>NC_143525.1:48579477-48950182 GCF_031878675.1 Megascapheus bottae | reverse complement strand
TGACAGGATTGCCTGGAGAGGATGGTCTGGAGACGATGGTGTTCAGAGGATGGTCTGCAGAGGATGATCTGGAGAGGATGTTATGGAGAGGATGGTCTGGAGAGGATGGTCTGGAGAGGATGGTCTTCAGAGGATGGTCTGGTGAGGATGGTCTGGAGAGGATGGTCTAGAGAGGGATGGTCTGGAGGGGATGATCTGGAGAGGATGGTCTGGAGCGGATGGTCTTCAGAGGATGGTCTGGAGAGGCTGGCCTGGAGAGGATGGTCTTCAGCGGATGGTCTTAAGCGGATGGTCTGGAGAGGATGGTCTAGAGAGGATGGCCTGGAGAGGATGGTCTGGACACGATGGTCTTCAGAGGATGGTCTGGAGAGGGTGATCTGGAGAGAATGTTCTGGAGAGGATGGTCTGGAGAGGATGGTCTTCAGAGGATGGTGTGGAGAGGCTGGTCTGCAGAAGATGGTCTTCAGAGGTTGGTCTGGAGAGGATCGTCTGGAGAGGAAGGTCTGGAGAGGATGGTCTGGAGAAGATGGTCTAGAGAGGATGGCCTGGAGAGGATCCTCTGGAGAAGATGGTCTTCAGAGGATGGTCTGAGGAGGATGGTCTGGAGAGGATGGTCTGGAGAGGATGGTCCTCAGAGGAGGGTCTAGAGAGGATGGTCTAGAGAGCATGGTCTGGAGAGGATGGTCTAGATAGGATGCTTTGGAGAGGATTGTCTGTAGAGGATGGTCTTCAGAGGATGGTCTGGAGAGGATGGTCTTCAGAGGAAGGTCTTCAGTGGATGGTCTGGAGAGGATGGTCTAGAGAGGATGATCTGGAGAGGATGGTCTGAAGAGGATGCTCTGGGGACGATGGTCTTCAGAGGATGGTCTGGAGAGGATGATCTGCAGAGGATGGTGTGGAGAGATGGTCTGGAAAGGATGGTCTGGAGAGGATGGTCTGGAGAGGATCGTCTGGAGAAGATGGTCTTCAGAGGATGGTCTGGAGAGGATAGTCTGGAGAGGATGGTCTGGAGAGGATGGTCTGGAGATGATGGTCTTCAGAGGATGGTCTTCAGAGGATGGTCTGTAGAGGGTGGTCTAGAGAGGATGGTCTGGAGAGGATGGTCTGGAGAGGATAGTCTGGAGAGGATGGTCTTCAGAGGATGGTCTGGAGAGGATGGTCTGGAGAGGATGGTCTTCAGAGGATGGTCTGGGAGGAAGGTCTGGAGAGGATGGTCTTCAGAGGATGGTCTGGAGAGGATAGTCTGGAGACGATGGTCTGGAGAGGATGGTCTGGAGAGGATGGTCTGGAGAGGATGGTCTGGAGAGGTTGGTCTTCAGTGGATGGTCTAGAGAGGGTGGTCTGGAGAGGATGGTATGGTCTTCAGAGGATGGTCTTGAGAGGCTCGTCTGGAGAGGATGTTCTTCAGAGGATGGTCTTCAGCGGATGGTCTGGAGAGGATGGTCTAGAGAGGATGGTCTGGACAGGATGGGCTGGATAGGATGGTCTGGAGACGATGGTCTTCAGAGGATGGTCTGGAGAGGATGATCTGGAGAGGATGGTCTGGAGAGGTTAGTCTGGAGATGATGGTCTGGAGTGGATGGTCTGGAGAGGATGGTCTAGAGAGGATGGTCTGGAGAGGCTCGTCTGGAGAGGATGTTCTTCAGAGGATGGTCTTCAGCGGATGGTCTGGAGAGGATGATCAGGAGAGGATGGTCTGGAGAGGATGGTCTTCAGAGGATGGTCTTCAGAGGATGGTCTGGAGAGGATGGTCTGGAGAAGATGGTCTTCAGAGGATGGTCTGGAGAGGATAGTCTGGAGAAGATGGTCTGGAGAGGATGGTCTAGGGAGGATGGTCTGGGAGGATGGTCTTCAGAGGATGGTCTGAGGAGGATGGTCTGGAGAGGATGGTCTGGAGAGGATGGTCTTCAGAGGATGGTCTAGAGAGGATGGTCTGGAGAGGATGGTCTAGAGAGGATGGTCTGGAGAGGATGGTCTGGAGAGGATGGTCTGGAGAGGATGGTCTAGAGAGGATGGTCTGTAGAGGATGGTCTGGAGAGGATGGTCTAGAGAGCATGGTCTGGAGAGTATGGTCTGGAGAGGATGGTCTTCAGAGGATGGTCTAGACAGGATGGTCTGGAGTGGATGGTCTAGAGAGGATGGTCTGGAGAGGATGGTCTAGATAGGATGGTCTGGAGAGGATGGTCTGGAGAGGATGGTCTAGATAGGATGGTCTGGAGAGGATGGTCTGGAGAGGATGGTCTGGAGAGGATGGTCTAGAGAGGATGGTCTGGAGAGGATGGTCTGGAGAGGATGGTCTGGAGAGGATGGTCTGGAGGGATGGTCTGGAAAGGATGGTCTTCAGAGGATGGTCTTCAGAGGATGGTCTGGACAGGATGGTCTGGGGAGGATGGTCTGGAGAGGATGGTCTAGAGAGGATGGTCTGGAGAGGATGGTCTTCAGTGGATGGTCTAGAGAGGGTGGTCTGGAGAGGATGGTATGGTCTTCAGAGGATGGTCTTGAGAGGCTCGTCTGGAGAGGATGTTCTTCAGAGGATGGTCTTCAGCGGATGGTCTGGAGAGGATGGTCTAGAGAGGATGGTCTGGACAGGATGGTCTGGAGAGGATGGTCTGGAGACGATGGTCTTCAGAGGATGGTCTGGCGAGGATGATCTGGAGAGGATGGTCTGGAGAGGTTAGTCTGGAGATGATGGTCTGGAGTGGATGGTCTGGAGAGGATGGTCTGGAGAGGATGATCTAGAGAGGATGGTCTGTAGAGGATGGTCTGGAGAGGATGGTCTAGAGAGCATGTTCTGGAGAGTATGGTCTGGAGAGGATGGTCTTCAGAGGATGGTCTAGACAGGATGGTCTGGAGTGGATGGTCTAGAGAGGATGGTCTGGAGAGGATGGTCTAGATAGGATGGTCTGGAGAGGATGGTCTGGAGAGGATGGTCTAGATAGGATGGTCTGGAGAGGATGGTCTGGAGAGGATGGTCTGGAGAGGATGGTCTAGAGAGGATGGTCTGGAGAGGATGGTCTGGAGGGATGGTCTGGAAAGGATGGTCTTCAGAGGATGGTCTTCAGAGGATGGTCTGGACAGGATGGTCTGGGGAGGATGGTCTGGAGAGGATGGTCTAGAGAGGATGGTCTGGAGAGGATGGTCTGGAGAGAATGGTCTGGAGAGGAAGGTGTTTAGAGCTTGGTCTACAGAGGATGGTCTCTAGAGGATGGTCTGGAGATGATGGTCTTCAGAGGATGGTCTGGAGAGGATGGTCTGGAGAGGATGGTCTGCAGCGGATGGTCTTCAGAGAATGGTCTGTAGAGGATGGTCTGGAGAGAATGGTCTGGAGAGGATGGTCTTCAGAGGATGGTCTGGAGAGGATGGTTTGGAGAGGATGGTCTTCAGAGGATGGTCTTTAGAGGATGGTCTTCAGAGGATGGTCTGGAGAGGATGGTCGTCAGAGGATGGTCTGGAGAGGATAGTCAGGAGAGGTTGTTCTGGATACGATGGTCTTCAGAGGATGGTCTGGAGAGAATGGTCTGCACAGGATGGTCTGGAGAGGATGGTCTGGAGAGGATGGTCTTCAGAGGATGGTTTGGAGAGGATGGTCTGGAGAAGATGGTGTTCAGAGGATGGTCTGGAGAGGATAGTCTGGAGAGGATGGTCTGGAGAGGATTGTCTGGAGAGGATGATCTAGAGAGGATGGTCTGGAGAGGATGGTCTGGAGAGGATGGTCTTCAGAGGATGGTCTGACGAGGATGGTCTGGAGAGGATGGTCTAGATAGGATGGTCTGGAGAGGATAGTCTTCAGAGGATGGTCTGGAGAGGATGGTCTGGAGAGGATGATCTGGAGAGGATGGTCTAGAGAGGATGGTCTGGAGAGGATGGTCTTGAGATGATGGTCTGTAGACAATGGTCTGGAGTGGATGGTCTTCAGAGGATGGTCTGGAGAGGATGGTCTAGAGAGGATGGTCTAGAGAGGATGGTCGGGAGAGGATGGTCTTCAGAGGATGGTCTGAGGAGGATGGTCTGGAGAGGATGGTCTGGAGAGGATGGTCTGGAGAGGATGGTCTTCAGAGGATGGTCTGGTGAGGATGGTCTGGAGAGGATGGTCTAGAGAGCATGGTCTGGAGAGGATGGTCTAGAGAGGATGGTCTTCAGAGGATGGTCTTCAGAGGATGGTCTGGAGCGGATGGTCTTCAGAGGATTGACTGGAGAGGATGGTCTGTAGAGGATGGTCTTCAGAGGATGATCTTCTGCGGATGGTCTGGAGAGGATGGTCTAGAGAGGATGGTCTGGAGAGGATGGCCTGGAGAGGATGGTCCGGAGACGATGGTCTTCAGAGGATGGTCTGCAGAGGATGATCTGGAGAGGATGTTATGGAGAGGATGGTCTGGAGAGGATGGTCTGGAGAGGATGATCTTCAGAGGATGGTCTGGTGAGGATGGTCTGGAGAGGATGGTCTAGAGAGGATGGTCTGGAGGGGATGGTCTGGAGAGGATGGTCTGGAGCGGATGGTCTTCAGAGGATGGTCTGGAGAGGCTGGTCTGGAGAGGATGGTCTTCAGCGGATGGTCTTCAGCGGATGGTCTTAAGCGGATGGTCTGGAGAGGATGGTCTAGAGAGGATGGCCTGGAGAGGATGGTCTGGACACGATGGTCTTCAGAGGATGGTCTGGAGAGGATGATCTGGAGAGAATGTTCTGGAGAGGATGGTCTGGAGAGGATGGTCTTCAGAGGATGGTGTGGAGAGGCTGGTCTGGAGAAGATGGTCTTCAGAGGTTGGTCTGGAGAGGATCGTCTGGAGAGGAAGGTCTGGAGAGGATGGTCTGGAGAAGATGGTCTAGAGAGGATGGCCTGGAGAGGATCCTCTGGAGAAGATGGTCTTCAGAGGATGGTCTGAGGAGGATGGTCTGGAGAGGATGGTCTGGAGAGGATGGTCCTCAGAGGAGGGTCTAGAGAGGATGGTCTAGAGAGCATGGTCTGGAGAGGATGGTCTAGAGAGGATGGTCTGGAGAGGATGATCTGGAGAGAATGTTCTGGAGAGGATGGTCTGGAGAGGATGGTCTTCAGAGGATGGTGTGGAGAGGCTGGTCTGGAGAAGATGGTCTTCAGAGGTTGGTCTGGAGATGATCGTCTGGAGAGGAAGGTCTGGAGAGGATGGTCTGGAGAAGATGGTCTGGAGAGGATGGCCTGGAGAGGATCCTCTGGAGAAGATGGTCTTCAGAGGATGGTCTGAGGAGGATGGTCTGGAGAGGATGGTCTGGAGAGGATGGTCCTCAGAGGAGGGTCTAGAGAGGATGGTCTACAGAGCATGGTCTGGAGAGGATGGTCTAGAGAGGATGCTTTGGAGAGGATTGTCTGTAGAGGATGGTCTTCAGAGGATGGTCTTCAGAGGATGGTCTGGAGAGGATGGTCTTCAGAGGAAGGTCTTCAGCGGATGGTCTGGAGAGGATGGTCTAGAGAGGATGGTCTGGAGAGGATGGTCTGAAGAGAACGCTCTGGAGACGATGGTCTTCAGAGGATGGTCTGGAGAGGATGATCAGCAGAGAATGGTCTGGAGAGGATGGTCTGGAAAGGATGGTCTGGAGAGGATGGTCTGGAGATTATCGTCTGGAGAATATGGTCTTCAGAGGATGGTCTGGAGAGGATAGTCTGGAGAGGATGGTCTGGAGAGGATGGTCTGGAGATGATGGTCTTCAGAGGATGGTCTTCAGAGGATGGTCTGTAGAGGATGGTCTAGAGAGGATGGTCTGGAGAGGATGGTCTGAAAAAATGGTCTGGAGAGGCTGGTCTGGAGAGGATGGTCTTCAGAGGATGGTCTTCAGAGGATGGTCTGTAGAGGATGGTCTAGAGAGGATGGTCTGGAGAGGATGGTCTGGAGAGGATATTCTGGAGAGGATGGTCTTCAGAGGCTGGTCTGGAGAGGATGGTCTGGAGAGGATGGTCTGGAGAGGATGGTCTAGAGAGGATGGTCTGTAGAGGATGGTCTGGAGAGGATGGTCTAGAGAGGATGGTCTGGAGAGGATGGTCTAGAGAGGATGGTCTGCAGAGGATGGTCTAGAGAGGATGGTCTGGAGAGGATGGTCTGGAGAGGATGGTATTCACAGGATGGTCTAGAGACGATGGTCTGGGGAGGATGGTCTGGAGAGGATGGTCTGCAGAGGATGGTCTAGAGAGGATGGTCTTCAGAGGATGGTCTGGAGAGGATGGTCTGGAGAAGATGGTCTTCAGAGGATGGTTTGGAGAGGATAGTCTGGAGAGGATAGTCTGGAGAAGTTGGTCTGGAGAGGATGGTCTAGAGAGGATGGTCTGGAGAGGATGGTCTAGATAGGATGGTCTGGAGAGGATGGTCTGGAGAGGATGGTCTGGAGAGGATGGTCTAGAGCGGATGGTCTGGAGAGGATGGTCTGGAGAGGATGGTCTGGTGAGGATGGTCTGGAGGGATGGTCTGGAAAGGATGGTCTTCAGAGGATGGTCTAGAAAGGATGGTCTGGAGAGAATGGTCTGGAGAGGATGGTCTGAAGAGGTTGGTCTTGAGAGGATGGTTTTGAGAGGACAGTCTTCAGAGGATGGTCTGTACAAGACGGTCGGGGGAGGATGGTCTGGAGAGGATGGTCTAGAGAGGATGGTCTGGAGAGGATGGTCTGGAGAGAATGGTCTGGAGAGGAAGGTCTTTAGAGCTTGGTCTACAGAGGATGGTCTCTACAGGATGGTCTGGACATGATGGTCTTCAGAGGATGGTCTGGAGAGGATGGTCTGGAGATGATGGTCTGCAGCGGATGGTCTTCAGAGAATGGTCTGGAGAGGATGGTCTGGAGGGGATGGTCTGGAGAGGATGGTCTAGAGAGGATGGTCTTCCGAGGATGGTCTGGAGAGGATTGTCTTCAGAGGATGGTCTGGAGAGAATGGTCTTCAGAGGTTGGTCTGGAGAGGCTGGTCTGGAGAGGATGCGCTAGAGAGGATGGTCTGGAGAGGATATTCTTCAGAGGATGGTCTGGAGAGGATGGTCTGGAGAGGATGATCTGGAGAGGATGGTCTAGAGAGGATGGTCTGGAGAGGATGGTCTGGAGAGGATGGTCTGACGAGGATGGTCTGGAGAGGATGCTCTAGAGAGGATGGTCTGGAGAGGATATTCTTCAGAGGATGGTCTGGAGAGGATGGTCTGGAGAGGAGGATCTGGAGAGGATGGTCTAGACAGGATGGTCTGGAGAGGGTGGTCTGGAGAGGATGGTCTGTAGACAATGGTCTGGAGTGGATGGTCTTCAGAGGATGGTCTGGAGAGGATGGTCTGGAGAGGATGTTCTTCATAGGATGGTCTGGAGAGGATGGTCTTCAGAGGATGGTCTGGAGAGGATAGTCTGGAGAGGATGGTCTGGAGAGGATGGTCTGGGGAGGATGGTCTACAGAGGATGGTATGGAGAGGATGGTCTGGAGAGGATGGTCTGTAGACAATGGTCTGGAATGGATGGTCTTCAGAGGATGGTCTGGAGAGGATGGTCTGGAGAGGATGTTCTTCATAGGATGGTCTGGAGAGGATGGTCTTCAGAGGATGGTCTGGAGAGGATAGTCTGGAGAGGATGGTCTGGAGAGGATGGTCTGGAGAGGATAGTCTGGAGAGTATGGTCTGGAGAGGATGGTGTGCAGAGGATTGTCTTCACAGGATGCTCTAGAGAGGATGGTCTAGAGCGGATGGTCTGGAGAGGATGTTCTGGAGAGGATGGTCTGGAGAGGATGGTCTAGAGAGGATGGTTTGGCGAGGATGGTCTGGAGAGGATGGTATGGAGAGGATGGTCTGGAGAGGATGGTCTGGAGAGGATGTTCTGGAGAGGATGGTCTGGAGAGGATGGTCTAAAGAAGATGGTTTGGCGAGGATGGTCTGGAGAGGATGGTATGGAGAGGATGGTCTGGTGATGATGGTCTGGAGAGGATGGTCTGGAGAGGATGGTCTAGAGAGGATGGTCTGGAGAGGATAGTCTATAGAATATGGTCTGGAGAGGATGGTTTGGAGAGAATGGTCTGGAGAGGATGGTCTGGAGAGGATGGTCTGGAGAGGATGGTCTAGGGAGGAGGGTCTGGAGGGGATGGTCTGGAGAGGATGGTCTTCAGAGGATGGACTTCAGAGGATGGTCTGGAGAGGATAGTCTGGAGAGGATGGTCTACAGAGGATGGTCTGGAGAGGATGGTCTGGAGAGGATGGTCTAGGGAGGAGGGTCTGGAGGGGATGGTCTGGAGAGGATGGTCTGGTGTTGGTGGTCTTCAGAGGATGGTCTGGAGAGGATGGTCTGGAGAGGATGGTCTTCAGAGGATGGTGTGGAGAGGATAGTCTGGAGAGGATGGTCTGGAGAGGATGGTCTGGAGAGGATGGTCTTCAGTGGATGGTCTAGAGAGGGTGGTCTGGAGAGGATGGTATGGTCTCCAGAGGATGGTCTGGAGAGGCTCGTCTGGAGAGGATGTTCTTCAGAGGATGGTGTTCAGCGGATGGTCTGGAGAGGATGGTCTAGAGAGGATGGTCTGGACAGGATGGTCTGGAGAGGATGGTCTGGAGACGATGGTCTTGAGAGGATGGTCTGGAGAGGATGATCTACAGAGGATGGTCTGTAGAGGTTAGTCTGGTGAGGATGGTCTGGAGTGGATGGTCTGGAGAGGATGATCTAGAGAGGATGGTCTGGAGAGAATGGTCTGGAGAGGATGGACTTCAGAGGATGGTCTGAGGAGGATGGTCTGGAGAGGTTGGTCTGGAGAGGATGGTCTTCAGAGGTTGGTCTGGAGAGGATGGTCTGGAGAGGATGGTCTAGAGAGGATGGTCTGGAGAGGATGGTCTGGAGAGGATGGTCTTCAGAGGATATTCTTCAGAGGATGGTCTGGAGAGGATGGTCTTCAGCGGATGGTCTGGAGAGGATGGTCTGGAGAGGATGGTCTTCAGAGGATGGTCTGGAGAGGCTGGTCTGGAGAGGATGGTCTGGAGAGGATGGTCTAGAGAGGATGGCCTGGAGAAGATCCTCTGGAGAGGATGGTCTTCAGAAGATGGTCTGAGGAGGATGGTCTGGAGAGGATGGTCTGGAGAGGATGGTCCTCAGAGGAGGGTCTAGAGAGGATGGTCTGGAGAGGATGGTCTGGAGAGGATGGTCTAGAGAGGATGCTCTGGAGAGGATGGTCTGTAGATTATGGTCTTCAGAGGATGGTCTTCAGAGGATGGTCTGGAGAGGATGGTCTTCTGAGGATGGTCTGTAGAGGATGGTCTTCAGAGGAAGGTCTTCAGCGGATGGTCTGGAGAGGATGGTCTAGAAAGGATGGTCTGGAGAGGATGGTCTGGAGAGGATGGTCTGGAGACGATAGTCTTCAGAGGATGGTCTGGAGAGGATGATCTGCAGAGGATGGTCTGGAGAGGATGGTGTGGAGAGGATGGTCTTCAGAGGATGGTCTGGAGAGGATGGTCTGGAGAAGATGGTCTTCAGAGGATGGTCTGGAGAGGATGGTCTTCAGAGGATGGTCTGAGGAGGATGGTCTGGAGAGGATGGTCTAGAGACGGTAGTCTGGAGAGGATAGTCTTCAGAGGATGGTCTGGAGAGGATGGTCTGGAGAGGATGGTCAAGAGAGGATCGTCTGGAGAGGATGGTCTGGAGAGGATGGTCTGTAGACAATGGTCTGGAGAGGGTGGTCTTCAGAGGATGGTCTGGAGAGGATGATCTGGAGAGGATGGTCTTCATAGGATGGTCTGGAGAGGATGGTCTTCAGAGGATGGTCTGGAGAGGATAGTCTGGAGAGGATGGTCTGGAGAGGATGGTCTACAGAGGATGGTATGGAGAGGATGGTCTGGAGAGGATGGTCTTCAGAGGATGTTCTAGAGACGATGGTCTGGGAGGATGTTCTGGAGAGGATGGTCTAGAGAGGATGGTCTTCAGAGGATGGTCTTCTGCGGATGGTCTGAAGAGGATGGACTTCTGCGGATGGTCTGGAGAGGATGGTCTAGAGACGATGGTCTTCAGAGGGTGGTCTGCAGAGGATGATCTGGAGAGGATGTTATGGAGAGGATGGTCTGAAGAGGATGGTCTTCATAGGATGGTCTTCAGAGGATAGTCTGGAGAGGATGGTCTTCAGAGGATGATCTGGAGAGGATGGTCTGGAGAGGATGGTCTTCAGCGGATAGTCTGGAGAGAATGGTCTAGAGAGAATGGTCTGGAGAGGATTGTCTGGAGAGGATGGTCTGGAGACGATGCTCTTCAGAGGATGGTCTGGTGAGGAAGATCTGGAGAGGATGGTCTGGAGAGGATGGTCTGGAGAGGATGGTCTTCAGAGGATGGTCTTCAGAGGATGGTCTGGAGAGGATGGTCTGGAGAATATGATCTTCAGAGGATGGTCTTGAGAGGATAGTCTGGAGAGGATGGTCTGGAGAAGATGGTCTGGAGAGGATGGTCTAGAGAGGATGGTCTGGAGAGGATGGTCTGGAGAGGATGGTCTTCAGAGGATGGTCTGAGGAGGATGGTCTGGAGAGGATGGTCTGGAGAGGATGGTCTGGAGAGGATAGTCTGGAGAGGATGGTCTGTAGACAATGGTCTGGAGAGAATGGTCTTCAGAGGATGGTCTGGAGAGGATGGTCTGGAGAGGATGGTCTGGAGAGGATGGTCTAGAGAGGATGGTCTGGAGAGGATGGCCTGGAGAGGATGGTCTGGAGAGGATGGTCTAGATAGGATGGTCTGGAGAGGATGGTCTGGAGAGGATGGTCTGGAGAGATTGGTCTGGAAAGATGGTCTTCAGAGGATGGTCTAGAGAGGATGGTCTGGAGAGAATGGTCTGGAGAGGATGGTCTGGAGAGTATGGTCTTGAGAGGATGTTCTTGAGAGGATGGTCTTCAGAGGATGGTCTGGAGAGGATGGTCGGGGGAGGATGGTCTGGAGAGGATGGTCTAGAGAGGATGGTCTGGAGAGGATGGTCTGGAGAGAATAGTCTGGAGAGGAAGGTCTTCAGAGCCTGGTCTACACTGGATGGTCTCTAGAGGATGGTTTGGAGATGATGGTCTAGAGAGGACGGTCTGGAGATGATGGTCTGGAGAGGATGGTCTGGAGAGGGTGGTCTTCAGAGGATGGTCTGGCTATGATGGTCTTCAGAGGATTGTCTGGAGAGGATGGTCTGGATAGGATGGTCTGCAGCGGATGGTCTTCAGAGAATGGTCTGGAGAGGGTGGTCTGGAGAGGATGGTCTGGAGAGGATGGTCTAGAGAGGATGGCCTTCCGAGGATGGTCTGGAGAGGATGGTCTTCAGAGGATGGTCTGGAGAGGATGGTCTTCAGAGGATGGTCTGGAGAGGCTGGTCTGGAGAGGATGGTCTTCAGAGGATGGTCTTCAGAGGATGGTCTTCAGAGTTGGTCTGGAGAGGATGGTCTAGAGAGGATGGTCTGGAGAGGATGGTCTGGAGAGGATGGTCTTCAGAGGATGGTCTGGAGAGGATGGTTTGGAGAGGATGGTCTTCAGAGGATGGTCTGGAGAGGATGGTCTTCAGAGGATGGTCTGGAGAGGATAGTCTGGAGAGGTTGTTCTGGAGACGATGGTCTTCAGAGGATGGTCTGGAGAGGATGGTCTGCAGAGGATGGTCTGGAGAGGATGGTCTTCAGAGGATGGTCTGGAGAGGAGAGTCTGGAGAGGATGGCCTGGAGAGGATGGTCTAGAGAGGATGGTCTGGAGAGGATGGTCTGAAGAGGATGGATTTCAGAGGATGGTCTAGAGAGGGTGATCTGGAGAGGATGGTCTGATCTTCAGAGGATGGTCTGGAGAGGATGGTCTGGAGAGGATGGTCTTCAGAGGATGGTCTGGAGAGGCTGGTCTGGAGAGGATGGTCTTCAGAGGATGGTCTTCAGCGGATGGTCTGGAGAGGATGGTCTAGAGAGGATGGACTGGAAAGGATGGTCTGGATAGGATGGTCTGGAGATCATGTTCTTCAGAGGATGGTCTGGAGAGGATGATCTGGAGAGAATGTCTGGAGAGGATGGTCTGGAGAGGATGGTCTTCAGAGGATGGTCTGGAGAAGATGCTCTTCAGAGGGTGGTATGGAGAGGATAGTCTGGAGAGGATGGTCTTCAGAGCACGGTCTGAGGAGGATGGTCTGGAGAGGATGGTCTGGAGAGGATGGTCCTCAGAGGAGGGTCTAGAGAGGATGGTCTGGAGAGGATGGTCTAGAGAGGATGCTCTGGAGAGGATGGTCTGTAGAGGATGGACTTCAGAGGATGGTCTTCAGAGGATGGTCTGGAGAGGATGGTCTTAAAAGGAAGGTCTGGAGAGGATGGTCTTCAGAGGAAGGTCTTCAGCGGATGGTCTGGAGAGGATGGTCTAGAGAGCATGGTCTGGAGAGGATGGTCTGAAGACGATGGTCTGGAGACGATGGTCTTCAGAGGATGGTCTGGAGAGGATGATCTGCAGAGGATAGTCTGGAGAGGATGGTGTGGAGAGGATGGTCTTCAGAAGATGGTCTGGAGAGGATGGTCTGGAGAAGATGGTCTTCAGAGGATGGTCTGGAGAGAATAGTCTGGAGAGGATGCTCTGGAGAGGATTCTCTGGAGAGGATGGTCTAGAGAGGATGGTCTGGAGAGGATGGTCTGGAGAGGATGGTCTTCAGAGGATGGTCTGAGGAGGATGGTCTGGAGAGGATGGTCTAGAGAGGATGGTCTGGAGAGGATAGTCTTCAGAGGATGGTCTGGAGAGGATGGTCTGGAGAGGATGGTCTGGAGAGGATGGTCTAGAGAGGATGGTCTCAAGAGGATGGTCTGGAGAGGATGGTCTGTAGACAATGGTCTGGAGAGAATGGTCTTCAGAGGATGGTCTGGAGAGGATGGTCTGGAGAGGATGGTCTTCATAGGATGGTCTGGAGAGGATGGTCTGGAGAGGAAGGTCTGGAGAGGAAGGTCTGGAGAGGATGGTCTTCAGAGGATGGTCTGGTGAGGATGGTCTGGAGAGGATGGTCTAGAGAGGATGGTCTGGAGAGGATGGTCTTCAGAGGATGGTCTGAGGAGGATGGTCTGGAGAGGATGGTCTGGAGAGGATGGTCTTCAGAGGATGGTCTGGTGAGGATGGTCTGGAGTGGATGGTCTAGAGAGGATGGTCTGGAGAGGATGGTCTGGAGAGAATGGTCTTCAGAGGATGATCTTCAGAGGATGGTCTGGAGAGGATGGTCTTCGGAGGATGATCTGGAGAGGAGGGTCTGGAGAGGATGGTCTTCAGAGGATGGTCTTCTGCGGATGGTCTGGAGAGGATGGTCTGGAGAGGATGGTCTGGAGACGAGGGTCTGGAGAGGATGGTCTTCAGAGGATGGTCTGGAGAGGATGGTCTAGAGAGGATGGTCTGGAGAGGATGGTCTGGAGAGGATGGTCTGGAGACGATCGTCTTCAGAGGATGGTCTGGAGAGGATGATCTGGAGAGAATGGTCTGGATAGGATGGTCTGGAGAGGATGGTCTTCAGAGGATGGTCTGGAGAGGATGGTCTGGAGAAGATGGTCTTCAGAGGATGGTCTGGAGAGGATAGTCTGGAGAGGATGGTCTGGAGAGGATGGTCTGGAAAAGATGGTCTAGAGAGGATGGCCTGGAGAGTATCCTCTGGAGAGGATGGTCTTCAGAGGATGGTATGAGGAGGATGGTCTGGAGAGGATGGACTGGAGAGGATGGTCCTCAGAGGAGGGTCTAGAGAGGATGGTCTGGAGAGGATGGTCTGGAGAGGATGGTCTAGAGAGGATGCTCTGGAGAGGATGGTCTGTAGAGGATGGTCTTCAGAGGATGGTCTTTAGAGGATGGTCCGGAGAGGATGGTCTTCAGAGGATGGTCTGGAGAGGATGGTCTTCAGAGGAAGGTCTTCAGAGGATGGTCTGCAGCGGATGGTCTGGAGAGGATGGTCTAGAGAGCATGGTCTGGAGAAGATGGTCTGGAGACGAAGGTCTGGAGACGATGGTCTTCAGAGGATGGTCTGGAGAGGATGGTATGGAGAGGATGGTCTGGAGAGGATGGTCTGGAGATGATGGTCTTCAGAGGATGGTCTTCAGAGGATGGTCTGTAGAGGATGGTCTAGAGAGGATGGTCTGGAGAGGATGGTCTGAAGAAAATGGTCTGGAGAGGCTGGTCTGGAGAGGATGGTCTTCAGAGGATGGTCTTCAGAGGATGGTCTGTAGAGGATGGTCTAGAGAGGATGGTCTGGAGAGGATGGTCTGGAGAGGATATTCTGGAGAGGATGGTCTTCAGAGGCTGGTCTGGAGAGGATGGTCTGGAGAGGATGGTCTGGAGAGGATGGTCTAGAGAGGATGGTCTGTAGAGGATGGTCTGGAGAGGATGGTCTAGAGAGGATGGTCTGGAGAGGATGGTCTGCATAGGATGGTCTAGAGAGCATGGTCTGGAGAGGATGGTCTGGAGAGGATGGTATTCACAGGATGGTCTAGAGACGATGGTCTGGGGAGGATGGTCTGGAGAGGATGGTCTGCAGAGGATGGTCTAGAGAGGATGGTCTTCAGAGGATGGTCTGGAGAGGATGGTCTGGAGAAGATGGTCTTCAGAGGATGGTTTGGAGAGGATAGTCTGGAGAGGATAGTCTGGAGAAGTTGGTCTGGAGAGGATGGTCTAGAGAGGATGGTCTGGAGAGTATGGTCTTCAGAGGATGGTCTGAAGAGGATTGTCTGGAGAGGATGGTCTGGAGAGGATGGTCTTCAGAGGATGGTCTAGAGAGGATGGTCTGGAGAGGATGGTCTGGAGAGGATGGTCTAGAGAGGATGGTCTGTAGAGGATGGTCTGGAGAGGATGGTGTAGAGAGGATGGTCTGGAGAGGATGGTCTGGAGAGGATGGTCTTCAGAGGATGGTCTAGACAGGATGGTCTGGAGTGGATGGTCTAGAGAGCATGGTCTGGAGAGGATGGTCTAGATAGGATGGTCTGGAGAGGATGGTCTGGAGAGGATGGTCTGGAGAGGATGGTCTAGAGCGGATGGTCTGGAGAGGATGGTCTGGAGAGGATGGTCTGGAGAGGATGGTCTGGAGGGATGGTCTGCAAAGGATGGTCTTCAGAGGATGGTCTAGAAAGGATGGTCTGGAGAGAATGGTCTGGAGAGGATGGTCTGGAGAGGTTGGTTTTGAGAGGATGGTTTTGAGAGGACGGTCTTCAGAGGATGGTCTGTACAAGACGGTCGGGGGAGGATGGTCTGGAGAGGATGGTCTAGAGAGGATGGTCTGGAGAGGATGGTCTGGAGAGAATCGTCTGGAGAGGAAGGTCTTTAGAGCTTGGTCTACAGAGGATGGTCTCTACAGGATGGTCTGGACATGATGGTCTTCAGAGGATGGTCTGGAGAGGATGGTCTGGAGAGGATGGTCTGCAGCGGATGGTCTTCAGAGAATGGACTCGAGAGGATGGTCTGGAGGGGATGGTCTGGAGAGGATGGTCTAGAGAATATGGTCTTCCGAGGATGGTCTGGAGAGGATTGTCTTCAGAGGATGGTCTGGAGAGAATGGTCTTCAGAGGTTGGTCTGGAGAGGCTGGTCTGGAGAGGATGCTCTAGAGAGGATGGTCAGGAGAGGATATTCTTCAGAGGATGGTCTGGAGAAGATGGTCTGGAGAGGATGATCTGGAGAGGATGGTCTAGAGAGGATGGTCTGGAGAGGATGGTCTGGAGAGGATGGTCTGACGAGGATGGTCTGGAGAGGATGCTCTAGAGAGGAGGGTCTGGAGAGGATATTCTTCAGAGGATGGTCTGGAGAGGATGGTCTGGAGAGGAGGATCTGGAGAGGATGGTCTAGACAGGATGGTCTGGAGAGGGTGGTCTGGAGAGCATGGTCTGTAGACAATGGTCTGGAGTGGATGGTCTTCAGAGGATGGTCTGGAGAGGATGGTCTGGAGAGGATGTTCTTCATAGGATGGTCTGGAGAGGATGGTCTGGAGAGGATGGTCTGGAGAGGATAGTCTGGAGAGGATGGTCTGGAGAGGATGGTCTGGGGAGGATGGTCTACAGAGGATGGTATGGAGAGGATGGTCTGGAGAGGATGGTCTGTAGACAATGGTCTGGAATGGATGGTCTTCAGAGGATGGTCTGGAGAGGATGGTCTGGAGAGGATGTTCTTCATAGGATGGTCTGGAGAGGATGGTCTTCAGAGGATGGTCTGGAGAGGATAGTCTGGAGAGGATGGTCTGGAGAGGATGGTCTGGAGAGGATAGTCTGGAGAGGATGGTCTGGAGAGGATGGTGTGCAGAGGATTGTCTTCACAGGATGCTCTAGAGAGGATGGTCTAGAGCGGATGGTGTGGAGAGGATGTTCTGGAGAGGATGGTCTGGAGAGGATGGTCTAGAGAGGATGGTTTGGCGAGGATGGTCTGGAGAGGATGGTATGGAGAGGATGGTCTGGAGAGGATGGTCTGGGGAGGATGGTCTGGAGAGGATGTTCTGGAGAGGATGGTCTGGAGAGGATGGTCTAGAGAAGATGGTTTGGCGAGGATGGTCTGGAGAGGATGGTATGGAGAGGATGGTCTGGTGATGATGGTCTGGAGAGGATGGTCTGTAGACAATGGTGTGGAGAGGATGGTCTTCAGAGGATGGTCTGGAGAGGATGGTCTCGAGAGGATGGTCTTCAGAGGATGGTGTGGAGAGGATAGTCTGGAGAGGAGGGTCTGGAGAGGATGGTCTGGAGAGGATGGTCTGGAGAGGATGGTCTTCAGTGGATGGTCTAGAGAGGGTGGTCTGGAGAGGATGGTATGGTCTCCAGAGGATGGTCTGGAGAGGCTCGTCTGGAGAGGATGTTCTTCAGAGGATGGTGTTCAGCGGATGGTCTGGAGAGGATGGTCTAGAGAGGATGGTCTGGACAGGATGGTCTGGAGAGGATGGTCTGGAGACGATGGCCTTGAGAGGATGGTCTGGAGAGGATGATCTACAGAGGATGGTCTGTAGAGGTTAGTCTGGTGAGGATGGTCTGGAGTGGATGGTCTGGAGAGGATGATCTAGAGAGGATGGTCTGGAGAGAATGGTCTGGAGAGGATGGACTTCAGAGGATGGTCTGAGGAGGATGGTCTGGAGAGGTTGGTCTGGAGAGGATGGTCTTCAGAGGTTGGTCTGGAGAGGATGGTCTGGAGAGGATGGTCTAGAGAGGATGGTCTGGAGAGGATGGTCTGGAGAGGATGGTCTTCAGAGGATATTCTTCAGAGGATGGTCTGGAGAGGATGGTCTTCAGCGGATGGTCTGGAGAGGATGGTCTGGAGAGGATGGTCTTCAGAGGATGGTATGGAGAGGCTGGTCTGGAGAGGATGGTCTGGAGAGGATGGTCTAGAGAGGATGGCCTGGAGAAGATCCTCTGGAGAGGATGGTCTTCAGAGGATGGTCTGAGGAGGATGGTCTGGAGAGGATGGTCTGGAGAGGATGGTCCTCAGAGGAGGGTCTAGAGAGGATTGTCTGGAGAGGATGGTCTGGAGAGGATGGTCTAGAGAGGATGCTCTGGAGAGGATGGTCTGTAGATTATGGTCTTCAGAGGATGGTCTTCAGAGGATGGTCTGGAGAGGATGGTCTTCTGAGGATGGTCTGTAGAGGATGGTCTTCAGAGGAAGGTCTTCAGCGGATGGTCTGGAGAGGATGGTCTAGAAAGGATGGTCTGGAGAGGATGGTCTGGAGAGTATGGTCTGGAGACGATAGTCTTCAGAGGATGGTCTGGAGAGGATGATCTGCAGAGGATGGTCTGGAGAGGATGGTGTGGAGAGTATGGTCTTCAGAGGATGGTCTGGAGAGGATGGTCTGGAGAAGATGGTCTTCAGAGGATGGTCTGGAGAGGATAGTCTGGAGAGGATGGTCTGGAGAGGATTGTCTGGAAAGGATGGTCTAGAGAGGATGGTCTGGAGAGGATGGTCTTCAGAGGATGGTCTGAGGAGGATGGTCTGGAGATGATGGTCTAGAGAGGGTAGTCTGGAGAGGATAGTCTTCAGAGGATGGTCTGGAGAGGATGGTCTGGAGAGGATGGTCTGTAGACAATGGTCTGGAGAGGATAGTCTTCAGAGGATGGTCTGGAGAGGATGGTCTGGAGAGGATGGTCTTCATAGGATGGTCTGGAGAGGATGGTCTTCAGAGGATGGTCTGGAGAGTATAGTCTGGAGAGGATGGTCTGGAGAGGATGGTCTACAGAGGATGGTATGGAGAGGATGGTCTGGAGAGGATGGTCTTCAGAGGATGTTCTAGAGACGATGGTCTGGGAGGATGTTCTGGAGAGGATGGTCTAGAGAGGATGGTCTTCAGAGGATGGTCTTCTGCGGATGGTCTGAAGAGGATGGTCTTCTGCGGATGGTCTGGAGAGGATGGTCTGGAGAGGATGGTCTAGAGACGATGGTCTTCAGAGGGTGGTCTGCAGAGGATGATCTGGAGAGGATGTTATGGAGAGGATGGTCTGGAGAGGATGGTCTTCATAGGATGGTCTTCAGAGGATAGTCTGGAGAGGATGGTCTTCAGAGGATGATCTGGAGAGGATGGTCTGGAGAGGATGGTCTTCAGCGGATGGTCTGGAGAGGATGGTCTAGAGAGAATGGTCTGGAGAGGATTGTCTGGAGAGGATGGTCTGGAGACGATGCTCTTCAGAGGATGGTCTGGTGAGGAAGATCTGGAGAGGATGGTCTGGAGAGGATGGTCTGGAGAGGATGGTCTGGAGAGGATGGTCTTCAGAGGATGGTCTGGAGAGGATGGTCTGGAGAAGATGATCTTCAGAGGATGGTCTTGAGAGGATAGTCTGGAGAGGATGGTCTGGAGAAGATGGTCTGGAGAGGATGGTCTAGAGAGGATGGTCTGGAGAGGATGGTCTGGAGAGGATGATCTTCAGAGGATGGTCTGAGGAGGATGGTCTAGATAGGATGGTCTGGAGAGGATGGTCTGGAGAGGATAGTCTGGAGAGGATGGTCTGTAGACAATGGTCTGGAGAGGATGGTCTTCAGAGGATGGTCTGGAGAGGATGGTCTGGAGAGGAGGGTCTGGAGAGGATGGTCTGTAGACAATGGTCTGGAGAGGATGGCCTGGAGAGGATGGTCTGGAGAGGATGGTCTAGATAGGATGGTCTGGAGAGGATGGTCTGGAAAGGATGGTCTGGAGAGATTGGTCTGGAAAGATGGTCTTCAGAGGATGGTCTAGAGAGGATGGTCTGGAGAGAATGGTCTGGAGAGGATGGTCGGGGGAGGATGGTCTGGAGAGGATGGTCTAGAGAGGATGGTCTGGAGAGGATGGTCTGGAGAGAATAGTCTGGAGAGGAAGGTCTTCAGAGCCTGGTCTACAGTGGATGGTCTCTAGAGGATGGTTTGGAGATGATGGTCTAGAGAGGACGGTCTGGAGATGATGGTCTGTAGAGGATGGTCTGGAGAGGGTGGTCTTCAGAGGATGGTCTGGCTATGATGGTCTTCAGAGGATTGTCTGGAGAGGATGGTCTGGATAGGATGGTCTGCAGCGGATGGTCTTCAGAGAATGGTCTGGAGAGGGTGGTCTGGAGAGGATGGTCTGGAGAGGATGGTCTAGAGAGGATGGTCTTCCGAGGATGGTCTGGAGAGGATGGTCTTCAGAGGATGGTCTGGAGAGGATGGTCTTCAGAGGATGGTCTGGAGAGGCTGGTCTGGAGAGGATGGTCTTCAGAGGATGGTCTTCAGAGGATGGTCTTCAGAGTTGGTCTGGAGAGGATGGTCTAGAGAGGATGGTCTGGAGAGGATGGTCTGGAGAGGATGGTCTTCAGAGGATGGTCTGGAGAGGATGGTTTGGAGAGGATGGTCTTCAGAGGATGGTCTGGAGAGGATGGTCTTCAGAGGATGGTCTGGAGAGGATAGCCTGGAGAGGTTGTTCTGGAGACGATGGTCTTCAGAGGATGGTCTGGAGAGGATGGTCTGCAGAGGATGGTCTGGAGAGGATGGTCTTCAGAGGATGGTCTGGAGAGGAGAGTCTGGAGAGGATGGCCTGGAGAGGATGGTCTAGAGAGGATGGTCTGGAGAGGATGGTCTGAAGAGGATGGATTTCAGAGGATGGTCTAGAGAGGGTGATCTGGAGAGGATGGTCTGATCTTCAGAGGATGGTCTGGAGAGGATGGTCTGGAGAGGATGGTCTTCAGAGGATGGTCTGGAGAGGCTGGTCTGGAGAGGATGGTCTTCAGAGGATGGTCTTCAGCGGATGGTCTGGAGAGGATGGTCTAGAGAGGATGGACTGGAGAGGATGGTCTGGATAGGATGGTCTGGAGACGATGTTCTTCAGAGGATGGTCTGGAGAGGATGATCTGGAGAGAATGTCTGGAGAGGATGGTCTGGAGAGGATGGTCTTCAGAGGATGGTCTGGAGAAGATGCTCTTCAGAGGGTGGTATGGAGAGGATAGTCTGGAGAGGATGGTCTTCAGAGCATGGTCTGAGGAGGATGGTCTGGAGAGGATGGTCTGGAGAGGATGGTCCTCAGAGGAGGGTCTAGAGAGGATGGTCTGGAGAGGATGGTCTGGAGAGGATGGTCTAGAGAGGATGCTCTGGAGAGGATGGTCTGTAGAGGATGGACTTCAGAGGATGGTCTTCAGAGGATGGTCTGGAGAGGATGGTCTTAAAAGGATGGTCTGGAGAGGATGGTCTTCAGAGGAAGGTCTTCAGCGGATGGTCTGGAGAGCATGGTCTGGAGAGGATGGTCTGGAGAGGATGGTCTGGAGAGGATAGTCTGGAGAGGATGGTCTGTAGACAATGGTCTGGAGAGGATGGTCTTCAGAGGATGGTCTGGAGAGGATGGTCTGGAGAGGATGGTCTGGAGAGGATGGTCTAGAGAGGATGGTCTGGAGAGGATGGCCTGGAGAGGATGGTCTGGAGAGGATGGTCTGGAGAGGATGGTCTGGAGAAGATGGTCTTCAAAGGATGGTCTGGAGAGAATAGTCTGGAGAGGATGCTCTGGAGAGGATTGTCTGGAGAGGATGGTCTAGAGAGGATGGTCTGGAGAGGATGGTCTGGAGAGGATGGTCTTCAGAGGATGGTCTGAGGAGGATGGTCTGGAGAGGATGGTCTAGAGAGGATGGTCTGGAGAGGATAGTCTTCAGAGGATGGTCTGGAGAGGATGGTCTGGAGAGGATGGTCTGGAGAGGATGGTCTAGAGAGGATGGTCTCAAGAGGATGGTCTGGAGAGGATGGTCTGTAGACAACGGTCTGGAGAGAATGGTCTTCAGAGGATGGTCTGGAGAGGATGGTCTGGAGAGGATGGTCTTCATAGGATGGTCTGGAGAGGATGGTCTGGAGAGGATGGTCCGGAGAGGAAGGTCTGGAGAGGATGGTCTTCAGAGGATGGTCTGGTGAGGATGGTCTGGAGAGGATGGTCTAGAGAGGATGGTCTGGAGAGGATGGTCTTCAGAGGATGGTCTGAGGAGGATGGTCTGGAGAGGATGGTCTGGAGAGGATGGTCTTCAGAGGATGGTCTGGTGAGGATGGTCTGGAGTGGATGGTCTAGAGAGGATGGTCTGGAGAGGATGGTCTGGTGAGAATGGTCTTCAGAGGATGATCTTCAGAGGATGGTCTGGAGAGGATGGTCTTCGGAGGATGATCTGGAGAGGAGGGTCTGGAGAGGATGGTCTTCAGAGGATGGTCTTCTGCGGATGGTCTGGAGAGGATGGTCTGGAGAGGATGGTCTGGAGACGATGGTCTGGAGAGGATGGTCTTCAGAGGATGGTCTGGAGAGGATGTTCTGGAGAGGATGGTCTTCAGAGGATGATCTGGAGAGGATGGTCTGGAGAGGATGGTCTTCAGCCGATGGTCTGGAGAGGATGGACTAGAGAGAATGGTCTGGAGAGGATGGCCTGGAGAGGATGGTCTGGAGACGATGTTCTTCAGAGGATGGTCTGGAGAGGATGATCTGGAGAGGATGGTCTGGAGAGGATGGACTGGAGAGGATGGTCTTCAGAGGATGGTCTTCTGAGGATGGTCTGGAGATGATGGTCTGGAGAAGATGGTCTTCAGAGGATTGTCTGGAAAGGATAGTCTGGAGAGGATGGTCTGGAGAAGATAGTCAGGAGAGGATGGTATAGAGAGGATGGTCTGGAGATGAAGGTCTTCACAGGATGGTCTGAGGAGGATGGTCTGGAGAGGATGGCCTGGAGAGGATGGTCTCCAGAGGATGGCCTAGAGAGGATGGTCTGGAGAGGATCGTCTAGAGAGGATGGTCTGGAGAGGATGATCTGGAGAGGATGGTCTGGAGAGGATGGTCTGTAGACAATGGTCTGGAGAGGATGGTCTTCAGAGGATGGTCTGGAGAGGATGGTCTGGAGAGGATGGTCTGGAGAGGATGGTCTAGAGAGGATGGTCTGTAGAGGATGGTCTGGAGAGTATGGTCTAGAGAGGATGGTCTGGAGAGAATGGTCTGGAGAGGATGGTCTTCAGAGGATGGTCTTGAGAGGATGGTCTTGAGAAGATGGTCTTGAGAGGATGGTCTTCAGAGGATGGTCTGGAGAGGATGGTCTGGGGAGGATTGTCTGGAGAGAATGGTCTAGAGAGGATGGTCTGGAGAGGATGGTCTGGAGAGGATGGTCTGGAGAGGATGGTCTGGAGGGATGGTCTGGAAAGGATGGTCTTCAGAGGATGGTCTAGAGAGGATGGTCTGAAGAGAATGGTCTGGAGAGGATGGTCTTGAGAGGATGGTCTTGAGAGGATGGTCTTGAGAAGATGGTCTTGAGAGGATGGTCTTCAGAGGATGGTCTGGAGCGGATGGTCTGGGGAGGATTGTCTGGAGAGAATGGTCTAGAGAGGATGGTCTGGAGAGGATGGTCTGGAGAGAATGGTCTGGAGAGGAAGGTCTTCAGAGCTTGGTCTACAGAGGATCGTCTCTAGAGGATGGTCTGGAGATGATGGTCTAGAGAGGACGGTCTGTAGAGGATGGTCTGGAGAGGATGGTCTGGAGAGGATGGTCTTCAGAGGATGGTCTGGAGATGATGGCCTTCAGAGGTTGGTCTGGAAAGGATGGTCTGGAGAGGATGGTCTGGAGAGGATGGTCTAGAGAGGATGGTCTTCCGAGGATGGTCTGGAGAGGATGGTCTTCAGAGGATGATCTGGAGGGGATGGTCTTCAGAGGATGGTCTGGAGAGGCTGGTCTGGAGAGGATGGTCTTCAGAGTTGGTCTGGAGAGGATGGTCTATAGAGGATGGTCTGGAGAGGATGGTCTGAAGAGGATTGTCTTTAGAGGATGGTCTGGAGAGGATGGTTTGGAGAGGATGGTCTTCAGAGTATGGTCTTCAGAGGATGGTCTTCAGAGGATGGTCTGGAGAGGATGGTCTTCCGAGGATGGTCTGGAGAGAATAGTCTGGAGAGCTTGTTCTGGAGACGATTGTCTTCAGAGGATGATCTGGAGAGAATGGTCTGCAGAGGATGGTCTGGGGAGGATGGTCTTCAGAGGATGGTCTGGAGAGGATAGTCTGGAGAGGATGGTCTGGAGAGGATGGTCTAGAGAGGATGGTCTGGAGAGGATGGTCTGAAGAGGATGGATTTCCGAGGATGATCTAGAGAGGGTGGTCTGGAGAGGATGGTCTGATCTGCAGAGGATGGTCTGGAGAGGATGGTCTGGAGAGGATGGTCTTCAGAGGATGCTCTGGAGAGGCTGGTCTGGAGAGGATGGTCTTCAGAGGATGGTCTTCAGCGGATGGTCTGGAGAGGATGGTCTAGAGAGGATGGTCTGGAGAGGATGGTCTGGAGAGGATGGTCTGGAGACGATCGTCCTCAGAGGATGGTCTGGAGAGGATGATCTGGAGAGAATGGTCTGGATAGGATGGTCTGGAGAGGATGGTCTTCAGAGGATGGTCTGGAGAGGATGGTCTGGAGAAGATGGTCTTCAGAGGATGGTCTGGAGAGGATAGTCTGGAGAGGATGGTCTGGAGAGGATGGTCTGGAGAAGATGGTCTAGAGAGGATGGCCTGGAGAGTATCCTCTGGAGAGGATGGTCTTCAGAGGATGGTATGGGGAGGATGGTCTGGAGAGGATGGACTGGAGAGGATGGTCCTCAGAGGAGGGTCTAGAGAGGATGGTCTGGAGAGGATGGTCTGGAGAGGATGGTCTTCAGAGGATGGTCTTCAGAGGATGGTCTGGAGAGGATGGTCTTCAGAGGATGGTCTGGAGAGGATGGTCTTCAGAGGAAGGTCTTCAGAGGATGGTCTGCAGCGGATGGTCTGGAGAGGATGGTCTAGAGAGCATGGTCTGGAGAAGATGGTCTGGAGACGAAGGTCTGGAGACGATGGTCTTCAGAGGATGGTCTGGAGAGGATGGTATGGAGAGGATGGTCTTCAGAGGTTGGTCTTCAGAGGATGGTCTGGAGAGGATGGTCTGGAGAGGATGTTCTAGAGAAGATGGTCTGGAGAGGACGGTCTGGAGAGGATGGTCTTAAGAGGATGGTCTTCAGAGTATGGTCTGGAGAGGATGGTCTTCAGAGGATGGTCTTGAGAGGATGGTCTGGAGAGGATGATCTTCAGAGGATGGTCTTCAGCGGATGGTCTGGAGAGGATGGTCTAGGGAGGATGGTCTTGAGGGTGGTCTGGAGAGGATGGTCTGGAGACGATGGTCTCCAGAGGATGGTCTGGAGAGGATGATCTGGAGAAGATGGTCTGGAGAGGATGGTCTGGAGAGGATGGTCTTCAGAGGATGGTCTGGAGAGGATGGTCTGAGGAGGATGGTCTGGGGAGGATGGTCTGGAGAGGATGGTCTGGAGAGGATAGTCTTCAGAGGATGGTCTTGAGAGATGGTCTGCAGAGGATGGTCTGGACAGGATGGTCTAGAGAGGATGGTCTGGAGAGGATGGTCTGGAGAGGATGGTGTGTAGACAATGGTCTGGGGAGGATGGTCTTCAGAGGATGGTCTGGAGAGGCTGGTCTGGAGAGGATGGTTTTCAGAGAATGGTCTGGAGAGGATGGTCTTCAGAGGATGGTCTGGAGAGGATAGTCTGGGAGGATGGTCTGGAGAGGATGGTCTGGAGAGGATGGTCTACAGAGGATGTTATGGAGAGGATGGTGTGGAGAGGATGGTCTTCACAGGATGGTCTAGAGACGATGGTCTGGAGAGGATGGTCTGGAGAGGATGATCTGGAGAGGATGGTCTGGAGAGGATGGTCTGGAGAGGATGGTCTTCAGAGGATGGTCTGGAGAGGATGGTCTTCAGAGGATGGTCTGGAGAGGCTGGTCTAAAGAGGATGGTCTTCAGAGGATGGTCTTCAGAGGATGGTCTTCACAGGATGGTCTTCAGACGATGGTCTGGAGAGGATGATCTAAAGAGGATGGTCTGGATAGGATGGTCTGGAGAGGATGGTCTGGAGAGGATGGTCTTCAGAGGATGGTCTGGAGAGGATGGTCTGGAGAGGATGGTCTGGAGAGGATGGTCTTCAGACGATGGTCTTCAGAGGATGGACTTCAGAGGATGGTCTGGAGGATGGTCTGGAGAGGATGGTCTTCAGAGGAATGTCTGGAGAGGCTGGTCTGGAGAGGATGGTCTTCAGAGGATGGTCTTCAGCGGATGGTCTGGAGAGGATGGTATGGAGAGGATCGTCTGGATACGATGGTCATCAGAGGATGGTCTGGAGAGGATAATCTGGAGAGGATGGTCTGGAGAGGATGGTCTTCAGAGGATGGTCTTCACAGGATGGTCTGGAGAAGATGGACTTCAGAGGATTTTCTGGAGAGGATAGTCTGGAGAGGATGGTCTGGAGAGGATGGTCTGGAGAGGATGGTCTAGAGAGGATGGTCTGGAGAGGATGGTCTGGAGAGGATGGTCTTCAGAGGATGGTCTGAGGAGGAAGATCTGGAGAGTATGGTCTGGAGAGGATGGTCTTCAGAGGAGGGTCTGAGGAGGATGGTCTGGAGAGGATGGTCTGGAGAGGATGGTCTAGAGAGAATGGTCTGGAGAGGATGGTCTGGAGAGGATGGTCTTCAGAGGATGGTCTTCAGAGGATGTTCTGGAGAGGATGGTCTTGAGAGGATGGTCTGGAGAGGATGGTCTGGAGAGGATGGTCTTCAGCGGATGGTCTGGAGAGGATGGTCTAGAGAAGATGGTCTGGAGAGGATGGTCTGTAGACAATGGTCTGGAGAGGATGGTCTTCAGAGGATGGTCTGGAGAGGATGGTCTGGAGAGGATGGTCTTCAGAGGATGGTCTGGAGAGGATGGTCTAGAGAGGATGGTCTGGAGAGGATGGTCTGGAGAGGATCGTCTGGATACGATGGTCTTCAGATGATGGTCTGGAGAGGATAATCTGGAGAGGATGGTCTGGAGAGGATGGTCTAGAGAGGATGGTCTGGAGAGGATGGTCTGGAGAGGATCGTCTGGATACGATGGTCTTCAGATGATGGTCTGGAGAGGATAATGTGGAGAGGATGGTCTGGAGAAGATGGTCTTCAGAGGATTTCTGGAGAGAATAGTCTGGAGAGGATGGTCTGGAGAGGATGGTCTGGAGAGGATGGTCTAGAGAGGATGGTCTGGAGAGGATGGTCTGGAGAGGATGGTCTTCAGAGGATGGTCTGAGGAGGATGGTCTGGAGAGGATGGTCTGGAGAGGATGGTCTTCAGAGGAGGGTCTAGAGAGGATGGTCTGGAGAGGATGGTCTGGAGAGGATGGTCTAGAGAGGATGGTCTGGAGAGGATGGTCTGAGGAGGATGGTCTGAGGAGGATGGTCTGGAGAGGATGGTCTGGAGAGGATGGTCTGTAGACAATGGTCTAGAGAGGATGGTCTTCAGAGGATGGTCTGGAGAGGATGGTCGGGAGAGGATGGTCTTCAGAGGATTGTCTGGAGAGGATGGTCTGGAGAGGATGGTCTTCAGAGGATGGTCTGGAGAGGATAGTCTGGAGAGGATGGCCTGGAGAGGATGGTCTGGAGAGGATGGTCTGGAGAGGATGGTCTGGAGAGGGTGGTCTAGAGAGGATGGTGTTCACAGGATGGTCTAGAGAGGATGGTCTAGAGAGGATGGTCTGGAGAGGATGGTCTGGAGAGGATGGTCTGGAGAGGATGGTCTTCAGAGGATGGTCTTCAGCGGATGGTCTGGAGAGGATGGTCTAGAGAGGATGGTCTGGAGAGGATGGTCTGGAGAGGATGGTCTGGAGACGATCGTCCTCAGAGGATGGTCTGGAGAGGATGATCTGGAGAGAATGGTCTGGATAGGATGGTCTGGAGAGGATGGTCTTCAGAGGATGGTCTGGAGAGGATGGTCTGGAGAAGATGGTCTTCAGAGGATGGTCTGGAGAGGATAGTCTGGAGAGGATGGTCTGGAGAGGATGGTCTGGAGAAGATGGTCTAGAGAGGATGGCCTGGAGAGTATCCTCTGGAGAGGATGGTCTTCAGAGGATGGTATGGGGAGGATGGTCTGGAGAGGATGGACTGGAGAGGATGGTCCTCAGAGGAGGGTCTAGAGAGGATGGTCTGGAGAGGATGGTCTGGAGAGGATGGTCTTCAGAGGATGGTCTTCAGAGGATGGTCTGGAGAGGATGGTCTTCAGAGGATGGTCTGGAGAGGATGGTCTTCAGAGGAAGGTCTTCAGAGGATGGTCTGCAGCGGATGGTCTGGAGAGGATGGTCTAGAGAGCATGGTCTGGAGAAGATGGTCTGGAGACGAAGGTCTGGAGACGATGGTCTTCAGAGGATGGTCTGGAGAGGATGGTATGGAGAGGATGGTCTTCAGAGGTTGGTCTTCAGAGGATGGTCTGGAGAGGATGGTCTGGAGAGGATGTTCTAGAGAAGATGGTCTGGAGAGGACGGTCTGGAGAGGATGGTCTTAAGAGGATGGTCTTCAGAGTATGGTCTGGAGAGGATGGTCTTCAGAGGATGGTCTTGAGAGGATGGTCTGGAGAGGATGATCTTCAGAGGATGGTCTTCAGCGGATGGTCTGGAGAGGATGGTCTAGGGAGGATGGTCTTGAGGGTGGTCTGGAGAGGATGGTCTGGAGACGATGGTCTCCAGAGGATGGTCTGGAGAGGATGATCTGGAGAAGATGGTCTGGAGAGGATGGTCTGGAGAGGATGGTCTTCAGAGGATGGTCTGGAGAGGATGGTCTGAGGAGGATGGTCTGGGGAGGATGGTCTGGAGAGGATGGTCTGGAGAGGATAGTCTTCAGAGGATGGTCTTGAGAGATGGTCTGCAGAGGATGGTCTGGACAGGATGGTCTAGAGAGGATGGTCTGGAGAGGATGGTCTGGAGAGGATGGTGTGTAGACAATGGTCTGGGGAGGATGGTCTTCAGAGGATGGTCTGGAGAGGCTGGTCTGGAGAGGATGGTTTTCAGAGAATGGTCTGGAGAGGATGGTCTTCAGAGGATGGTCTGGAGAGGATAGTCTGGGAGGATGGTCTGGAGAGGATGGTCTGGAGAGGATGGTCTACAGAGGATGTTATGGAGAGGATGGTGTGGAGAGGATGGTCTTCACAGGATGGTCTAGAGACGATGGTCTGGAGAGGATGGTCTGGAGAGGATGATCTGGAGAGGATGGTCTGGAGAGGATGGTCTGGAGAGGATGGTCTTCAGAGGATGGTCTGGAGAGGATGGTCTTCAGAGGATGGTCTGGAGAGGCTGGTCTAAAGAGGATGGTCTTCAGAGGATGGTCTTCAGAGGATGGTCTTCACAGGATGGTCTTCAGACGATGGTCTGGAGAGGATGATCTAAAGAGGATGGTCTGGATAGGATGGTCTGGAGAGGATGGTCTGGAGAGGATGGTCTTCAGAGGATGGTCTGGAGAGGATGGTCTGGAGAGGATGGTCTGGAGAGGATGGTCTTCAGACGATGGTCTTCAGAGGATGGACTTCAGAGGATGGTCTGGAGGATGGTCTGGAGAGGATGGTCTTCAGAGGAATGTCTGGAGAGGCTGGTCTGGAGAGGATGGTCTTCAGAGGATGGTCTTCAGCGGATGGTCTGGAGAGGATGGTATGGAGAGGATCGTCTGGATACGATGGTCATCAGAGGATGGTCTGGAGAGGATAATCTGGAGAGGATGGTCTGGAGAGGATGGTCTTCAGAGGATGGTCTTCACAGGATGGTCTGGAGAAGATGGACTTCAGAGGATTTTCTGGAGAGGATAGTCTGGAGAGGATGGTCTGGAGAGGATGGTCTGGAGAGGATGGTCTAGAGAGGATGGTCTGGAGAGGATGGTCTGGAGAGGATGGTCTTCAGAGGATGGTCTGAGGAGGAAGATCTGGAGAGTATGGTCTGGAGAGGATGGTCTTCAGAGGAGGGTCTGAGGAGGATGGTCTGGAGAGGATGGTCTGGAGAGGATGGTCTAGAGAGAATGGTCTGGAGAGGATGGTCTGGAGAGGATGGTCTTCAGAGGATGGTCTTCAGAGGATGTTCTGGAGAGGATGGTCTTGAGAGGATGGTCTGGAGAGGATGGTCTGGAGAGGATGGTCTTCAGCGGATGGTCTGGAGAGGATGGTCTAGAGAAGATGGTCTGGAGAGGATGGTCTGTAGACAATGGTCTGGAGAGGATGGTCTTCAGAGGATGGTCTGGAGAGGATGGTCTGGAGAGGATGGTCTTCAGAGGATGGTCTGGAGAGGATGGTCTAGAGAGGATGGTCTGGAGAGGATGGTCTGGAGAGGATCGTCTGGATACGATGGTCTTCAGATGATGGTCTGGAGAGGATAATCTGGAGAGGATGGTCTGGAGAGGATGGTCTAGAGAGGATGGTCTGGAGAGGATGGTCTGGAGAGGATCGTCTGGATACGATGGTCTTCAGATGATGGTCTGGAGAGGATAATGTGGAGAGGATGGTCTGGAGAAGATGGTCTTCAGAGGATTTCTGGAGAGAATAGTCTGGAGAGGATGGTCTGGAGAGGATGGTCTGGAGAGGATGGTCTAGAGAGGATGGTCTGGAGAGGATGGTCTGGAGAGGATGGTCTTCAGAGGATGGTCTGAGGAGGATGGTCTGGAGAGGATGGTCTGGAGAGGATGGTCTTCAGAGGAGGGTCTAGAGAGGATGGTCTGGAGAGGATGGTCTGGAGAGGATGGTCTAGAGAGGATGGTCTGGAGAGGATGGTCTGAGGAGGATGGTCTGAGGAGGATGGTCTGGAGAGGATGGTCTGGAGAGGATGGTCTGTAGACAATGGTCTAGAGAGGATGGTCTTCAGAGGATGGTCTGGAGAGGATGGTCGGGAGAGGATGGTCTTCAGAGGATTGTCTGGAGAGGATGGTCTGGAGAGGATGGTCTTCAGAGGATGGTCTGGAGAGGATAGTCTGGAGAGGATGGCCTGGAGAGGATGGTCTGGAGAGGATGGTCTGGAGAGGATGGTCTGGAGAGGGTGGTCTAGAGAGGATGGTGTTCACAGGATGGTCTAGAGAGGATGGTCTAGAGAGGATGGTCTGGAGAGGATGGTCTGGAGAGGATGGTCTAGAGAGGATGGTCTGGAGAGGATGTTCTGGAGAGGATGGTCTTCAGAGGATGGTCTGAGGAGGATGGTCTGGAGAGGATGGTCTGGAGAGGATGGTCTTCAGAGGAGGGTCTAGAGAGGATGGTCTGGAGAGGATGGTCTGGAGAGGATGGTCTAGAGAGGATGGTCTGGAGAGGATGGTCTGGAGAGGATGGTCTTTAGAGGATGGTCTAGAGACGATGGTCTGGAGAGGATGGTCTGGAGAGGATAGTCTGGAGAGGATGGTCTGGAGAGGATGGTCTGGAGAGGATGGTCTTCACAGGATGGTCTAGAGAGCATGGTCTGGAGAGGATGGTCTGGAGAGGATAGTCTGGAGAGGATGGTTTGGAGAGGATGGTCTGGAGAGGATGGTCTGGAAAGGATGGTCTGGAGAGGATGGTCTACAGAGGATGTTATGGAGAGGATGGTGTGGAGAGGATGGTCTTCACAGGATGGTCTAGAGACGATGGTATGGAGAGGATGGTCTGGAGAGGATGATCTGGAGAGGATGGTCTGGAGAGGATGGTCTGGAGAGGATGGTCTTCAGAGGATGGTCTGGAGAGGATGGTCTTCAGAGGATGGTCTGGAGAGGCTGGTCTAAAGAGGATGGTCTTCAGAGGATGGTCTTCAGAGGATGGTCTGAAGAGGATGGTCTAGAGAGGATGGTCTGGATAGGATGGTCTGGAGAGGATGGTCTGGAGAGGATGGTCTTCAGAGGATGGTCTGGAGAGGATGGTCTTCAGACGATGGTCTTCAGAGGATGGTCTTCAGAGGATGGTCTGGAGAGGATAGTCTGGAGAGGATGTTCTGGAGACGGTGGTCTTCAGAGGATGGTCTGGAGAGGATGGTCTGCAGAGGATGGTCTGAAGAGGATGGTCTTCAGAGGATGGTCTGGAGAGGATAGTCTAGAGAGGATGGTCTGGAGTGCATGGTCTAGAGAGGATGGTCTGGAGAGGATGGTCTTCAGAGGACGGTCTAGAGAGGGTGGTCCGGAGAGGATGCTCTGGTCTTCAGAGGATGGTCTGGAGAGGATGGTCTGGAGAGGATGGTCTTCAGAGGATGGTCTTCAGCGAATGGTCTGGAGAGGGTGGTCTAGAGAGGATGTTCTGGAGAGGATGTTCTGGAGAGGATCGTCTGGATACGATGGTCTTCAGAGGATGGTCTGGAGAGGATAATCTGGAGAGGATGGTCTGGAGAGGATGGTCTTCACAGGAAGGTCTTCAAAGGATGGTCTGGAGTAGATGGTCTTCAGAGGATGGTCTGGAGAGGATGGTCTGGAGAGGATGGTCTTCAGAGGAGGGTCTAGAGAGGATGGTCTGGAGCGGATCGTCTGGAGAGGATGGTCTAGAGAGGATGGTCTGGACAGGATGGTCTGGAGAGGATGGTCTTCAGAGGATGGTCTTCAGAGGATGTTCTGGAGAGGATGGTCTTCAGAGGATGGTCTGGAGAGGATGGTCTGGACAGGATGGTCTTCAGAGGATGGTCTTCAGCGGATGGTCTGGAGAGAATGGTCTAGAGAGGATGGTCTGGAGAGGATGGTCTGTAGAGGATGGTCTGGAGACGATGGTCTTCAGAGGATGGTCTGGAGAGGATGATCTGGAGAGGGTGGTCTGTAGAGGATGGTCTGGAAAGGATGGTCTTCAGAGGATGGTCTTCAGAGGATGATCTTAGGAGGATGGTCTGGAGAGGATGGTCTGGAGAGGATGGTCTTCAGAAGATGGTCTGAGGAGGATGGTTTGGAGAGGATGGTCTGGAGAGGATGACTTCAGAGGAGGGTCTAGAGAGGATGGTCTGGAGAGGATGGTCTGGAGAGGATGGTCTAGAGAGGATGGTCTGGAGAGGATGGTCTTCAGAGGATGGTCTTCAGAGGATGGTCTGAGGAGGATGGTCTGGAGAGGTTGGTCTGGAGAGGATGGTCTGTAGACAATGGTCTGGAGAGGATGTTCTTCAGAGGATGGTCTGGAGAGGATGGTCTGGAGAGGATGGTTTTCAGAGGATGGTCTGGAGAGGATGGTCTGGAGAGGATGGTCTTCAGAGGATGGTCTGGAGAGGATAGTCTGGAGAGGATGGCCTGGAGAGGATGGTCTGGAGAGGATGGTCTACAGAGGATGTTATGGAGAGGATGTTATGGAGAGGGTCGTCTGGAGAGGATAGTCTGCAGAGGATGGTCTGGAGAGGATGGTCTGGAGAGGATGGTCTAGAGAGGATGGTCTGGAGAGGATGGTCTTCACAGGACGGTCTAGAGAGGAAGGTCTGGACAGGGTCGTCTGGAGAGGATAGTCTGCAGAGGATGGTCTGGAGAGGATGGTCTGGAGAGGATGGTCTGGAGAGGATGGTCTAGAGAGGATGGTCTGGAGAGGATGGTGTGGAGAGGATGGTCTGGAGAGGATGGTCTAGAGAGGATGGTGTTCACAGGATGGTCTAGAGAGGATGGTCTAGAGAGGATGGTCTGGAGAGGATGGTCTACAGAGGATGGTCTGGAGAGGATGGTCTAGAGAGTATGGTCTGCAGAGGATGGTCTAGAGAGGATGGTCTGGAGAGGATGGTGTGGAGAGGATGGTATTCACAGGATGGTCTAGAGAGCATGGTCTAGAGAGCATGGTCTGGTGAGGATGGTCTGGAGAGGAGGGTCTGGAGAGGATGGTATGGAGAGGATGGTCTTCAGAGGATGGTCTTCAGAGGATGGTCTGGAGAGGATAGTCTGGAGAGGATGGTCTAGAGAGGATGGTCTGGAGAGGATGGTCTTCAGAGGATGGTCTGGAGAGGATGGTCTGGAGAGTATGGTCTGGAGAGGATGGTCTAGAGAGGATGGTCTGGAGAGGATGGTCTGGAGAGGATGGTCTGTAGTTGATGGTCTTCAGAGGATGGTCTGGAGAGGATGGTCTGGAGAGGATGGTCTGCAGAGGATGGTCTGGAGAGGATGGTTTGGAGAGGGTGGTCTTCAGAGGATGGTCTTCAGAGGATGGTCTGGAGAGGATGGTCTTCAGAGGATGGTCTGGAGAGGATAGTCTGGAGAGGATGTTCTGGAGACGATGGTCTTCAGAGGATGGTCTGGACAGAATGGTCTGCAGAGGATGGTCTGGAGAGGATGGTCTTCAGAGGATGGTCTGGAGAGGAGAGTCTGGAGAGGATGGTCTGGAGAGGATGGTCTAGAGAGGATGGTCTGGAGAGGATGGTCTGGAGAGGATGGTCTTCAGAGGATGGACTAGAGAGGGTGGTCTGGACAGGATGGTCTGGTCTTCAGAGGATGGTCTGGAGAGGATGGTCTGGAGACGATGGTCTTCAGAGGATGGTCTGGAGAGGCTGGTCTGGAGAGGATGGTCTTCAGAGGATGGTCTTCAGCGAATGGTCTGGAGGGGATGGTCTACAGAGGATGGTCTGGAGAGGATGGTCTGGAGACGATGGTCTTCAGAGGATGGTCTGGAGAAGATAATCTGGAGAGGATGGTCTGGAGCGGATGGTCTGAAGAGGATGGTCTTCAGAGGATGGTCTAGAGAGGATGGTCTGGAGAGGATGATCTTCAGAGAATGGTCTGGAGAGGATGGTCTTCAGAGGATGGTCTGGAGAGGATAGTCTGGAGAGGATGGTATGGACAGGATGGTCTGGAGAGGATGGTCTACAGAGGATGTTATGGAGAGGATGGTGTGGAGAGGATGGTCTTCCCAGGATGGTCTAGAGAGGATGGTCTGGAGAGGATGGTCTGGAGAGGATGATCTGGAGAGGATGGTCTGGAGAGGATGGTCTGGAGAGGATGGTCTTCAGAGGATGGTCTGGAGAGGATGGTCTTCAGAGGATGGTCTGGAGAGGCTGGTCTAAAGAGGATGGTCTTCAGAGGATGGTCTTCAGAGGATGGTCTTCAGTGGATGGTCTGAAGAGGATGGTCTAGAGAGGATGGTCTGGATAGGATGGTCTGGAGAGGATGGTCTGGAGAGGATGGTCTTCAGAGGATGGTCTGGAGAGGATGGTCTGGAGAGGATGGTCTGGAGAGGATGGTCTTCAGAGGATGGTCTGGAGAGGATAGTCTGGAGAGGATGTTCTGGAGACGGTGGTCTTCAGAGGATGGTCTGGAGAGGATGGTCTTCAGAGGATTTTCTGGAGAGGATAGTCTGGAGAGGATGGTCTGGAGAGGATGGTCTGGAGAGGATGGTCTAGAGAGGATGGTCTGGAGAGGATGTTCTGGAGAGGATGGTCTTCAGAGGATGGTCTGAGGAGGATGGTCTGGAGAGGATGGTCTGGAGAGGATGGTCTTCAGAGGATGGTCTAGAGAGGATGATCTGGAGAGGATGGTCTGGAGAGGATGGTCTAGAGAGGATGGTCTGGAGAGGATGGTCTGGAGAGGATGGTCTTTAGAGGATGGTCTTCAGAGGATGGTCTGGAGTGCATGGTCTTCAGAGGATGGTCTGGAGAGGATGGTCTGGGGAGGATGGTCTTCAGAGGATGGTCTTCAGCGGATGGTCTGGAGAGGATGGTCTAGAGAGGATGGTCTGGAGAGGATGGTTTGTAGAGGATGGTCTGGAGACGATGGTCTTCAGAGGATGGCCTGGAGAGGATGATCTGGAGAGGGTGGTCTGTAGAGGATGGTCTGGAGAGGATGGTCTTCAGAGGATGGTCTGGAGAGGATGGTCTGGAGAGGATGGTCTTCAGAGGATGGTCTAGAGAAGATGGTCTGGAGAGGATGGTCTGGAGAGGATTGTCTAGTGAGGATGGTCTGGAGAGGATAGTCTGGATAGGATGGTCAGTAGACAATGGTCTGGAGAGGATTGTCTTCAGAGGATGGTCTGGAGAGGATGGTCTGGAGAGGATGGTCTACAGTGGATGTTATGGAGAGGATGTTATGGAGAGGATGGTCTAGAGAGGATGGTCTGGAGAGGATGGTCAGGAGAGGATGGTCTGGAGAGGATGGTCTGTAGACAATGGTCTGGAGAGGATGGTCTTCAGAGGATGGTCTGGAAAGGATGGTCTTCAGAGGATGGTCTGCAGAGGATGGTCTAGAGAGGATGGTCTGGAGAGCATCGTCTGGATACGATGTTCTTCAGATGATGGTCTGGAGAGGATAATCTGGAGAGGATGGTCTGGAGAGGATGGTCTTCAGAGGATGGTCTTCACAGGATGGTCTGGAGAAGACGGTCTTCAGAGGATTTTCTGGAGAGGATAGCCTGGAGAGGATGGTCTGGAGAGGATGGTCTGGAGAGGATGGTCTTCAGAAGATGGTCTGAGGAGGATGGTCTGGAGAGGATGGTCTGGAGAGGATGGTCTTCAGAGGAGGGTCTAGAGGGGATGGTCCTGAGAGGATGGTCTGGAGAGGATGGTCTAGAGAGGATGGTCTGGAGAGGATGGTCTTCAGAGGATGGTCTTCAGAGGATGGTCTGAGGAGAATGGTCTGGAGAGGTTGGTCTGGAGAGGATGGTCTGTAGACAATGGTCTGGAGAGGATGTTCTTCAGAGGATGGTCTGGAGGATGGTCTGGAGAGGATGGTTTTCAGAGGATGGTCTGGAGAGGATGGTCTGGAGAGGATGGTCTTCAGAGGATGGTCTGGAGAGGATAGTCTGGAGAGGATGGCCTGGAGAGGATGGTCTGGAGAGGATGGTCTACAGAGGATGTTATGGAGAGGATGTTATGGAGAGGATGGTCTTCAGAGGATGGTCTAGACACGATGGTCTGGAGAGGATGGTCTGGAGAGGATGGTCTAGAGAGGATGGTCTGGAGAGGATGGTCTTCACAGGACGGTCTAGAGAGGAAGGTCTGGAGAGGGTGGTCTGGAGAGGATAGTCTGGAGAGGATGGTCTGGAGAGGATGGTCTGGAGAGGATGGTCTGGAGAGGATGGTCTAGAGAGGATGGTCTGGAGAGGATGGTCTGCAGAGGATGGTCTGGAGAGGATGGTCTAGAGTGGATGGTGTTCACAGGATGGTCTAGAGAGGATGGTCTAGAGAGGATGGTCTGGAGAGGATGGTCTACAGAGGATGGTCTGGAGAGGATGGTCTAGAGAGTATGGTCTGCAGAGGATGGTCTAGAGAGGATGGTCTGGAGAGGATGGTCTGGAGAGGATGGTATTCACAGGATGGTCTAGAGAGCATGGTCTAGAGAGCATGGTCTGGTGAGGATGGTCTGGAGAGGAGGGTCTGGAGAGGATGGTATGGAGAGGATGGTCTTCAGAGGATGGTCTTCAGAGGATGGTCTGGAGAGGATAGTCTGGAGAGGATGGTCTAGAGAGGATGGTCTGGAGAGGATGGTCTTCAGAGGATGGTCTGGAGAGGATGGTCTGGAGAGTATGGTCTGGAGAGGATGGTCTAGAGAGGATGGTCTGGAGAGGATGGTCTGGAGAGGATGGTCTGTAGTTGATGGTCTTCAGAGGATGGTCTGGAGAGGATGGTCTGGAGAGGATGGTCTGCAGAGGATGGTCTGGAGAGGATGGTTTGGAGAGGATGGTCTTCAGAGGATGGTCTTCAGAGGATGGTCTGGAGAGGATGGTCTTCAGAGGATGGTCTGGAGAGGATAGTCTGGAGAGGATGTTCTGGAGACGATGGTCTTCAGAGGATGGTCTGGACAGAATGGTCTGCAGAGGATGGTCTGGAGAGGATGGTCTTCAGAGGATGGTCTGGAGAGGAGAGTCTGGAGAGGATGGTCTGTAGAGGATGGTCTAGAGAGGATGGTCTGGAGAGGATGGTCTGGAGAGGATGGTCTTCAGAGGATGGACTAGAGAGTGTGGTCTGGACAGGATGGTCTGGTCTTCAGAGGATGGTCTGGAGAGGATGGTCTGGAGACGATGGTCTTCAGAGGATGGTCTGGAGAGGCTGGTCTGGAGAGGATGGTCTTCAGAGGATGGTCTTCAGCGAATTATCTGGAGGGGATGGTCTACAGAGGATGGTCTGGAGAGGATGGTCTGGAGACGATGGTCTTCAGAGGATGGTCTGGATAGGATAATCTGGAGAGGATGATCTGGAGCGGATGGTCTGAAGAGGATGGTCTTCAGAGGATGGTCTAGAGAGGATGGTCTGGAGAGGATGGTCTTCAGAGGATGGTCTGGAGAGGATAGTCTGGAGAGGATGGTATGGACAGGATGGTCTGGAGAGGATGGTCTACAGAGGATGTTATGGAGAGGATGGTGTGGAGAGGATGGTCTTCACAGGATGGTCTAGAGAGGAAGGTCTGGAGAGGATGGTCTGGAGAGGATGATCTGGAGAGGATGGTCTGGAGAGGATGGTCTGGAGAGGATGGTCTTCAGAGGATGGTCTGGAGAGGATGGTCTTCAGAGGATGGTCTGGAGAGGCTGGTCTAAAGAGGATGGTCTTCAGAGGATGGTCTTCAGAGGATGGTCTGAAGAGGATGGTCTAGAGAGGATGGTCTGGATAGGATGGTCTGGAGAGGATGGTCTGGAGAGGATGGTCTTCAGAGGATGGTCTGAAGAGGATGGTCTGGAGAGGATGGTCTGGAGAGGATGGTCTTCAGAGGATGGTCTGGAGAGGATAGTCTGGAGAGGATGTTCTGGAGACGGTGGTCTTCAGAGGATGGTCTGGAGAGGATGGTCTTCAGAGGATTTTCTGGAGAGGATAGTCTGGAGAGGATGGTCTGGAGAGGATGGTCTGGAGAGGATGGTCTAGAGAGGATGGTCTGGAGAGGATGTTCTGGAGAGGATGGTCTTCAGAGGATGGTCTGAGGAGGATGGTCTGGAGAGGATGGTCTGGAGAGGATGGTCTTCAGAGGATGGTCTGAGGAGGATGGTCTGGAGAGGATGGTCTGGAGAGGATGGTCTTCAGAGGAGGGTCTAGAGAGGATGGTCTGGAGAGGATGGTCTGGAGAGGATGGTCTAGAGAGGATGGTCTGGAGAGGATGGTCTGGAGAGGATGGTCTTTAGAGGATGGTCTTCAGAGGATGGTCTGGAGTGCATGGTCTTCAGAGGATGGTCTGGAGAGGATGGTCTGGGGAGGATGGTCTTCAGAGGATGGTCTTCAGCGGATGGTCTGGAGAGGATGGTCTAGAGAGGATGTTCTGGAGAGGATGGTCTGTAGAGGATGGTCAGGAGATGATGGTCTTCAGAGGATGGCCTGGAGAGGATGATCTGGAGAGGTTGGTCTGTAGAGGATGGTCTGGAGAGGATGGTCTTCAGAGGATGGTCTTCAGAGGATGGTCTGGAGAGGATGGTCTGGAGAGGATGGTCTGGAGATGATGGTCTTCAGAGGATGGTCTAGAGAAGATGGTCTGGAGAGGTTGGTCTGGAGAGGATTGTCTAGTGAGGATGGTCTGGAGAGGATGGTCTGGATAGGATGGTCAGTAGACAATGGTCTGGAGAGGATTGTCTTCAGAGGATGGTCTGGAGAGGATGGTCTGGAGAGGATGGTCTACAGTGGATGTTATGGAGAGGATGTTATGGAGAGGATGGTCTAGAGAGGATGGTCTGGAGAGGATGGTCAGGAGAGGATGGTCTGGAGAGGATGGTCTGTAGACAATGGTCTGGAGAGGATGGTCTTCAGAGGATGGTCTGGAAAGGATGGTCTTCAGAGGATGGTCTCCAGAGGATGGTCTAGAGAGGATGGTCTGGAGAGGATCGTCTGGAGAGGATCGTCTGGATACGATGTTCTTCAGATGATGGTCTGGAGAGGATAATCTGGAGAGGATGGTCTGGAGAGGATGGTCTTCAGAGGATGGTCTTCCCAGGATGGTCTGGAGAAGATGGTCTTCAGAGGATTTTCTGGAGAGGATAGCATGGAGAGGATGGTCTGGAGAGGATGGTCTGGAGAGGATGGTCTTCAGAAGATGGTCTGAGGAGGATGGTCTGGAGAGGATGGTCTGGAGAGGATGGTCTTCAGAGGAGGGTCTAGAGAGGATGGTCTGGAGAGGATGGTCTGGAGAGGATGGTCTAGAGAGGATGGTCTGGAGAGGATGGTCTGGAGAGGATGGTCTTCAGAGGATGGTCTGAGGAGGATGGTCTGGAGAGGTTGGTCTGGAGAGGATGGTCTGTAGACAATGGTCTGGAGAGGATGTTCTTCAGAGGATGGTCTGGAGAGGATGGTCTGGAGAGGATGGTTTTCAGAGGATGGTCTGGAGAGGATGGTCTGGAGAGGATGGTCTGGAGAGGATGGTCTGGAGAGGATGGTCTGGAGAGGATGGTCTAGAGAGGATGGTGTTCACAGGATGGTCTAGAGAGGATGGTCTAGAGATGATGGTCTGGAGAGGATGGTCTACAGAGGATGGTCTGGAGAGGATGGTCTAGAGAGTATGGTCTGCAGAGGATGGTCTAGAGGGGATGGTCTGGAGAGGATGGTCTGGAGAGGATGGTATTCACAGGATGGTCTAGAGAGCATGGTCTAGAGAGCATGGTCTGGTGAGGATGGACTGGAGAGGAGGGTCTGGAGAGGATGGTATGGAGAGGATGGTCTTCAGAGGATGGTCTTCAGAGGATGGTCTGGAGAGGATAGTCTGGAGAGGATGGTCTAGAGAGGATGGTCTGGAGAGGATGGTCTTCAGAGGATGGTCTGGAGAGGATGGTCTGGAGAGTATGGTCTGGAGAGGATGGTCTAGAGAGGATGGTCTGGAGAGGATGGTCTGGAGAGGATGGTCTGTAGTTGATGGTCTTCAGAGGATGGTCTGGAGAGGATGGTCTGGAGAGGATGGTTTGGAGAGGATGGTCTTCAGAGGATGGTCTTCAGAGGATGGTCTGGAGAGGATGGTCTTCAGAGGATGGTCTGGAGAGGATAGTCTGGAGAGGATGTTCTGGAGACGATGGTCTTCAGAGGATGGTCTGGACAGAATGGTCTGCAAAGGATGGTCTGGAGAGGATGGTCTTCAGAGGATGGTCTGGAGAGGAGAGTCTGGAGAGGATGGTCTGGAGAGGATGGTATAGAGAGGATGGTCTGGAGAGGATGGTCTGGAGAGGATGGTCTTCAGAGGATGGACTAGAGAGGGTGGTCTGGACAGGATGGTCTGGTCTTCAGAGGATGGTCTGGAGAGGATGGTCTGGAGACGATGGTCTTCAGAGGATGGTCTGGAGAGGCTGGTCTGGAGAGGATGGTCTTCAGAGGATGGTCTTCAGCGAATGGTCTGGAGGGGATGGTCTACAGAGGATGGTCTGGAGAGGATGGTCTGGAGACGATGGTCTTCAGAGGATGGTCTGGAGAGGATAATCTGGAGAGGATGGTCTGGAGCGGATGGTGTGAAGAGGATGGTCTTCAGAGGATGGTCTAGAGAGGATGGTCTGGAGAGGATGGTCTTCAGAGAATGGTCTGGAGATGATGGTCTTCAGAGGATGGTCTGGAGAGGATAGTTTGGAGAGGATGGTATGGACAGGATGGTCTGGAGAGGATGGTCTACAGAGGATGTTATGGAGAGGATGGTGTGGAGAGGATGGCCTTCACAGGATGGTCTAGAGAGGATGGTCTGGAGAGAATGGTCTGGAGAGGATGATCTGGAGAGGATGGTCTGGAGAGGATGGTCTGGAGAGGATGGTCTTCAGAGGATGGTCTGGAGAGGATGGTCTTCAGAGGATGGTCTGGAGAGGCTGGTCTAAAGAGGATGGTCTTCAGAGGATGGTCTTCAGAGGATGGTCTTCAGAGGATGGTCTGAAGAGGATGGTCTAGAGAGGATGGTCTGGATAGGATGGTCTGGAGAGGATGGTCTGGAGAGGATGGTCTTCAGAGGATGGTCTGGAGAGGATGGTCTGGAGAGGGTGGTCTGGAGAGGATGGTCTTCAGAGGATGGTCTGGAGAGGATAGTCTGGAGAGGATGTTCTGGAGACGGTGGTCTTCAGAGGATGGTCTGGAGAGGATGGTCTTCAGAGGATTTTCTGGAGAGGATAGTCTGGAGAGGATGGTCTGGAGAGGATGGTCTGGAGAGGATGGTCTAGAGAGGATGGTCTGGAGAGGATGTTCTGGAGAGGATGATCTTCAGAGGATGGTCTGAGGAGGATGGTCTGGAGAGGATGGTCTGGAGAGGATGGTCTTCAGAGGAGGGTCTAGAGAGGATGGTCTGGAGAGGATGGTCTGGAGAGGATGGTCTAGAGAGGATGGTCTGGAGAGGATGGTCTGGAGAGGATGGTCTTTAGAGGATGGTCTTCAGAGGATGGTCTGGAGTGCATGGTCTTCAGAGGATGGTCTGGAGAGGATGGTCTGGGGAGGATGGTCTTCAGAGGATGGTCTTCAGCGGATGGTCTGGAGAGGATGGTCTAGAGAGGATGGTCTAGAGAGGATGGTCTGGAGAGGATGGTCTGTAGAGGATGGTCTGGAGACGATGGTCTTCAGAGGATGGCCTGGAGAGGATGATCTGGAGAGGGTGGTCTGTAGAAGATGGTCTGGAGAGGATGGTCTTCAGAGGATGGTCTTCAGAGGATGGTCTGAGGAGGATGGTCTGGAGAGGATGGTCTGGAGAGGATGGTCTGGAGAGGATGGTCTGTAGACATTGGTCTGGAGAGGATGGTCTTCAGAGGATGGTCTGGAGAGGATGGTCTGGAGAGGGCGGTCTTCAGAGGATGGTCTGGAGAGGATAGTCTGGAGAGGATGGTCTGGAGAGGATGGTCTGGAGAGGATGGTCTAGAGAGGATGGTCTGGAGAGGATGTTCTGGAGAGGATGTTCTGGAGAGGATGGTCTTCAGAGGATGGTCCAGCGAGGGTGGTCTGGAGAGGATGGTCTGGTCTTCAGAGTATGGTCTGGAGAGGATGGTCTGGAGAGGATGGTCTTCAGAGGATGGTCTTCAGCGGACGGTCTGGAGAGGATGGTCTGGAGAGGATGGTCTGCAGAGGATGGTCTAGAGAGGATGGTTTGCAGAGTATGGTCTGGAGAGGATGGTCCGGAGAGGATGGTATTCACAGGATGGTCTAGAGAGGATGGTCTGGAGAGGATGGTCTTCAGAGGATGGTCTGGAGAGGATGGTGTAGAGAGGAAGATCTGGAGATGATGGTCTTCAGAGGATCTTCTACAGAGGATGGTCTGGAGAGGATGGTCTGGAGAGGATGGTCTAGAGAGGATGGTCTGGAGAGGATGGTCTGGAGAGGATGGTCTGGAGTTGATGGTCTTCAGAGGATGGTCTGGAGAGGATGGTCTGGAGAGTATGGTCTGGAGAGGATGGTCTGTAGACAATGGTCTGGACAGGTAGGTCTTCAGAGGATGGTCTGGAGAGGATAGTCTGGAGAGGATGGTCTGGAGAGGTTGGTCTGGAGAGGATGGTCTAGAGAGGATGGTCTGGAGAGGATGGTCTGGAGAGGATGGTCTTCAGAGGATGGTCTGGAGAGGATGGTCTAGAGAGGATGGCCTTCCGAGGATGGTCTGGAGATGATGGTCTTCGGAGGATGGTCTAGAGAGGATGGTCTAGAGAGGATGGTCTGGAGAGGAAAGTCTAGAGAGGATGGTCTGGAGAGGATGTTCTGCAGCGGATGGTCTGCAGCGGATGGTCTTCAGAGGATGGTCTGGAGAGGATGGTCTGGAGAGGATAGTCTGGAGAGGATGGTCTAGAGAGCATGGTCTTTCGAGGATAGTCTGGAGAGGATGGTCTTCAGAGGATGGTCTGGAGAGGATGGACTGGAGAGGATGTTGTTCAGAGGATGGTCTGGAGAGGCTGATCTGGAGAGGATGGTCTTCAGAAGATGGTCTTCAGAGGATGGTCTGGAGAGGATGGTCTAGAGAGGATGGTCTTCCGAGGATGATCTGGAGATGATGGTCTTCAGAGGAAGGTCTAGAGAGGATGGTCTGGAGAGGATGGTCTGGAAAGGGAGGTCTGGAGAGGATGGTCTGGAGAGGATGGTCTGCAGAGAATGGTCTTCAGAGGATGGTCTGGAGAGGATGGTCTGGAGAGGATAGTCTGGAGAGGATGGTCTAGAGAGCATGGTCTTCCGAGGATGGTCTGGAGAGGATGGTCTTCAGAGGATGGTCTGGAGAGGATGGTCTTCAGAGGATGGTCTGGAGAGGATGGTCTGGAGAGGATGGTCTTCAGAGGATGGTCTGGAGAGGCTGGTCTGGAGAAGATGGTCTTCAGAGGTTGGTCTTCAGAAGATGGTCTGGAGAGGATGGTCTGGAGAGAATGGTCTTCAGAGGATGGTCTTCAGAGGATGGTCTGGAGAGGATGTTTTGGAGAGGATGGTCTTTAGAGGATGGTCTGGAGATGATAGACAGGAGAGGATGTTCTGGAGACGATGGTCTTCAGAGGTTGTTCTGGAGAAGATGGTCTGCAGAGGATGGTCTGGAGAGGATGGTCTTCAGAGGATGGTCTGGAGAGGACAGTATGGAGAGGATGGTCTGGAGAGGATGGCCTGGGGAGGATGGTCTATAGAGGATGGTCTGGAGAGGATGGTCTGGAGAGGATAGTCTGGAGAAGGTGGTCTTCAGAGGATGGTCTAGAGAAGATGGTCTGGAGAGGATGATCTGTACAGGATGGTCTAGAGAGGATGGTCTGGAGAGGATGGCCTGGAGAGGATGGTCTGGATAGGATGGTCAGTAGACAATGGTCTGGAGAGGATGGCTTTCAGAGGATGGTCTGGAGAGGATGATCTGGAGAGGATGGTCTACAGTGGATGTTATGGAGAGGATGTTATGGAGAGGATGGTCTAGAGAGGATGGTCTGGGGAGGATGGTCTGGAGAGGATGGTCTGTAGACAATGGTCTGGAGAGGATGGTTTTCAGAGGATGGTCTGGAGAGGATGGTCTGGAGAGGATGGTCTTCAGAGGATGGTCTGGAGAGGATGGTCTGGAGAGGATGGTCTTCAGAGGATGGTCTGGAGAGGATAGTCTGGAGAGGATGGCCTGGAGAGGATGGTCTGGAGAGGATGGTCTTCAGAGGATGGTCTGGAGAGGCTGGTCTAGAGAGGATGGTCTTCAGAGGATGGTCTTCAGAGGATGGTCTGGAGCGGATGGTCTAGAGAGGATAGACTGGAGAGGATGTTCTGGAGACGATGGTCTTCAGAGGTTGGTCTGGAGAAGATGGTCTGCAGAGGATGGTCTGGAGAGGATGGTCTTCAGAGGATGGTCTGGAGAGGACAGTATGGAGAGGATGGTCTGGAGAGGATGGTCTGGAGAGAATGGTATAGAGAGGATGGTCTGGAGAGGATGGTCAGGAGAGGAGGTCTTCAGAGGATGGTCTAGGGAGGGTGGTCTGGAGAAGATGGTCTGGTCTTCAGAGGATGGTCTGGAGAGGATGGTCTGGAGAGGATGGTCTTCAGAGGATGGTCTGGAGAGGCTGGTCTGGAGAGGATGGTCTTCAGAGGATGGTCTTCAGCTGATGGTCTGGAGAGGATGGTCGAGAGAGGATGGTCTGAGGAGGATGGTCTGGAGAGGACGGTCTTCAGAGGATGGTCTGTAGAGGATGATCTGGAGAGGATTGTCTGGAGAGGATGGTCTGGAGAGGATGGTATAGAGAGGATGGTCTGGAGAGGATGGTCTGGAGAGGATGGCCTGGAGAAGATGGTCGTCAGAGGATGGTCTGGAGTGGATAGTCTGGAGAGGATGGTCTGGAGAGGATGGTCTGGATAGGATGGTCTAGAGAGGATGGTCTGGAGGGATGGTGTGATGAGGATGGTCTTCAGAGGATGGTCTGGAGAGGATCTTCTCGAGAGGATGGTCTGTAGAGGATGGTCTAGAGAGGATGGTCTGGAGAGGATGGTCTGGAGAGGATGGTCTTCAGAGGATGGTCTGGAGAGGATAGTCTGGAGAGGATGGTCTGCAGAGGATGGTCTGGAGAGGATGGTCTACAGAGGATGTTATGGAGAGGATGTTATGGAGAGGATGGTCTTCAGAGGATGGTCTAGAGACGATGGTCTGGAGAGGATGGTCTGGAGAGGATCATCTTCAGAGGATGGTCTAGAGAAGATGGTCTGGAGAGGATGGTCTGGAGAGGATCGTCTTCAGAGGATGGTCTAGGGAGGGTGGTCTGGAGAGGATGGTCTGGTCTTCAGAGGATGGTCTGGAGAGGATGGTCCGGAGAGGATGGTCTTCAAAGGATGGTCTGGAGAGGCTGGTCTGGGGGGATGGGCTTCAGAGGATGGTCTGGAGAGGACAGTATGGAGAGGATGGTCTGGAGAGGATGATCTGGAGAGGATGGTCTGGAGAGTACGGTCTGGAGAGGATGGCCTGGGGAGGATGGTCTAGAGAGGATGGTCTGGAGAGGATGGTCTGGAGAGGATCGTCTTCAGAGGATGGTCTAGGGAGGGTGGTCTGGAGAGGATGGTCTGGTCTTCAGAGGATGGTCTGGAGAGGATGGTCCGGAGAGGATGGTCTTCAAAGGATGGTCTGGAGAGGCTGGTCTGGAGGGATGGGCTTCAGAGGATGGTCTTCAGCGGATGGTCTGGAGAGGATGGTCTAGAGAGGATGATCTGGAGAGGATGGTCTGGAGAGTACGGTCTGGAGCGGATGGTCTGGAGAGGATGGTCTGGAGAAGATGGTCTTCAGAGGATGTTCTAGAGAAGATGGTCTGGAGAGGATGGTCTGGAGAGGATCGTCTTCAGAGGATGGTCTAGGGAGGGTGGTCTGGAGAGGATGGTCTGGTCTTCAGAGGATGGTCTGGAGAGGATGGTCCGGAGAGGATGGTCTTCAAAGGATGGTCTGGAGAGGCTGGTCTGGGGGGATGGGCTTCAGAGGATGGTCTGGAGAGGACAGTATGGAGAGGATGGTCTGGAGAGGATGATCTGGAGAGGATGGTCTGGAGAGTACGGTCTGGAGAGGATGGCCTGGGGAGGATGGTCTAGAGAGGATGGTCTGGAGAGGATGGTCTGGAGAGGATCGTCTTCAGAGGATGGTCTAGGGAGGGTGGTCTGGAGAGGATGGTCTGGTCTTCAGAGGATGGTCTGGAGAGGATGGTCCGGAGAGGATGGTCTTCAAAGGATGGTCTGGAGAGGCTGGTCTGGAGGGATGGGCTTCAGAGGATGGTCTTCAGCGGATGGTCTGGAGAGGATGGTCTAGAGAGGATGATCTGGAGAGGATGGTCTGGAGAGTACGGTCTGGAGAGGATGGTCTGGATACGATGGTCTTCAGAGGATGGTGTGGAGAGGATGATCTGGAGAGGATTGTCTGGAGAGGATGGTCTGGAGAGGATGGTCTTCAGAGGATGGTCTTAGAGGATGGTCTGGAGAGGATGGTCTGGAGAAGATGGTCTTCAGAGGATGGTCTGGAGAGGATAGTCTGGAGAGGATGGTCTGGAGAGGATGGTCTGGAGAGGATGGTCTAGACAGGATGGTCTGGAGAGGATGGTCTGGATAGGATGGTGTGTAGACAATGGACTGGAGAGGATGGTCTTCAGAGGATAGTCTGGAGAGGATGGTCTGGAGAGGATGGTCTACAGAGGATGTTATGGAGAGGATGTTATGGAGAGGATGGTCTAGAGAGGATGGTCTGGAGAGGATGGTCTGGGGACGATGGTCTGGAGAGGATGCTCTGTAGACAATGGTCTGGAGAGGATGGTCTTCAGAGGGTGGTCTGGAGAGGATGGTCTCTGGAGGATGGTCTTCAGAGGATGGTCTGGAGAGGATGGTCTGGAGGGGATGATCTTCAGAGGATGGTCTGGAGACGATCGTCTGGAGAGGATGGTCTGGAGAGGATGGTCTGGAGAGGATGGTCTACAGAGGATGTTGTGGAGAGGATGTTATGGAGAGGATGGTCTTCAGAGGATGGTCTAGAGACGATGGTCTGGAGAGGATGGTCTGGAGAGGATGGTCTAGAGAGGATGGTCTGGAGAGGATGGTCTGGAGAGGATGGTCTTTAGAGGATGGTCTGGAGAGGATAGTCTGGAGAGGATGGTCTGGAGAGGATGGTCTGGAGAGGATGGTCTACAGAGGATGTTATGGAAAGGATGTTATGGAGAGGATGGTCTTCAGAGGATGGTCTAGAGACGATGGTCTGGAGAGGATGGTCTGGAGAGGATAGTCTAGACAGGATGGTCTGGAGAGGATGGTCTTGAGAGGATGGTCTGGAGAGGATGGTCTGAAGAGGATGGTCTTCACAGGATCGTCTAGAGAGGATGGTCTGGAGAGGATGGTCTGGAGAGGATACTCTGGAGAGGATGGTCTGGAGATGATGGTCTAGAGAAGATGGTCTGCAGAGGATGGTCTAGAGAGGAAGGTCTGGAGAGGATGGTCAGGAGAGGACGGTCTAGAGAGCATGGTCTAGAGAGGATGGTCTGGTGAGGATGGTCTGGAGAGGATGGTCTTCAGAGGATGGTCTAGAGAGGATGGTGCAGAGAGGATGGTCTGGAGATTATGCTCTTCAGAGGATGGTCTAGAGAGGATGGTCTGGAGAGGATGGTCTGGAGAGGATGGTCTAGGGAGGATGGTCTGGAGAGGATGGTCTGGAGAGGATGGTCTGTAGTTGATGGTCTTCAGAGGATGGTCTGGAGAGTATGGTCTGTAGACAATGGTCTGGTTAGGATGGTCTTCAGAGGATGGTCTGGAGAGGATGGTCTGGAGAGGGCGGTCTTCAGAGGATGGTCTGGAGAGGATAGTCTGGAGAGGATGGTCTGCAGAGGATGGTCTGGAGAGGATGGTCTAGAGAGGATGGTCTGGAGAGGATGTTCTGGAGAGGATGGTCTGGAGAGGATGGTCTTCAGAGGATGGTCTAGAGAGGGTGGTCTGGAGAGGATGGTCTGGTCTTCAGAGGATGGTCTGGAGAGGATGGTCTGGAGAGGATGGTCTGGGGACGATGGTCTTCAGAGGATGGTCTGGAGAGGATGATGTGGAGAGGATGGTCTGGAGAGGATGGTCTGGAGAGGATGGTCTTCAGACGATGGTCTTCAGAGGATGGTCTGGAGAGGATGGTCTTCAGAGGATGGTCTTCAGCGGATGGTCTGGAGAGGATGGTCCAGAGAGGATGGCCTGCACAGGATGGTCTGGAGAGGATGGTCTGGGGACGATGGTCTTCAGAGGATGGTCTGGAGAGGATGATCAGGAGAGGATGGTCTGGAGAGGATGGTCTGGAGAGGATGGTCTTCAGAGGACGGTCTTCAGAGGATGGTCTGGAGAGGATGGTCTTCAGAGGATGGTCTGGAGAGGATGGTCTGGAGAGGATGGTCTTCAGCGGATGGTCTGGAGAGGATGGTCTAGAGAGGATGGTCTGGAGAGGATGGTCTGGAGAGGATGGTCTGGAGAGGATGGTCTGTAAACAATGGTCTGGAGAGGATGGTCTTCAGAGGATGGTCTGCAGAGGATGGTCTGGAGAGGATGGTCTTCAGAGGATGGTCTGGAGAGGATGGTCTAGAGAGGATGGTCTGGAAAGGATGGTCTGGAGAGGATGGTCTGGAGAGGATGGTCTGGAAAGGATGGTCTGGAGAGGATGGTCTTCAGAGGATGGTCTGCAGAGGATGGTGTGGAGAGGATAGTCTGGAGAGGATGGTCTGGAGAGGATGGTCTTCAGAGAATGGTCTGGAGAGGATAGTCTGGAGAGGATGGTCTGGAGAGGATTGTCTGGAGAGGATGGTCTGGAGAGGATGGTCTAGAGAGGATGGTCTGGAGAGGATGGTCTGAAGAGGATGGTCTGGAGGGAATGGTCTTCACAGGATGGTCTTCAGAGGATGGTCTTTAGAGGTTGGTCTGGAGAGGATGGTCTATAGACGATGGTCTGGAGAGGATGGTCTGCAGAGGATGGTCTGCAGAGGATGGTCTTCAGAGGATGGTCTGGAGAGGATGGTCTAGAGACGATGGTCTTCAGAGGATGGTCTGGAGAGGATGGTCTTCACAGGATGGTCTGGAGAGGATGGTCTGGAGAGGATGTTCTTCCGAGGATGGTCTGGAGACTATGGTCTAGAGAGGATGGTCTGTCGAGGATGGTCTGGAGAGGATGGTCTAGAGAGGATGGTCTGGAGAGGATGATCTGGAGAGGTAGGTCTTCAGAGGATGGTCTGGAGAAGATGGTCTGCAGAGAATGGTCTTCAGAGGATGGTCTGGAGAGGATGGTCTGGAGAGGATGGTCTAGAGAGGATGGTCTTCAGAGGATGGTCTGGAGAGGATGGTCTGTACAGGATGGTCTGGAGAGGATGGTCTTCAGAGGATGGTCTATAGAAGATGGTCTGGAGAGGATGGCCTGGAGAGGATGGTCTGTAGAGGATGGTCTTCAGAGGATGGTCTTCAGAGGATGGTCTGGAGAGGATGGTCTTCAGAGGATGGTCTTCAGAGGATGGTCTGGAGAGGATGGTCTGGAGAGGATGGTCTTCAGAGGATGGTCTTCAGCGGATGGTCTGGAGAGGATGGTCCAGAGAGGATGGCCTGCAGAAGATGGTCTGGAGAGGATGGTCTGGAGAGGATGGTCTTCAGAGGATGGTCTGGAGAGGCTGGTCTGGAGAAGATGGTCTTCAGAGGTTGGTCTTCAGAGGATGGTCTGGAGAGGCTGGTCTGGAGAGAATGGTCTTCAGAGGATGGTCTTCAGAGGATGGTCTGGAGAGGATGTTTTGGAGAGGATGGTCTTTAGAGGATGGTCTGGAGATGATAGACAGGAGAGGATGTTCTGGAGACGATGGTCTTCAGAGGTTGTTCTGGAGAAGATGGTCTGCAGAGGATGGTCTGGAGAGGATGGTCTTCAGAGGATGGTCTGGAGAGGACAGTATGGAGAGGATGGTCTGGAGAGGATGGCCTGGGGAGGATGGTCTATAGAGGATGGTCTGGAGAGGATGGTCTGGAGAGGATAGTCTGGAGAAGGTGGTCTTCAGAGGATGGTCTAGAGAAGATGGTCTGGAGAGGATGATCTGTACAGGATGGTCTAGAGAGGATGGTCTGGAGAGGATGGCCTGGAGAGGATGGTCTGGATAGGATGGTCAGTAGACAATGGTCTGGAGAGGATGGCTTTCAGAGGATGGTCTGGAGAGGATGATCTGGAGAGGATGGTCTACAGTGGATGTTATGGAGAGGATGTTATGGAGAGGATGGTCTAGAGAGGATGGTCTGGGGAGGATGGTCTGGAGAGGATGGTCTGTAGACAATGGTCTGGAGAGGATGGTTTTCAGAGGATGGTCTGGAGAGGATGGTCTGGAGAGGATGGTCTTCAGAGGATGGTCTGGAGAGGATGGTCTGGAGAGGATGGTCTTCAGAGGATGGTCTGGAGAGGATAGTCTGGAGAGGATGGCCTGGAGAGGATGGTCTGGAGAGGATGGTCTTCAGAGGATGGTCTGGAGAGGCTGGTCTAGAGAGGATGGTCTTCAGAGGATGGTCTTCAGAGGATGGTCTGGAGCGGATGGTCTAGAGAGGATAGACTGGAGAGGATGTTCTGGAGACGATGGTCTTCAGAGGTTGGTCTGGAGAAGATGGTCTGCAGAGGATGGTCTGGAGAGGATGGTCTTCAGAGGATGGTCTGGAGAGGACAGTATGGAGAGGATGGTCTGGAGAGGATGGTCTGGAGAGAATGGTATAGAGAGGATGGTCTGGAGAGGATGGTCAGGAGAGGAGGTCTTCAGAGGATGGTCTAGGGAGGGTGGTCTGGAGAAGATGGTCTGGTCTTCAGAGGATGATCTGGAGAGGATGGTCTGGAGAGGATGGTCTTCAGAGGATGGTCTGGAGAGGCTGGTCTGGAGAGGATGGTCTTCAGAGGATGGTCTTCAGCTGATGGTCTGGAGAGGATGGTCGAGAGAGGATGGTCTGAGGAGGATGGTCTGGAGAGGACGGTCTTCAGAGGATGGTCTGTAGAGGATGATCTGGAGAGGATTGTCTGGAGAGGATGGTCTGGAGAGGATGGTCTAGAGAGGATGGTCTGGAGAGGATGGTCTGGAGAGGATGGCCTGGAGAAGATGGTCGTCAGAGGATGGTCTGGAGAGGATAGTCTGGAGAGGATGGTCTGGAGAGGATGGTCTGGATAGGATGGTCTAGAGAGGATGGTCTGGAGGGATGGTGTGATGAGGATGGTCTTCAGAGGATGGTCTGGAGAGGATCTTCTCGAGAGGATGGTCTGTAGAGGATGGTCTAGAGAGGATGGTCTGGAGAGGATGGTCTGGAGAGGATGGTCTTCAGAGGATGGTCTGGAGAGGATAGTCTGGAGAGGATGGTCTGCAGAGGATGGTCTGGAGAGGATGGTCTACAGAGGATGTTATGGAGAGGATGTTACGGAGAGGATGGTCTTCAGAGGATGGTCTAGAGACGATGGTCTCAAGAGGATGGTCTGGAGAGGATAGTCTAGAGAGGTTGGTCTCGAGAGGATGGTCTGGAGAGGATAGTCTGGAGAGGATGGTCTGGAGAGGATGGTCTGAAGAGGATGGTCTTCACAGGATGGTCTAGAGAGGATGGTCTGGAGAGGATGGTCTGGAGAGGATAGTCTGGAGAGGATGGTCTGAAGATGATGGTCTAGAGAAGATGGTCTGCAGAGGATGGTCTAGAGAGGATGGTGTGGAGAGGATGGTCTGGAGAGGATGGTCTAGAGAGGATGGTCTGGAGAGGATGGTCTGGAGAACTTGGTCTTCAGAGGATGGTCTGGAGAGGATGGTCTAGAGAGGAGGGTCTTTTGAGGATGGTCTGGAGATGATGGTCTTGAGAGGATGGTCTAGAGAGGATGGTCTGGAGAGGATGGTCTGGAGAGGAAGGTCTAGAGAGGATGGTCTGGAGAGGATGGTCTGCAGCGGATGGTCTGCAGCACATGGTCTTCAGAGGATGGTCTGGAGAGGATGGTCTGGAGAGGATAGTCTGGAGAGGATGGTCTAGAGAGCATGGTCTTCCGAGGATAGTCTGGAGAGGATGGTCTTCAGAGGATGGTCTGGAGAGGATGGTCTGGAGAGGATGGTCTTCAGAGGATGGTCTGGAGAGGCTGACCTAGAGAGGATGATCTTCAGAAGATGGTCTTCAGAGGATGGTCTGGAGAGGATGGTCTAGAGAGGATGGTCTTCCGAGGATGGTCTGGAGATGATGGTCTTCAGAGGATGGTCTAGAGAGGATGGTCTGGAGAGGATGTTCTGGAGAGGAAGTTCTGGATATGATGGTCTGGAGAGGATGGTCTGCAGCTGATGGTCTTCAGAGGATGGTCTGGAGAGGATGGTCTGGAGAGGATAGTCTGGAGACGATGGTCTAGAGAGCATGGTCTTCCGAGGATGGTCTGGAGAGGATTGTCTTCAGAGGATGGTCTGGAGAGGATGGTCTGGAGAGGATGGTCTTCAGAGGATGGTCTGGAGAGGCTGGTCTGGAGAAGATGGTCTTCAGAGGATGGTCTTCAGAGGATCGTCTGGAGAGGATGGTCTAGAGAGGATGGTCTGGAGAGGATGGTCTGGAGAGGATGGTCTGGAGACGATGGTCTGTAGAGGATGGTCTGGAGAGGATGGTCTGGAGAGGATGGTTTGGAGAGGATGGTCTTTAGAGGATGGTCTGGAGATGATAGACAGGAGAGGATGTTCTGGAGACGATGGTCTTCAGAGGTAGGTCTGGAGAAGATGGCCTGCAGAGGATGGTCTGGAGAGGATGGTCTTCAGAGGATGGTCTGGAGAGGACAGTATGGAGAGGATGGTCTGGAGAGGATGGCCTGGGGAGGATGGTCTAGAGAGAATGGTCTGGAGCGGATGGTCTGGAGAGGATGGTCTGGAGAAGATGGTCTTCAGAGGATGTTCTAGAGAAGATGGTCTGGAGAGGATGGTCTGGAGAGGATCGTCTTCAGAGGATGGTCTAGGGAGGGTGGTCTGGAGAGGATGGTCTGGTCTTCAGAGGATGGTCTGGAGAGGATGGTCCGGAGAGGATGGTCTTCAAAGGATGGTCTGGAGAGGCTGGTCTGGGGGGATGGGCTTCAGAGGATGGTCTGGAGAGGACAGTATGGAGAGGATGGTCTGGAGAGGATGATCTGGAGAGGATGGTCTGGAGAGTACGGTCTGGAGAGGATGGCCTGGGGAGGATGGTCTAGAGAGGATGGTCTGGAGAGGATGGTCTGGAGAGGATCGTCTTCAGAGGATGGTCTAGGGAGGGTGGTCTGGAGAGGATGGTCTGGTCTTCAGAGGATGGTCTGGAGAGGATGGTCCGGAGAGGATGGTCTTCAAAGGATGGTCTGGAGAGGCTGGTCTGGAGGGATGGGCTTCAGAGGATGGTCTTCAGCGGATGGTCTGGAGAGGATGGTCTAGAGAGGATGATCTGGAGAGGATGGTCTGGAGAGTACGGTCTGGAGAGGATGGTCTGGATACGATGGTCTTCAGAGGATGGTGTGGAGAGGATGATCTGGAGAGGATTGTCTGGAGAGGATGGTCTGGAGAGGATGGTCTTCAGAGGATGGTCTTAGAGGATGGTCTGGAGAGGATGGTCTGGAGAAGATGGTCTTCAGAGGATGGTCTGGAGAGGATAGTCTGGAGAGGATGGTCTGGAGAGGATGGTCTGGAGAGGATGGTCTAGACAGGATGGTCTGGAGAGGATGGTCTGGATAGGATGGTGTGTAGACAATGGACTGGAGAGGATGGTCTTCAGAGGATAGTCTGGAGAGGATGGTCTGGAGAGGATGGTCTACAGAGGATGTTATGGAGAGGATGTTATGGAGAGGATGGTCTAGAGAGGATGGTCTGGAGAGGATGGTCTGGGGACGATGGTCTGGAGAGGATGCTCTGTAGACAATGGTCTGGAGAGGATGGTCTTCAGAGGGTGGTCTGGAGAGGATGGTCTCTGGAGGATGGTCTTCAGAGGATGGTCTGGAGAGGATGGTCTGGAGGGGATGATCTTCAGAGGATGGTCTGGAGACGATCGTCTGGAGAGGATGGTCTGGAGAGGATGGTCTGGAGAGGATGGTCTACAGAGGATGTTGTGGAGAGGATGTTATGGAGAGGATGGTCTTCAGAGGATGGTCTAGAGACGATGGTCTGGAGAGGATGGTCTGGAGAGGATGGTCTAGAGAGGATGGTCTGGAGAGGATGGTCTGGAGAGGATGGTCTTTAGAGGATGGTCTGGAGAGGATAGTCTGGAGAGGATGGTCTGGAGAGGATGGTCTGGAGAGGATGGTCTACAGAGGATGTTATGGAAAGGATGTTATGGAGAGGATGGTCTTCAGAGGATGGTCTAGAGACGATGGTCTGGAGAGGATGGTCTGGAGAGGATAGTCTAGACAGGATGGTCTGGAGAGGATGGTCTTGAGAGGATGGTCTGGAGAGGATGGTCTGAAGAGGATGGTCTTCACAGGATCGTCTAGAGAGGATGGTCTGGAGAGGATGGTCTGGAGAGGATACTCTGGAGAGGATGGTCTGGAGATGATGGTCTAGAGAAGATGGTCTGCAGAGGATGGTCTAGAGAGGAAGGTCTGGAGAGGATGGTCTGGAGAGGACGGTCTAGAGAGCATGGTCTAGAGAGGATGGTCTGGTGAGGATGGTCTGGAGAGGTTGGTCTTCAGAGAATAGTCTGGAGAGCATGGTCTGGAGAAGATTGTCTGCAGAGATTGTCTTCAAGGATGGTCTGGAGAGGATGGTCTGGAGACGATGGTCTAGACAGGATGGTCTTCAGAGGATGGTCTGGAGAGGATGGTCTGAAAAGGATTGTCTGGAGAGGATGGTCTTCAGAGGATGGTCTGGAGAAGATGGTCTGGAGAGGATGGCATGGATAGGATGGTCTGGAGAGGATGGTCTTCAGAGGATGGTCTTCAGAGGATGGTCTAGAGAGGATGATCTTCAGAGGATGGTCTTCAGAGTATGGTCTAGAGAGGATGGTCTGAAGAGGATGTTCTGGAGAGGATGGTCTGGACAGAATGGTCTAGAGAGGATGGTCTTCAGAGGATGGTCTAGAGAGGATGGTCTGGAGAGGATGGTCTGGAGAGGATGGTCTAGAGAGGATGGTCTAGATAGGATGGTCTGGAGAGGATGGTCTTCAGAGGATGGTCTGGAGAGGATGGTCTGGAGAGGATGGTCTGCAGAGGATGGTCTTCAGGGGATGGTCTGGAGAGGATGGTCTGGAGAGGATGGTCTAGAGAGCATGGTCTTCAGAGGATGGTCTGGAGAGGATGTTCTTCAGAGGATGGTCTGGAGAGAATGGTCGGAGAGGGTGGTCTGGAGAAGATGGTCTTCAGAGGATGGTCTGGAGAGGATGGTCTAGAGAGGATGGTCTGGAGAGGATGGTCTTCAGAGGATGGTCTGTAGAGTATGGTCTGGAGAGTATGGTCTGGAGAGGATGGTCTACAGAGGATGGTCTTGAGAGGATGGTCTGAAGCGGATGGTCTAGAGAGTATGATCTGGAGAGGATGGTCTAGAGAGGATGGTCTGGAGAGGATTGTCTTCAGAGGATGGTCTTCAGTGGATCGTCTGGAGAGGATGGTCTGGAGAGGATGGTCTAGAGAGGATGGTCTGGACAGGATGGTCTAGAGAGGATGGTCTGGAGAGGGTGATCTAGACAGGATGGTCTAGAGAGGATGGTCTTAAGAGGATGGTCTGGAGAGGATGGTCTTCAGAGGAGGGTCTAGAGAGTATGGTCTAGAGAGGAAGGTCTTCAGAGGATGGTCTTCAGAGGATGGTCTGGAGAGGATGGTCTTCAGAGGATGGTCTTCAGAGGATGATCTTCAGAGGATGGTCTGGAGAAGATGGTCTGGAGAGGATGGTCTTCAGAGGATGGTCTTCAGAGGATGGTCTTCAGAGGATGGTCTGGAGAGGATGCTCTGGGGAGGATGGTTCAGAGGATGGTCTAGAGAGGATGGTCTAGATAGGATGGCCTGGAGAGGATGGTCTTGAGAGGATGGTCTAGAGAGGATGGTCTTAAGAGGATGGTCTGGAGAGGATGGTCTTCAGAGGATGGTCTTCAGAGGATGGTCTGGAGAGGATGGTCTTCAGAGGATGGTCTTCAGAGGATGGTCTTCAGAGGATGGTCTGGAGAGGATGGTCTGGAGAGGATGGTCGTCAGAGGATGGTCTGGCGAGGATGGTCTTCAGAGGATGGTCTGGAGAGGATGGTCTAGAGAGGATGGTCTAGAGAGGATGGTCTATAGAGGACGGTCTTCACAGGATGGTCTTCAGAGGATGGTCTTCAGTGGATGGTCTGGAGAGGATGGTCTTCAGAGGATGGTCTTCAGAGGATGGTCTGGAGAGGATGGTCTGCAGAGGATGGTCGTCAGAGGATGGTCTGGCGAGGATGGTCTTCACAGGATGGTCTAGAGGGGATGGTCTGGAGAGGAGGGTCTTCAGAGGATGATCTAGGGATGATGGTCTGGAGAGGAGAGCCTGGAGAGGACGGTCTGGAGAGGATGTTCTGGAGAGGATGGTCTAGAGAGGATGGTCTTCAGAGGATGGTCTAGAGAGGATGGTCTGGAGAGGATGGTCTGGAGAGGATAGTCTGGAGAGGATGGTCTAGAGAGGATGGTCTGGAGAGGATGGTCTCTCGAGGTTGCTCTTCAGAGGATGGTCTCGAGAGGATGGTCTGGAGAGGATGGTCTGGAGAGGATGGTCTGCAGAGAATGGTCTTCAGAGGATGGTCTGGAGATGATGGTCTGGAGAGGTTGGTCTGGAGAGGATGGTCTAGAGACGATGGTCTTCAGAGGTTGGTCTGGAGAGGATGGTCTGGAGAGGATGGTCTGAAGAGTATGGTCTTCATAGGATGGCCTGAAGAAGATGGTCTGGAGACGATGGCCTGGAGAAGATGGTCTGGAGAGGATGGTCTTCAGAGGATGGTCTTCAGAGGATGATCTGGAGAGGATGGTCTGGAGAGGATGGTCTTCAGAGGATGGTCTGGAGAGGATGGTCTGGAGAGGATGGTCTTCAGAGGATGGTCTAGAGAGGATGGTCTGGAGAGGATGGTCTGGAGAGGATGGTCTAGAGAGGATGGTCTTCAGAGGATGGTCTAGATAGGATGGTCGGGAGAGGATGGTCTGGAGAGAATGGTCTAGAGAGGATGGTCTAGAGAGGATGGTCAATTGAGGACGATGTGGAGAGGATGGTCTTCAGAGGATGGTCTGGAGAGGATGGTCTGGAGAGGATGGTCTTTCAGAAGATGGTCTGCAGAGGATGGTCTTCAGGGGATGGTCTGGAGAGGATGGTCTGGAGAGGATGGTCTGGAGAGGATGGTCTAGAGTGGATGGTCTTCAGAGGATGGTCTGGAGAGGATGGTCTAGAGAAGATGGTCGAGAGAGGATGGTCTTAAGAGGATGGTCTGGAGAGGATGGTCTTCAGAGGAGGGTCTAGAGAGGATGGTCTAGAGAGGATGGTCTTCAGAGGATGGTCTGGCGAGGATGGTCTTCCGAGGGTGGTCTGGAGAGGATCGTCTGGGGAGGATGATTCAGAGGATGGTCTAGAGAGGATGGTCTAGAGAGGATGGCCTGGAGAGGATGGTCTAGAGAGGATGGTCTAGAGGATGGTCTTAAGAGGATGGTCTGCAGAGGATGGTCTTCAGAGGATGCTCTGGAGAGGATGGTTTATAGATGATGGTCTTCAGAGGATGGTCTTCAGAGGATGGTCTTCAGAGCATGTTCTGGAGAGGATGGTCTTCAGAGGATGGTCTTCAGAGGATGGTCTTCAGAGCATGGTCTGGAGAGGATGGTCTGGAGGGGATGGAGTTCAGAGAATCGTCTTCAGAGGACGGTCTGGAGAGGATGGTCTTCAGTAGATGGTCTTCAGAGGATGGACTGCAGAGGATGGTCTTTAGAGGATGGTCTTCAGAGGATGGTCTGGAGAGGATGGTCTTCAGAGGATGGTCTGGAGAGGATGGTCTTCAAAGGATGGTCTGGAGAGGATGGTCTAGAGAGGATGATCTAGAGACGATGGTCTTAGAGGATGGTCTGGAGAGGATGGTCTGGAGAGGATGGTCTGGAGAGGATGGTATTCAGAGGATGGTCTGTGGAGGATGGTCTTCAGAGGATGGTCCTCAGAGGATGGTCTTCAAAGCATTGTCTGGAGAGGATGATCTTCAGAGGATGGTCTTCAGATGATGGTCTGCAGAGGATGGTCTGAAGAGGATGGTCTGGGGAGGATGGTCTTCAGAGGATGGTCTAGAGAGGATGGTCTTCGGAGGATGGTCTGGAGAGGATGGTCTGGAGAGGATGGTCTGGAGAGGATGGTCTGGGGAGGATGGTTTTCAGAGGATGGTCTGGAGAGGATGGTCTTCAGAGGATGGTCTGGAGAGGATGGTCTGGAGAGGATGGTCTTCAGAGGATGGTCTTCAGAGGATGGTCTAAAGAGGATGGTCTAGAGAGGATGGTTTCGAGGGATGGTCTAGAGAGGATGGTCTGGAGAGGATGGTCTTCAGAGGATGGTCTGGAGAGGATGGTGTTCAGAGGATGGTCTGGAGAGTGTGGTCTGGAGAGGATGGTCTAGAGAGGATGGTCTAGAGAGGATGGAGTGGAGAGGATGGTCTAGAGAGGGTAGTCTGGAGAGGATGATCCGGCGAGGATGGTCTTCAGAGGATGGTCTGGAGAGGATGGTCTTCAGAAGATGGTCTAGAGAGGATGGTTTAGAGAAGTTGGTCTGGAGAGTATGGTCTAGATAGGATGATCTACCCAGGATGGTCTTCAGAGGATGGTCTGGAGAGGATGGTCTTCAGAGGATGGTCTGGAGAGGGTGGTCTTAAAAGGATCGTCTTCAGAGGATGGTCTTCAGAGGATGGTCTGGAGAGGATGGTCTGGAAAGGATGGTCTGCAGAGGATGGTCTTCAGAGGATGGTCTGGAGAGGATGGTATGTAGAGGATAGTCTAGAGAGGATGGTCTTCAGAGGATGGTCTGGAGAGGATGGTCTGGAGAGGATGTTCTTCAGGGGATGGTCTTCAGTGGATGGTCTGGAGAGGATGGTCTTCAGAGGATGTTCTGGAGAATATGGTCTAGAGAGGATGGTCTAGAGAGGATGGTCTGGAGAGGATAGTCTAGAGAGGATGGTCTTCATAGGATGGTCTGGAGAGGATGGTCTGGAGAGGATGGTCTTCAGAGGATGGTCTGCAGAGGATGGTCTTCAGAGGATGGTTTGGAGAGGATGGTCTGGAGAGGATGTTCTTCAGAGGATGGTCTTCAGAGGATGGTCTGGAGAGGATGATCTGGAGAGGATGGTCTGCAGAGGATGGTCTTCAGAGGATGGTCTGGAGAGGATGTCTGGAGAGGATAGTCTAGAGAGGATGGTCTTCAGAGGATGGTCTGGAGAGGATGGTCTGGACAGGATGGTCTTCAGAGAATGGTCTGGAGAGGATGGTCTTCAGAGAATGGTCTTCAGAGTATGGTTGGAAAGGATGGTCTTCAGAGGATGGTCTTCAGGGGATGGTCTGGAGACGATGGTCTGGAGAAGATGGTTTGGAGAGGATGGTCTGCAGAGGATGGTCTGCAGAGGATGGTCTTCCGGGGATGGCCTGGAGAGGATGGTCTGGAGAGGATGGTCTTCACAGGATGGTCTGTAGAGGATGGTCTGGAGAGGATGGTCTGGAAAGGATGGTCTACAGAGGATATTCTTAAGAGGATGGTCTGGAGAGGATGGTCTGAAGAGTATGATCTGGAGAGGATGGTCCAGAGAGGATGGTCTGGAGAGGATGGTCTGGAGAGGATGGTCTGGAGAGGATGGTCTAGAGAGGATGGTCTGCAGAAGATGGTCTGCAGAGGATGGTCTTCAGGGGATGGTCTGGAGAGGATGGTCTGGAGAGGATGGTCTGGAGAGGATGGTCTAGAGAGGATGGTCTTCAGAGGATGGTCTGGAGAGGATGGTCTTCAGAGGATGGTCTGGAGAGATGCTCTGGAGAGGATGGTCTGGAGAGGATGGTCTGCAGAGAATGGTCTTCAGAGGATGGTCTGGAGATGATGGTCTGGAGAGGATGGTCTTCAGAGGATGGTCTGGAGAGGATGTTCTGGAGAGGATGGTCTACAGAGGATGGTCTTAAGAGGATGGTCTGGAGAGGATGGTCTAGAGAGTATGATCTGGAGAGGATGATCTAGAGAGGATGGTCTGGAGAGGATTGTCTTCAGAGGATAGTCTTAAAAGGATGGTCTTCAGAGGATGGTCTGGAGATGATGGTCTACAGAGGATGGTCTGGCGAGGATGGTCTTCAGAGGATGCTCTGGAGAGGATGGTCTGGAGAGGATAGTCTAGAGAGGATGGTCTTCAGAGGATGGTCTGGAGAGGATGGTTTTCAAAGGATGGTCTGGAGAGGATGGTCTGGAGAGGATAGTCTAGAGAGGATGGTCTTCAGAGGATGGTCTGGAGAGGATGGTCTGGAGAGGATGGTCTTCAGAGGATGGTCTTCAGTGAATGGTCTGGAGTGGATGGTCTTCAGAGGATGGTCTGGAGAATATGGTCTAGAGAGGATGGTCTAGAGAGGATGGTCTGGAGAGGATGCTCTGGAGAGGATGGTCTTCAGAGGATGGTCTCTAGAGGATGGTTTTCAGAGGATGGTCTTCAGAGGATGGTCTGGAGAGGATAGTCTTCCGAGGATGGTCTTCAGGGGATGGTCTGGCGAGGATGGTCTGGAGAGGATGGTCTGGAGAGGATGGTCTGCACAGGATGGTCTGCAGAGGATGATCTTCAGTGGATGGTCTGGAGAGGATGGTCTGGAGAGGATGGTCTGGAGAGGATGGTCTAGAGAGGATGGTCTGGAGAGGATGGTCTTCAGAGGATGGACTGCAGAGGGTGGTCTGGAGAGGATGGTCTGCAGAGGATGGTCTTCAGAGGATGGTCTGCAGCGGATGGTCTGCAGAGGATGGTCTGGAGAGGATGGTCTTCAGAGGATGGTCTGTTGAGGTTGGTCTGGAGAGGATGGTCTGGAGAGGATGGTCTACAGAGGATGGTCTGGAGAGGATTGTCTTCAGAGGATGGTCTGGAGAGGATGGTCTTCAGAGGATGGTCTGTAGAGGATGGTCTGGAGAGGATGGTCTAGAGAGTATGATCTGGAGAGGATAGTCTAGAGAGGATGGTCTGGAGAGGATTGTCTTTAGAGGATGGTCTGGAGAGGATGGTCCTGAGAGAATGGTCTAGAGAGGATGGTCTGGAGAGGATGGTCTTCAGAGGATGGTCTTCAGAGGATGGTCTTCAGAGGATGGTCTGGAGAGGATGGTCTTCAGAGGATGGTCTTCAGAGGATAGTCTTCTGAGGATGGTCTGGAGAGGATGGTCTGGAGAGGATGGTCTTAAGAGGATAGTCTGAAGAGGATGGTCTGGGGAGGATGATTCAGGGGATGGTCTAGAGAGGATGGTCTAGACAGTATGGCCTGGAGAGGATGGTCTAGAGAGGAAGGTCTAGAGAGGATGGTCTTAAGAGGATGGTCTGGAGAGGATGGTCTTCAGGGGATGGTCTGAAGAGGATGGTCTATAGAGGATGGTCTTCAGAGGATGGTTTTAAGAGGATGGTCTGGAGAGGATGGTCTAGAGAATATGATCTGGAGAGGATGATCTAGAGAGGATGGTCTGGAGAGGATTGTCTTCAGAGGATGGTCTTCAAAGGATGGTCTTCAGAGGATGGTCTGGAGAGGATGGTCTACAGAATATGGTCTGGCGAGGATGGTCTTCAGAGGATGGTCTGGAGAGGATGGTCTGGAGAGGATAGTCTAGAGAGGATGGTCTTCAGAGGATGGTCTGGAGAGGATGGTCTTCAGAGGATGGTCTGGAGAGGATGGTCTGGAGAGGATAGTCTAGAGAGGATGGTCTTCAGAGGATGGTCTGGAGAGGATGGTCTGGAGAGGATGGTCTTCAGAGGATGGTCTTCAGTGAATGGTCTGGAGTGGATGGTCTTCAGAGGATGGTCTGGAGAGTATGGTCTAGAGAGGATGGTCTAGAGAGGATTGTGTGGAGAGGATGTTCTGGAGAGGATGGTCTTCAAAGGATGGTCTGGAGAGGATGGTTTTCAGAGGATGGTTTTCAGGGGATGGTCTGGAGAGGATGGTCTGGAGAGGATGGTCTGCACAGGATGGTCTGCAGAGGATGATCTTCAGGGGATGGTCTGGAGAGGATGGTCTGGAGAGGATGGTCTGGAGAGGATGGTCTAGAGAGGATGGTCTTCAGAGGATGGTCTGGAGAGGATGGTCTTCAGAGGATGGTCTGGAGAGGATGGTCTAAAGAGGATGGTCTTCAGAGGATGGTCTGCAGCGGATGGTCTGGAGACGATGATCTGGAGAGGATGGTCTTCAGAGGATGGTCTGTAGAGGATGGTCTGGAGAGGATGGTCTGGAGAGGATGGTCTACAGAGGATGGTCTTAAGAGGATGGTCTGGAGAGGATGGTCTAGAGAGTATGATCTGGAGAGGATGGTCTAGAGAGGATGGTCTGGAGAGGATTGTCTTCAGAGGATGCTCTGGAGAGGATGGTCCGGAGAGGATGGTCTAGAGAGGATAGTCTGGAGAGGATGGTCTTCAGAGGATGGTCTTCAGAGGATGGTCTTCAGAAGATGGTCTGGAGAGGATGGTCATCAGAGGATGATCTTCAGAGGATAGTCTTCAGAGGATGGTCTGGAGAGGATGGTCTGGAGAGGATGGTCTTCAGAGTATAGTGTGGAGAGGATGGTCTGGGGAGGATGGTTCAGGGGATGGTCTAGAGAGGATGGTCTAGACAAGATGGCCTGGAGAGGATGGTCTAGAGAGGATGGTCTAGAGAGGATGGTCTTAAGAGGATGGTCTGGAGAGGTTGGTCTTCAGAGGATAGTCTGGAGAGGATGGTCTATAGAGGATGGTCTTCAGAGGATGGTCTTCAGAGGATGGTCTGGAGTGGATGGTCTGGACAGGATGGTCTTCAGAGGATGGTCTGGCGAGGATGGTCTTCAGAGGATGGTCTGGAGAGGATGGTCTGGAGAGGATGGTCTGGAGAGGATGGTCTTCATAGGATGGTCCAGAGAGGATGGTCTGGAGAGGATGGTCTGGAGAGGATGGTCTGGAGAGGATGGGCTAGAGAGGATAACCTTCAGAGGATGGTCTAGAGAGGATGGTCTGGAGAGGATGGTCTGGAGAGGATGGTCTAGAGAGGATGGTCTGGAGAGGATGGTCTGGAGAGGTTGGTCTTCAGAGGATGGTCTGGAGAGGATGGTCTTCAGAGCATGGTCTTAAGAGGATGGTCTGGAGAGAATGGTCCAGAGAGTATGATCTGGAGAGGATGGTCTAGAGAGGATGGTCTGGAGAGGATTGTCTTCAGAGGATGGTCTAGAGACGATGGTCTGGAGAAGATGGCCTGGAAAGGATGGTCTAGAGAGCATGGTCTGGAGAGGATGGTCTGGAGAGGATAGTCTGGAGAGGATCGTCTGGAGAGGATGATCTGGAGAGGATGGTCCGCACAGGATGGTCTATAGAGGATGGTCTAGAGAGGGTGGTCTGGAGAGGATGGTCTGGAGAGGATGGTCTAGAGAGGATGGTCTGGAGAGGATGGTCTGGAGAGGATGGTTTTCAGAGGATGGTCTAGAGACGATGGTCTGGAGAAGATGGTCTGGAGAGGATAGTCTGGAAAGGATGGTCTGGAGAGGATGGTCTGGAGAGGATGGTGTATAGAGGATGGTATGGAGAGCATGGTCTGGAGAGGATGGTCTGGAGAGGATGGTGTTCACAGGACAGTCTAGAGAGGATGGTCTAGAGATTATTGTCTGGAGACGATGGTCTGGAGAGGATGGTCTGGAGAGGATGGCCTGGAGAGGATGGTCTGCAGAGGATGGTCTAGAGAGGATGGTCTGGAGAGGATGGTCTGGAGAGAATGCTATTCACAGGATGGTCTAGAGAGGATGGTCTGGTGAGGATGGTCTTCAGAGGATGGTCTGGAGAGGATGGTGTAGAGAGGATGCTCTGGAGAGGATGGTCTTCAGAGGATGGTCTGGAGAGGATGGTCTAGAGAGGATGGTCTTCAGAGGATGGTCTAGAGAGGATGGTCTGGAGAGGATAGTCTGTACACAATGGTCTGGAGAGGATGTTCTTCAGAGGATGGTCTGGAGAGGATAGTCTGGAGAAGATGGTCTGGAGAGGGTGGTCTGGAGAGGATGGTCTAGAGAGGATGGTCTGGAGAGGATGGTCTGTAGAGGATGGTCTAGAGAGGATGGTCTGGAGAGGATGGTCTGGAGAGGATGGTCTTCAGAGGATGGTCTAGAGAGGATGGTCTGGAGAGGATGGTCTGGAGAGGATTGTCTGAAGAGGATGGTCTAGAGAGGATGGTCTGGAGCGGATGGTCTGGAGAGGATGGTCTAGAGAGGATGGTCTGGAGAGGATGGTCTGGAGAGGATCGTCTGGAGAGGATGGTCTGGAGAGGAAGGTCTGGAGGGATGGTCTGGAAAGGATGGTCTCAGAGGATGGTCTGGAGAGGATGGTCTAGAGACGATGGTCTAGAGACGATGGTCTGGATAGGATGGTCTGGAAAGGATGGTCTTCAGAGGATAGTCTAGAGATGATGGTCTGGAGAGAATGGTCTGGAGAGGATGGTCTGGAGAGGATGGCCTGGAGAGGATGGTCTTCAGAGGATGATCTTCAGAGGATGGTCTGGAGAGGATGGTGTGGAGAGGATGGTCTAGGGATGATGGTATGCAGAGGATGGTCTAGAGAGGATGGTCTGGAGAGGATGGTCTGGAGAGGATGGTCTGGAAAGGAAGGTCTTCAGAGGATGGTCTGGAGAGGATGGTCTGGAGAGGATGGTCTGGAGAGGATGGTCTTCAGAAGATGGTCTGGAGAGGATGGTCTTCAGAGGATGGTCTGGAGAGGAAGGTCTGGAGAGGATGGTCTGCAGCGGATGGTCTTCAGAGGATGGTCTGGAGTGATGGTCTGGAGAGAATGGTCTGGAGAGGATGGTCTGGAGAGGATGGTCTGGAGAGGATGGTCTTCAGAGGATGGTCTGGAGAGGATGGTCTGGAGAGGATGGTCTTCAGAGGATGGTCTGGAGAGGGTGGTCTAGAGAGGATGGTCTTCAGAGGATGGTCTGGAGAGGCTGGTCTAAAGAGGATGGTCTTCAGAGGATGGTCTTTAGAGGATAGTCTGGAGAGGATGGTATAGAGAGGATAGACTGGAGAGGATGTTCTGGAGACGATGGTCTTCAGAGGTTGGTCTGGAGAAGATGGTCTGCAGAGGATGTGCTGGACAGGATGGTCTTCAGAGGCTGGTTTGGAGAGGATAGACTGGAGAGGATGTTCTGGAGACGATGGTCTTCAGAGGTTGGTCTGGAGAAGATGGTCTGCAGAGGATGGTCTGGAGAGGATGGTCTTCAGAGGATGGTCTGGAGAGGACAGTATGGAGAGGATGGTCTGGAGAGGATGGTCTGGAGAGGATGGTCTAGAGAGGATGGTCTGGAAAGGATGGTCTGAAGAGGATGGTCTTCAGAGGATGGTCTAGGGAGGTTGGTATGGAGAGGATGATCTGGTCTTCAGAGGATGGTCTGGAGAGGATGGTCTTCAGAGGATGGTCTTCAGAGGATGGTCTGGAGAGGCTGGTATGGAGAGGATGGTCTTCAGAGGATGGTCTTCAGCGGATGGTCTGGAGAGGATGGTCTGGAGACGATGGTCTTCAGAGGATGGTCTGGAGAGGATGATCTGGAGAGGATTGTCTGGAGAGGATTGTCTGGAGAGGATGGTCTTCAGAGGATGGTCTTCACAGGATGGTCTGGAGAGTATGGTCTGCAGAAGATGGTCTGGAGAGGATGGTCTTCAGAGGATGGTCTTCAGAGGATGGTCTTCAGAGGATGGTCTGGAGAAGTTGGTCTGGAGAGGATGGTCTAGAGTGGATGGTCTGGAGAGGATGGTCTGGAGAGGATGGTCTGTAGACAATGGTCTGGAGAGGATGGTCTTCAGAGGATGGTCTGGAGAGGATGGTCTTCAGAGAATGGTCTGGAGAGGATAGTCTGGAGAGGATGGTCTGGAGAGGATTGTCTGGAGAGGATGGTCTGGAGAGGATGGTCTAGAGAGGATGATCTGGAGAGGATGGTCTGAAGTGGATGGTCTCGAGGGGATGGTCTTCAGATTATGGTCTTCAGAGGATGGTCCTTGGAGGATGGTCTGGAGAGGATGGTCTGGAGAGGATGGTCTGCAGAAGATGGTCTTCAGAGGATGGTCTTCAGAGGATGGTCTGGAGAAGTTGGTCTGGAGAGGATGGTCTAGAGAGGATGGTCTGGAGAGGATGGTCTGGAGAGGATGGTCTGTAGACAATGGTCTGGAGAGGATGGTCTTCAGAGGATGGTCTGGAGAGGATGGTCTTCAGAGAATGGTCTGGAGAGGATAGTCTGGAGAGGATGGTCTGGAGAGGATTGTCTGGAGAGGATGGTCTGGAAAGGATGGTCTAGAGAGGATGGTCTGGAGAGGATGGTCTGAAGTGGATGGTCTGGAGGGGATGGTCTTCAGATTATGGTCTTCAGAGGATGGTCCTTGGAGGATGGTCTGGAGAGGATGGTCTGGAGAGGATGGTCTGCAGAGGATGGTCTTCAGAGGATGGTCTGGAGAGGATGGTCTGGAGAGGATGTTCTGGAGAGGATGGTCTAGAGACGATGGTCTTCAGAGGATGGTCTGGAGAGCATGGTCTTCACAGGATGGTCTGTCGAGGATGGTCTGGAGAGGATGGCCTAGAGAGGATTGTCTGGAGAGGATGGTCTGGAGAGGTAGGTCTTCAGAGGATGGTCTAGAGAGGATGGTGTAGAGAGGATGGTCTGGAGAGGATGGTGTGGAGAGGATGGTCTGCAGAGGATGGTCTGGAGAGGATGGTCTGGAGAGGATGGTCTTCAGAGGATGGTCTTCAGAGGATGGTCTAGGGAGGATGGTCTAGAGAGGATGGTCTGGAGAGGATGGTGTGGAGAGGATGGTCTGCAGAGGATGGTCTGCAGAGTATGGTCTTCATGGGATGGTCTGGAGAGGATGATCTGGAGAGGATGGTCTTCAGAGGATGGTCTGTAGGAGATGGTCTGGAGAGGATGGTCTAGAGAGGATGGTCTGGAGAGGATGGTCTAGAGAGGATGGTCTGGAGAGGATGGTCTTCAGAGGATGGTCTTCAGAGGATGTTCTAGAGAGGATGGTCTTCAGAGGATGGTCTTCAGAGGATGGTCTTCAGAGGATGGTCTGGAGAGGATGGTCTGGAGAGGATGGTCTGGCGAGGATGGTCTACATAGGATGGTCTGGAGAGGATGGTCTGGGGAGGATGGTTCAGAGGATGGTCTAAAGAGGATGGTCTAGAGAGGATGGCCTTGAGAGGATGGTCTAGAGACGATGGTCTAGAGAGGATGGTCTTAAGAGGATGGTCTGCAGAGGATGGTCTTAAGAGGATGGTCTGGAGAGGATGGTCTATAGAGGATGGTCTTCAGAGGGTGGTCTTCAGAGGAGGGTCTGGAGAGGATGGTCTTCAGAGGATGGTCTGGCGAGGATGGTTTTCAGAGGATGGTCTGGAGAGGATGGTCTGGAGAGGATGGTCTGGAGAGGATGGTCTTCAGAGGATGGTCTAGAGAGGATGGTCTGGAGAGGATGGTCTGGAGAGGATGGTCTGGAGACGATGGTCTGGAGAGGATGGTCTAGAGAGGATGGTCTTCAGAGGATGGTCTAGAGAGTATGATCCGGAGAGGGTGGTCCGGAGAGGATGGCCTAGAGAGGATGATCTGGAGAGGATGGTCTAGAGAGGATGGTCCGGAGAGGATGGTCTAGAGAGGATGGTCTGGAGAGGATGGTCTGGAGAGGTTGGTCTTCAGAGGATGGTCTGGAGAGGATGGTCTGGAGAGATGGTCTGAAGAGGATGGTCTGCAGAGAATGGTCTTCAGAGGATGGTCTGGAGAGGATGGTCTGGAGAGGATGGTCTTCATAGGATGGTCCAGAGAGGATGGTCCGGAGAGGATGGTCTGGAGAGGATGGTCTGGAGAGGATGGTCTGGAGAGGATAACCTTCAGAGGATGGTCTAGAGAGGATGGTCTGGAGAGGATGGTCTGGAGAGGATGGTCTAGAGAGGATGGTCTGGAGAGGATGGTCTGGAGAGGTTGGTCTTCAGAGGATGGTCTGGAGAGGATGGTCTTCAGAGCATGGTCTTAAGAGGATGGTCTGGAGAGGATGGTCCAGAGAGTATGATCTGGAGAGGATGGTCTAGAGAGGATGGTCTGGAGAGGATTGTCTTCAGAGGATGGTCTAGAGACGATGGTCTGGAGAAGATGGCCTGGAAAGGATGGTCTAGAGAGCATGGTCTGGAGAGGATGGTCTGGAGAGGATAGTCTGGAGAAGATCGTCTGGAGAGGATGGTCTGGAGAGGATGGTCCGCACAGGATGGTCTATAGAGGATGGTCTAGAGAGGGTGGTCTGGAGAGGATGGTCTGGAGAGGATGGTCTAGAGAGGATGCTCTGGAGAGGATGGTCTGGAGAGGATGGTTTTCAGAGGATGGTCTAGAGACGATGGTCTGGAGAAGATGGTCTGGAGAGGATAGTCTGGAAAGGATGGTCTGGAGAGGATGGTCTGGAGAGGATGGTGTATAGAGGATGGTATGGAGAGCATGGTCTGGAGAGGATGGTCTGGAGAGGATGGTGTTCACAGGACGGTCTATAGAGGATGGTCTAGAGAGTATTGTCTGGAGACGATGGTCTGGAGAGGATGGTCTGGAGAGGATGGTCTGGAGAGGATGGTCTGCAGAGGATGGTCTAGAGAGGATGGTCTGGAGAGGATGGTCTGGAGAGAATGCTATTCACAGGATGGTCTAGAGAGGATGCTCTGGAGAGGATGGTCTTCAGAGGATGGTCTGGAGAGGATGGTGTAGAGAGGATGCTCTGGAGAGGATGGTCTTCAGAGGATGGTCTGGAGAGGATGGTCTAGAGAGGATGGTCTTCAGAGGATGGTCTAGAGAGGATGGTCTGGAGAGGATAGTCTGTACACAATGGTCTGGAGAGGATGGTCTTCAGAGGATGGTCTGGAGAGGATAGTCTGGAGAAGATGGTCTGGAGAGGGTGGTCTGGAGAGGATGGTCTAGAGAGGATGGTCTGGAGAGGATGGTCTGGAGAGGATGGTCTAGAGAGGATGGTCTGGAGAGGATGGTCTGGAGAGGATGGTCTTCAGAGGATGGTCTAGAGAGGATGGTCTGGAGAGGATGGTCTGGAGAGAATGGTCTGAAGAGGATGGTCTAGAGAGGATGGTCTGGAGCGGATGGTCTGGAGAGGATGGTCTAGAGAGGATGGTCTGGAGAGGATGGTCTGGAGAGGATCGTCTGGAGAGGATGGTCTGGAGAGGTTGGTCTGGAGGGATGGTCTGGAAAGGATGGTCTTCAGAGGATGGTCTGGAGAGGATGGTCTAGAGACGATGGTCTAGAGACGATGGTCTGGATAGGATGGTCTGGAAAGGATGGTCTTCAGAGGATGGTCTAGAGAGGATGGTCTGGAGAGAATGGTCTGGAGAGGATGGTCTGGAGAGGATGGCCTGGAGAGGATGGTCTTCAGAGGATGATCTTCAGAGGATGGTCTGGAGAGGATGGTCTAGGGATGATGGTATGCAGAGGATGGTCTAGAGAGGATGGTCTGGAGAGGATGGTCTGGAGAGGATGGTCTGGAAAGGAAGGTCTTCAGAGGATGGTCTGGAGAGGATGGTCTAGAGAGGATGGTCTGGAGAGGATGGTCTTCAGAAGATGGTCTTCACAGGATGGTCTGGAGAGTATGGTCTGCAGAAGATGGTCTGGAGAGGATGGTCTTCAGAGGATGGTCTTCAGAGGATGGTCTTCAGAGGATGGTCTGGAAAGTTGGTCTGGAGAGGATGGTCTAGAGAGGATGGTCTGGAGAGGATGGTCTGGAGAGGATGGTCTGTAGACAATGGTCTGGAGAGGATGGTCTTCAGAGGATGGTCTGGAGAGGATGGTCTTCAGAGGATGCTCTGGAGAGGATGGTCTTCAGAGAATGGTCTGGAGAGGATAGTCTGGAGAGGATGGTCTGGAGAGGATTGTCTGGAGAGGATGGTCTGGAGAGGATGGTATAGAGAGGATGGTCTGGAGAGGATGGTCTTCACAGGATGGTCTGTCGAGGATGGTCTGGAGAGGATGGTCTAGAGAGGATGGTCTGGAGAGGATGGTCTGGAGAGGTAGGTCTTCAGAGGATGGTCTAGAGAGGATGGTGTAGAGAGGATGGTCTGGAGAGGATGGTGTGGAGAGGATGGTCTGCAGAGGATGGTCTTCAGAGGATGGTCTTCAGAGGATGGTCTAGGGAGGATGGTCTAGAGAGGATGGTCTGGAGAGGATGGTGTGGAGAGGATGGTCTGCAGAGGATGGTCTGCAGAGTATGGTCTTCATGGGATGGTCTGGAGAGGATGATCTGGAGAGGATGGTCTTCAGAGGATGGTCTGTAGGAGATGGTCTGGAGAGGATGGTCTAGAGAGGATGGTCTGGAGAGGATGGTCTACAGAGGATGGTCTGGAGAGGATGGTCTTCAGAGGATGGTCTTCAGAGGATGTTCTAGAGAGGATGGTCTTCAGAGGATGGTCTTCAGAGGATGGTCTTCAGAGGATGGTCTGGAGAGGATGGTCTGGAGAGGATGGTCTGGAGAGGATGGTCTGGCGAGGATGGTCTACATAGGATGGTCTGGAGAGGATGGTCTTCAGAGGATGGTGTAGGGAGGGTGGTATGGAGAGGATGGTCTGGTCTTCAGAGGATGGTCTGGAGAGGATGGTCTTCAGAGGATGGTCTTCAGAGGAGGGTCTGGAGAGGCTGGTATGGAGAGGATGGTCTTCAGAGGATGGTCTTCAGTTGATGGTCTGGAGAGGATGGTCTGGAGACGATGGTCTTCAGAGGATGGTCTGGAGAGGATGATCTGGAGAGGATTGTCTGGAGAGGATTGTCTGGAGAGGATAGTCTTCAGAGGATGGTCTTCACAGGATGGTCTGGAGAGTATGGTCTGCAGAAGATGGTCTGGAGAGGATGGTCTTCGGAGGATGGTCTTCAGAGGATGGTCTTCAGAGGATGGTCTGGAGAAGTTGGTCTGGAGAGGATGGTCTAGAGAGCATGGTCTGGAGAGGATGGTCTGGAGAGGATGGTCTGTAGACAATGGTCTGGAGAGGATGGTCTCCAGAGGATGGTCTGGAGAGGATGGTCTTCAGAGAATGGTCTGGAGAGGATAGTCTGGAGAGTATGGTCTGGAGAGGATTGTCTGGAGAGGATGGTCTGGAGAGGATGGTCTAGAGAGGATGATCTGGAGAGGATGGTCTGAAGTGGATGGTCTGGAGGGGATGGTCTTCAGATTATGGTCTTCAGAGGATGGTCCTTGGAGGATGGTCTGGAGAGGATGGTCTGGAGAGGATGGTCTGCAGAAGATGGTCTTCAGAGGATGGTCTTCAGAGGATGGTCTGGAGAGGATGGTCTGCAGAGGATGGTCTTCAGAGGATGGTCTGGAGAGGATGGTCTGGAGAGGATGTTCTGGAGAGGATGGTCTAGAGACGATGGTCTTCAGAGGATGGTCTGGAGAGGATGGTCTTCACAGGATGGTCTGTCGAGGATGGTCTGGAGAGGATGGCCTAGAGAGGATTGTCTGGAGAGGATGGTCTGGAGAGGTAGGTCTTCAGAGGATGGTCTAGAGAGGATGGTGTAGAGAGGATGGTCTGGAGAGGATGGTGTGGAGAGGATGGTCTGCAGAGGATGGTCTGGAGAGGATGGTCTGGAGAGGATGGTCTTCAGAGGATGGTCTTCAGAGGATGGTCTAGGGAGGATGGTCTAGAGAGGGTGGTCTGGAGAGGATGGTGTGGAGAGGATGGTCTGCAGAGTATGGTCTTCATGGGATGGTCTGGAGAGGATGATCTGGAGAGGATGGTCTTCAGAGGATGGTCTGTAGGAGATGGTCTTGAGAGGATGGTCTAGAGAGGATGGTCTGGAGAGGATGGTCTAGAGAGGATGGTCTGGAGAAGATGGTCTTCAGAGGATGGTCTTCAGAGGATGTTCTAGAGAGGATGGTCTTCAGAGGATGGTCTTCAGAGGATGGTCTTCAGAGGATGGTCTGGAGAGGATGGTCTGGAGAGGATGGTCTGGAGAGGATGGTCTGGCGAGGATGGTCTACATAGGATGGTCTGGAGAGGATGGCCTGGGGAGGATGGTTCAGAGGATGGTCTAAAGAGGATGGTCTAGGGAGGATGGCCTTGAGAGGATGGTCTAGAGACGATGGTCTAGAGAGGATGGTCTTAAGAGGATGGTCTGCAGAGGATGGTCTTAAGAGGATGGTCTGGAGAGGATGGTCTATAGAGGATGGTCTTCAGAGGGTGGTCTTCAGAGGAGGGTCTGGAGAGGATGGTCTTCAGAGGATGGTCTGGCGAGGATGGTTTTCAGAGGATGGTCTGGAGAGGATGGTCTGGAGAGGATGGTCTGGAGAGGATGGTCTTCAGAGGATGGTCTAGGAGGATGGTCTGGAGAGGATGGTCTGGAGAGGATGGTCTGGAGACGATGGTCTGGAGAGGATGGTCTAGAGAGGATGGTCTTCAGAGGATGGTCTAGAGAGTATGATCCGGAGAGGGTGGTCCGGAGAGGATGGTCTAGAGAGGATGATCTGGAGAGGATGGTCTAGAGAGGATGGTCCGGAGAGGATGGTCTAGAGAGGATGGTCTGGAGAGGATGGTCTGGAGAGGTTGGTCTTCAGAGGATGGTCTGGAGAGGATGGTCTGGAGAGATGGTCTGGATAGGATGGTCTGCAGAGAATGGTCTTCAGAGGATGGTCTGGAGAGGATGGTCTGGAGAGGATGGTCTTCATAGGATGGTCCAGAGAGGATGGTCTGGAGAGGATGGTCTGCAGAGGATGGTCTGGAGAGGATGGGCTAGAGAGGATAACCTTCAGAGGATGGTCTAGAGAGGATGGTCTGGAGAGGATGGTCTGGAGAGGATGGTCTAGAGAGGATGGTCTGGAGAGGATGGTCTGGAGAGGTTGGTCTTCAGAGGATGGTCTGGAGAGGATGGTCTTCAGAGCATGGTCTTAAGAGGCTGGTCTGGAGAGGATGGTCCAGAGAGTATGATCTGGAGAGGATGGTCTACAGAGGATGGTCTGGAGAGGATTGTCTTCAGAGGATGGTCTAGAGACGATGGTCTGGAGAAGATGGCCTGGAAAGGATGGTCTAGAGAGCATGGTCTGGAGAGGATGGTCTGGAGAGGATAGTCTGGAGAGGATCGTCTGGAGAGGATGGTCTGGAGAGGATGGTCCGCACAGGATGGTCTATAGAGGATGGTCTAGAGAGGGTGGTCTGGAGAGGATGGTCTGGAGAGGATGGTCTAGAGAGGATGCTCTGGAGAGGATGGTCTGGAGAGGATGGTTTTCAGAGGATGGTCTAGAGACGATGGTCTGGAGAAGATGGTCTGGAGAGGATAGTCTGGAAAGGATGGTCTGGAGAGGATGGTCTGGAGAGGATGGTGTATAGAGGATGGTATGGAGAGCATGGTCTGGAGAGGATGGTCTGGAGAGGATGGTGTTCACAGGACGGTCTAGAGAGGATGGTCTAGAGAGTATTGTCTGGAGACGATGGTCTGGAGAGGATGGTCTGGAGAGGATGGTCTGGAGAGGATGGTCTGCAGAGGATGGTCTAGAGAGGATGGTCTGGAGAGGATGGTCTGGAGAGAATGCTATTCACAGGATGGTCTAGAGAGGATGCTCTGGAGAGGATGGTCTTCAGAGGATGGTCTGGAGAGGATGGTGTAGAGAGGATGCTCTGGAGAGGATGGTCTTCAAAGAATGGTCTGGAGAGGATGGTCTAGAGAGGATGGTCTTCAGAGGATGGTCTAGAGAGGATGGTCTGAAGAGGATAGTCTGTACACAATGGTCTGGAGAGGATGGTCTTCAGAGGATGGTCTGGAGAGGATAGTCTGGAGAAGATGGTCTGGAGAGGGTGGTCTGGAGAGGATGGTCTAGAGAGGATGGTCTGGGGAGGATGGTCTGGAGAGGATGGTCTAGAGAGGATGGTCTGGAGAGGATGGTCTGGAGAGGATGGTCTTCAGAGGATGGTCTAGAAAGGATGGTCTGGAGAGGATGGTCTGGAGAGAATGGTCTGAAGAGGATGGTCTAGAGAGGATGGTCTGGAGCGGATGGTCTGGAGAGGATGGTCTGGAGAGGATGGTCTGGAGAGGATGGTCTGGAGAGGATCGTCTGGAGAGGATGGTCTGGAGGGATGGTCTGGAAAGGATGGTCTTCAGAGGATGGTCTGGAGAGGATGGTCTAGAGACGATGGTCTAGAGACGATGGTCTGGATAGGATGGTCTGGAAAGGATGGTCTTCAGAGGATGGTCTAGAGAGGATGGTCTGGAGAGAATGGTCTGGAGAGGATGGTCTGGAGAGGATGGCCTGGAGAGGATGGTCTTCAGAGGATGATCTTCAGAGGATGGTCTGGAGAGGATGGTCTAGGGATGATGGTATGCAGAGGATGGTCTAGAGAGGATGGTCTGGAGAGGATGGTCTGGAGAGGAGGGTCTGGAAAGGAAGGTCTTCAGAGGATGGTCTGGAGAGGATGGTCTGGAGAGGATGGTCTGGAGAGGATGGTCTTCAGAAGATGATCTGGAGAGGATGGTCTTCAGAGGATGGTCTGGAGAGGAAGGTCTGGAGAGGATGGTCTGCAGCGGATGGTCTTCAGAGGATGGTCTGGAGAGGATGGTCTGGAGAGAATGGTCTGGAGAGGATGGTTTGGAGAGGATGGTCTGGAGAGGATGGTCTTCAGAGGATGGTCTGGAGAGGATGGTCTGGAGAGGATGGTCTTCAGAGGATGGTCTGGAGAGGGTGGTCTAGAGAGGATGGTCTTCAGAGGATGGTCTGGAGAGGCTGGTCTAAAGAGGATGGTCTTCAGAGGATGGTCTTTAGAGGATGGTCTGGAGAGGATGGTATAGAGAGGATAGACTGGAGAGGATGTTCTGGAGACGATGGTCTTCAGAGGTTGGTCTGGAGAAGATGGTCTGCAGAGGATGTGCTGGACAGTATGGTCTTCAGAGGATGGTCTGGAGAGGATAGACTGGAGAGGATGTTCTGGAGACGATGGTCTTCAGAGGTTGGTCTGGAGAAGATGGTCTGCAGAGGATGGTCTGGAGAGGATGGTCTTCAGAGGATGGTCTGGAGAGGACAGTATGGAGAGGATGGTCTGGAGAGGATGGTCTGGAGAGGATGGTCTAGAGGATGGTCTGGAGAGGATGGTCTGGAGAGGATGGTCTTCAGAGGATGGTCTAGGGAGGGTGGTATGGAGAGGATGGTCTGGTCTTCAGAGGATGGTCTGGAGAGGATGGTCTTCAGAGGATGGTCTTCAGAGGATGGTCTGGAGAGGTTGGTATGGAGAGGATGGTCTTCAGAGGATGGTCTTCAGCGGATGGTCTGGAGAGGATGGTCTGGAGACGATGGTCTTCAGAGGATGGTCTGGAGAGGATGATCTGGAGAGGATTGTCTGGAGAGGATTGTCTGGAGAGGATGGTCTTCAGAGGATGGTCTTCACAGGATGGTCTGGAGAGTATGGTCTGCAGAAGATGGTCTGGAGAGGATGGTCTTCAGAGGATGGTCTTCAGAGGATGGTCTTCAGAGGATGGTCTGGAAAGTTGGTCTGGAGAGGATGGTCTAGACAGGATGGTCTGGAGAGGATGGTCTGGAGAGGATGGTCTGTAGACAATGGTCTGGAGAGGATGGTCTTCAGAGGATGGTCTGGAGAGGATGGTCTTCAGAGGATGGTCTGGAGAGGATGGTCTTCAGAGAATGGTCTGGAGAGGATAGTCTGGAGAGGATGGTCTGGAGAGGATTGTCTGGAGAGGATGGTCTGGAGAGGATGGTCTAGAGAGGATGGTCTGGAGAAGATGGTCTTCACAGGATGGTCTGTCGAGGATGGTCTGGAGAGGATGGTCTAGAGAGGATGGTCTGGAGAGGATGGTCTGGAGAGGTAGGTCTTCAGAGGATGGTCTAGAGAGGATGGTGTAGAGAGGATGGTCTGGAGAGGATGGTGTGGAGAGGATGGTCTGCAGAGGATGGTCTTCAGAGGATGGTCTTCAGAGGATGGTCTAGGGAGGATGGTCTAGAGAGGATGGTCTGGAGAGGATGGTGTGGAGAGGATGGTCTGCAGAGGATGGTCTGCAGAGTATGGTCTTCATGGGATGGTCTGGAGAGGATGATCTGGAGAGGATGGTCTTCAGAGGATGGTCTGTAGGAGATGGTCTGGAGAGGATGGTCTAGAGAGGATGGTCTGGAGAGGATGGTCTAGAGAGGATGGTCTGGAGAGGATGGTCTTCAGAGGATGGTCTTCAGAGGATGTTCTAGAGAGGATGGTCTTCAGAGGATGGTCTTCAGAGGATGGTCTTCAGAGGATGGTCTGGAGAGGATGGTCTGGAGAGGATGGTCTGGAGAGGATGGTCTGGCGAGGATGGTCTACATAGGATGGTCTGGAGAGGATGGACTTCAGAGGATGGTCTAGGGAGGGTGGTATGGAGAGGATGGTCTGGTCTTCAGAGGATGGTCTGGAGAGGATGGTCTTCAGAGGATGGTCTTCAGAGAATGGTCTGGAGAGGCTGGTATGGAGAGGATGGTCTTCAGAGGATGGTCTTCAGTTGATGGTCTGGAGAGGATGGTCTGGAGACGATGGTCTTCAGAGGATGGTCTGGAGAGGATGATCTGGAGAGGATTGTCTGGAGAGGATTGTCTGGAGAGGATGGTCTTCAGAGGATGGTCTTCACAGGATGGTCTGGAGAGTATGGTCTGCAGAAGATGGTCTGGAGAGGATGGTCTTCGGAGGATGGTCTTCAGAGGATGGTCTTCAGAGGATGGTCTGGAGAAGTTGGTCTGGAGAGGATGGTCTAGAGAGGATGGTCTGGAGAGGATGGTCTGGAGAGGATGGTCTGTAGACAATGGTCTGGAGAGGATGGTCTCCAGAGGATGGTCTGGAGAGGATGGTCTTCAGAGAATGGTCTGGAGAGGATAGTCTGGAGAGTATGGTCTGGAGAGGATTGTCTGGAGAGGATGGTCTGGAGAGGATGGTCTAGAGAGGATGATCTGGAGAGGATGGTCTGAAGTGGATGGTCTGGAGGGGATGGTCTTCAGATTATGGTCTTCAGAGGATGGTCCTTGGAGGATGGTCTGGAGAGGATGGTCTGGAGAGGATGGTCTGCAGAAGATGGTCTTCAGAGGATGGTCTTCAGAGGATGGTCTGGAGAAGTTGGTCTGGAGAGGATGGTCTAGAGAGGATGGTCTGGAGAGGATGGTCTGGAGAGGATGGTCTGTAGACAATGGTCTGGAGAGGATGGTCTCCAGAGGATGGTCTGGAGAGGATGGTCTTCAGAGAATGGTCTGGAGAGGATAGTCTGGAGAGTATGGTCTGGAGAGGATTGTCTGGAGAGGATGGTCTGGAGAGGATGGTCTAGAGAGGATGATCTGGAGAGGATGGTCTGAAGTGGATGGTCTGGAGGGGATGGTCTTCAGATTATGGTCTTCAGAGGATGGTCCTTGGAGGATGGTCTGGAGAGGATGGTCTGGAGAGGATGGTCTGCAGAAGATGGTCTTCAGAGGATGGTCTTCAGAGGATGGTCTGGAGAAGTTGGTCTGGAGAGGATGGTCTAGAGAGGATGGTCTGGAGAGGATGGTCTGGAGAGGATGGTCTGGAGAGGATGGTCTGTAGACAATGGTCTGGAGAGGATGGTCTTCAGAGGATGGTCTGGAGAGGATGGTCTTCAGAGAATGGTCTGGAGAGGATAGTCTGGAGAGGATGGTCTGGAGAGGATTGTCTGGAGAGGATGGTCTGGAGAGGATGGTCTAGAGAGGATGGTCTGGAGAGGATGGTCTGAAGTGGATGGTCTGGAGCGAATGGTCTTCTGATTATGGTCTTCAGAGGATGGTCCTTGGAGGATGGTCTGGAGAGGATGGTCTGGAGAGGATGGTCTGCAGAGGATGGTCTTCAGAGGATGGTCTGGAGAGGATGGTCTGGAGAGGATGTTCTGGAGAGGATGGTCTAGAGACGATGGTCTTCAGAGGATGGTCTGGAGAGGATGGTCTTCACAGGATGGTCTGTCGAGGATGGTCTGGAGAGGATGGTGTGGAGAGGATGGTCTGCAGAGGATGGTCTGGAGAGGATGGTCTGCAGAGGATGGTCTTCAGAGGATGGTCTTCAGAGGATGGTCTAGGGAGGATGGTCTAGAGAGGATGGTCTGGAGAGGATGGTGTGGAGAGGATGGTCTGCAGAGGATGGTCTGCAGAGTATGGTCTTCATGGGATGGTCTGGAGAGGATGATCTGGAGAGGATGGTCTTCAGAGGATGGTCTGTAGGAGATGGTCTGGAGAGGATGGTCTAGAGAGGATGGTCTGGAGAGGATGGTCTTCAGAGGATGGTCTTCAGAGGATGTTCTAGAGAGGATGGTCTTCAGAGGATGGTCTTCAGAGGATGGTCTGGAGAGGATGGTCTGCAGAGGATGGTCTGGAGAGGATGGTCTGGCGAGGATGGTCTACATAGGATGGTCTGGAGAGGATGGTCTGGGGAGGATGGTTCAGAGGATGGTCTAAAGAGGATGGTCTAGAGAGGATGGCCTTGAGAGGATGATCTAGAGACGATGGTCTAGAGAGGATGGTCTTAAGAGGATGGTCTGCAGAGGATGGTCTTAAGAGGATGGTCTGGAGAGGATGGTCTATAGAGGATGGTCTTCAGAGGGTGGTCTTCAGAGGAGGGTCTGGAGAGGATGGTCTTCAGAGGATGGTCTGGCGAGGATGGTTTTCAGAGGATGGTCTGGAGAAGATGGTCTGGAGAGGATGGTCTGGAGAGGATGGTCTTCAGAGGATGGTCTAGAGAGGATGGTCTGGAGAGGATGCTCTGGAGAGGATGGTCTAGAGACGATGGTCTGGAGAGGATGGTCTAGAGAGGATGGTCTTCAGAGGATGGTCTAGAGAGTATGATCCGGAGAGGGTGGTCCGGAGAGGATGGTCTAGAGAGGATGATCTGGAGAGGATGGTCTAGAGAGGATGGTCCGGAGCGGATGGTCTAGAGAGGATGGTCTGGAGAGGATGATCTGGAGAGGTTGGTCTTCACAGGATGGTCTGGAGAGGATGGTCTGGAGAGATGGTCTGGAGAGGATGGTCTGCAGAGAATGGTCTTCAGAGGATGGTCTGGAGAGGATGGTCTGGAGAGGATGGTCTAGAGAGGATGGTCTGGAGAGGATGGTCTGGAGAGTATCGTCTGGAGAGGATGGTCTGGAGAGGATGGTCTTCATAGGATGGTCTGGAGAAGATGGTCTGGAGAGGATGGCCTGGAGAGGATGGTCTGGAGAGGATGGTCTGGAGAGGATGGTCTTCAGAGGGTGGTCTGGGAGGACAGTCTGGAGAGGATGGTCTTCAGAGGATGGTCTAGAGAGGATGGTCTGGAGAGGATCGTCTGGAGAGGATGGTTTGGAGAGGATGGTCTAGAGAGGATGGTCTTCAGAGGATAGTCTAGAGAGGATGGTCTGGAGAGGATGGTCTGGAGAGGATGGTCTTCAGAGGATGGTCTTCTGAGGATGGACTGTAGAGGATGCTCTGGAGAGGATGGTCTGGAGAGGACGGTCTACAGAGGATTGTCTTAAGAGGATGGTCTGGAGAGGATGGTCTAGAGAGTATGATCTGGAGAGGATGGTCTTGAGAGGATGGTCAGGAGAGGATTGTCTTCAGAGGATGGTCTGGAGAGGATGGTCTTCACAGGATGGTCTGGAGAGGATGGTCTGGAGAGGATGGTCTAGAGAGGATGGTCTGGAGAGGATGGTCTACAGAGGTTGGTCTTGAGAGGATGGTCTTAAGAGGATGGTCTGGAGAGGATGGTCTTCAGAGGAGGGTCTAGAGAGGATGGTCTAGAGAGGATGGTCTTCAGAGGATGGTCTGAGAGGATGGTCTGGAGAGGATGGTCTAGACAGGATGGTCTAGAGAGGATGGTCTTCAGAGGATGGTCTGTAGAGGATGATCTGGAGAGGATGGTTCAGAGGATGGTCTGGATAAAATGGTCTTCAGAGGATGGTCTTCAAAGGATGGTCTGGAGAGGATGGTCTGGAGAGGATGGTCTTTAGAGGATGGTGTAGAGAGGATGGTCTGGAGAGGATGGTATGGAGAGGATGGTCTGGAGAGGATGGTCTGGAGAGGATGGTCTTCAAAGGATGGTCTTCAAAGGATGGTCTGGAGAGGATGGTCTGGAGAGGATGGTCTTTAGAGGATGGTGTAGAGAGGATGGTCTGGAGAGGATGGTATGGAGAGGATGGTTTGGAGAGGATGGTCTGGAGAGGATGGTCTTCAGAGGATGGTCTTCAGAGCATGGCTTACAGAGGATGGTCTCGAGAGGATGGTCTCTATAGGATGGTCTGGAGAGGACGGTCTAAAGAGGATGGTCTGGAGAGGAAGGTCTGGAGAGGTTGGTCTTCAGAGAATAGTCTGGAGAGCGTGGTCTGGAGAAGATGGTCTGCAGAGATTGTCTTCAAGGATGGTCTGGAGAGGATGGTCTGGAGAGGATGGTCTAGAGAGGATGGTCTTCAGAGGATGGTCTGGAGAGGATGGTCTGGAAAGGATGGTCTGGAGAGGATGGTCTTCAGAGGATGGTCTGGAGAAGATGGTCTGGAGAGGATGGCATGGATAGGATGGTCTGGACAGGATGGTCTTCAGAGGGTGGTCTTCAGAGGATGGTCTAGAGAGGACGATCTTCAGAGGATGGTCATCAGAGGATGGTCTAGAGAGGATGGTCTGAAGAGGATGTTCTGGAGAGGATGGTCTGGACAGAATGGTCTAGAGAGGATGGTCTTCAGAGGATGGTCTAGAGAGGATGGTCTGGAGAGGATGGTCTGGAGAGGATGGTCTAGAGAGGATGGTCTAGATAGGATGGTCTGGAGAGGATCGTCTTCAGAGGATGGTCTGGAGAGGATGGTCTGGAGAGGATGGTCTGCAGAGAATGGTCTGCAGAGGATGGTCTTCAGGGGATGGTCTGGAGAGGATGGTCTGGAGAGGATGGTCTAGAGAGCATCGTCTTCATAGGATGGTCTGGAGAGGATGTTCTTCACAGGATGGTCTGGAGAGAATGGTCGGAGAGGATGGTCTGGAGAGGATGGTCTTCAGAGGATGGTCTGGAGAGGATGGTCTAGAGAGGATGCTCTGGAGAGGATGGTCTTCAGAGGATGGTCTGGAGAGGATGGTGTAGAGAGGATGCTCTGGAGAGGATGGTCTTCAAAGAATGGTCTGGAGAGGATGGTCTAGAGAGGATGGTCTTCAGAGGATGGTCTAGAGAGGATGGTCTGGAGAGGATAGTCTGTACACAATGGTCTGGAGAGGATGGTCTTCAGAGGATGGTCTGGAGAGGATAGTCTGGAGAAGATGGTCTGGAGAGGGTGGTCTGGAGAGGATGGTCTAGAGAGGATGGTCTGGGGAGGATGGTCTGGAGAGGATGGTCTAGAGAGGATGGTCTGGAGAGGATGGTCTGGAGAGGATGGTCTTCAGAGGATGGTCTAGAAAGGATGGTCTGGAGAGGATGGTCTGGAGAGAATGGTCTGAAGAGGATGGTCTAGAGAGGATGGTCTGGAGCGGATGGTCTGGAGAGGATGGTCTGGAGAGGATGGTCTGGAGAGGATGGTCTGGAGAGGATCGTCTGGAGAGGATGGTCTGGAGGGATGGTCTGGAAAGGATGGTCTTCAGAGGATGGTCTGGAGAGGATGGTCTAGAGACGATGGTCTAGAGACGATGGTCTGGATAGGATGGTCTGGAAAGGATGGTCTTCAGAGGATGGTCTAGAGAGGATGGTCTGGAGAGAATGGTCTGGAGAGGATGGTCTGGAGAGGATGGCCTGGAGAGGATGGTCTTCAGAGGATGATCTTCAGAGGATGGTCTGGAGAGGATGGTCTAGGGATGATGGTATGCAGAGGATGGTCTAGAGAGGATGGTCTGGAGAGGATGGTCTGGAGAGGAGGGTCTGGAAAGGAAGGTCTTCAGAGGATGGTCTGGAGAGGATGGTCTGGAGAGGATGGTCTGGAGAGGATGGTCTTCAGAAGATGATCTGGAGAGGATGGTCTTCAGAGGATGGTCTGGAGAGGAAGGTCTGGAGAGGATGGTCTGCAGCGGATGGTCTTCAGAGGATGGTCTGGAGAGGATGGTCTGGAGAGAATGGTCTGGAGAGGATGGTTTGGAGAGGATGGTCTGGAGAGGATGGTCTTCAGAGGATGGTCTGGAGAGGATGGTCTGGAGAGGATGGTCTTCAGAGGATGGTCTGGAGAGGGTGGTCTAGAGAGGATGGTCTTCAGAGGATGGTCTGGAGAGGCTGGTCTAAAGAGGATGGTCTTCAGAGGATGGTCTTTAGAGGATGGTCTGGAGAGGATGGTATAGAGAGGATAGACTGGAGAGGATGTTCTGGAGACGATGGTCTTCAGAGGTTGGTCTGGAGAAGATGGTCTGCAGAGGATGTGCTGGACAGTATGGTCTTCAGAAGATGGTCTGGAGAGGATAGACTGGAGAGGATGTTCTGGAGACGATGGTCTTCAGAGGTTGGTCTGGAGAAGATGGTCTGCAGAGGATGGTCTGGAGAGGATGGTCTTCAGAGGATGGTCTGGAGAGGACAGTATGGAGAGGATGGTCTGGAGAGGATGGTCTGGAGAGGATGGTCTAGAGGATGGTCTGGAGAGGATGGTCTGGAGAGGATGGTCTTCAGAGGATGGTCTAGGGAGGGTGGTATGGAGAGGATGGTCTGGTCTTCAGAGGATGGTCTGGAGAGGATGGTCTTCAGAGGATGGTCTTCAGAGGATGGTCTGGAGAGGTTGGTATGGAGAGGATGGTCTTCAGAGGATGGTCTTCAGCGGATGGTCTGGAGAGGATGGTCTGGAGACGATGGTCTTCAGAGGATGGTCTGGAGAGGATGATCTGGAGAGGATTGTCTGGAGAGGATTGTCTGGAGAGGATGGTCTTCAGAGGATGGTCTTCACAGGATGGTCTGGAGAGTATGGTCTGCAGAAGATGGTCTGGAGAGGATGGTCTTCAGAGGATGGTCTTCAGAGGATGGTCTTCAGAGGATGGTCTGGAAAGTTGGTCTGGAGAGGATGGTCTAGACAGGATGGTCTGGAGAGGATGGTCTGGAGAGGATGGTCTGTAGACAATGGTCTGGAGAGGATGGTCTTCAGAGGATGGTCTGGAGAGGATGGTCTTCAGAGGATGGTCTGGAGAGGATGGTCTTCAGAGAATGGTCTGGAGAGGATAGTCTGGAGAGGATGGTCTGGAGAGGATTGTCTGGAGAGGATGGTCTGGAGAGGATGGTCTAGAGAGGATGGTCTGGAGAAGATGGTCTTCACAGGATGGTCTGTCGAGGATGGTCTGGAGAGGATGGTCTAGAGAGGATGGTCTGGAGAGGATGGTCTGGAGAGGTAGGTCTTCAGAGGATGGTCTAGAGAGGATGGTGTAGAGAGGATGGTCTGGAGAGGATGGTGTGGAGAGGATGGTCTGCAGAGGATGGTCTTCAGAGGATGGTCTTCAGAGGATGGTCTAGGGAGGATGGTCTAGAGAGGATGGTCTGGAGAGGATGGTGTGGAGAGGATGGTCTGCAGAGGATGGTCTGCAGAGTATGGTCTTCATGGGATGGTCTGGAGAGGATGATCTGGAGAGGATGGTCTTCAGAGGATGGTCTGTAGGAGATGGTCTGGAGAGGATGGTCTAGAGAGGATGGTCTGGAGAGGATGGTCTAGAGAGGATGGTCTGGAGAGGATGGTCTTCAGAGGATGGTCTTCAGAGGATGTTCTAGAGAGGATGGTCTTCAGAGGATGGTCTTCAGAGGATGGTCTTCAGAGGATGGTCTGGAGAGGATGGTCTGGAGAGGATGGTCTGGAGAGGATGGTCTGGCGAGGATGGTCTACATAGGATGGTCTGGAGAGGATGGACTTCAGAGGATGGTCTAGGGAGGGTGGTATGGAGAGGATGGTCTGGTCTTCAGAGGATGGTCTGGAGAGGATGGTCTTCAGAGGATGGTCTTCAGAGAATGGTCTGGAGAGGCTGGTATGGAGAGGATGGTCTTCAGAGGATGGTCTTCAGTTGATGGTCTGGAGAGGATGGTCTGGAGACGATGGTCTTCAGAGGATGGTCTGGAGAGGATGATCTGGAGAGGATTGTCTGGAGAGGATTGTCTGGAGAGGATGGTCTTCAGAGGATGGTCTTCACAGGATGGTCTGGAGAGTATGGTCTGCAGAAGATGGTCTGGAGAGGATGGTCTTCGGAGGATGGTCTTCAGAGGATGGTCTTCAGAGGATGGTCTGGAGAAGTTGGTCTGGAGAGGATGGTCTAGAGAGGATGGTCTGGAGAGGATGGTCTGGAGAGGATGGTCTGTAGACAATGGTCTGGAGAGGATGGTCTCCAGAGGATGGTCTGGAGAGGATGGTCTTCAGAGAATGGTCTGGAGAGGATAGTCTGGAGAGTATGGTCTGGAGAGGATTGTCTGGAGAGGATGGTCTGGAGAGGATGGTCTAGAGAGGATGATCTGGAGAGGATGGTCTGAAGTGGATGGTCTGGAGGGGATGGTCTTCAGATTATGGTCTTCAGAGGATGGTCCTTGGAGGATGGTCTGGAGAGGATGGTCTGGAGAGGATGGTCTGCAGAAGATGGTCTTCAGAGGATGGTCTTCAGAGGATGGTCTGGAGAAGTTGGTCTGGAGAGGATGGTCTAGAGAGGATGGTCTGGAGAGGATGGTCTGGAGAGGATGGTCTGTAGACAATGGTCTGGAGAGGATGGTCTCCAGAGGATGGTCTGGAGAGGATGGTCTTCAGAGAATGGTCTGGAGAGGATAGTCTGGAGAGTATGGTCTGGAGAGGATTGTCTGGAGAGGATGGTCTGGAGAGGATGGTCTAGAGAGGATGATCTGGAGAGGATGGTCTGAAGTGGATGGTCTGGAGGGGATGGTCTTCAGATTATGGTCTTCAGAGGATGGTCCTTGGAGGATGGTCTGGAGAGGATGGTCTGGAGAGGATGGTCTGCAGAAGATGGTCTTCAGAGGATGGTCTTCAGAGGATGGTCTGGAGAAGTTGGTCTGGAGAGGATGGTCTAGAGAGGATGGTCTGGAGAGGATGGTCTGGAGAGGATGGTCTGGAGAGGATGGTCTGTAGACAATGGTCTGGAGAGGATGGTCTTCAGAGGATGGTCTGGAGAGGATGGTCTTCAGAGAATGGTCTGGAGAGGATAGTCTGGAGAGGATGGTCTGGAGAGGATTGTCTGGAGAGGATGGTCTGGAGAGGATGGTCTAGAGAGGATGGTCTGGAGAGGATGGTCTGAAGTGGATGGTCTGGAGCGAATGGTCTTCTGATTATGGTCTTCAGAGGATGGTCCTTGGAGGATGGTCTGGAGAGGATGGTCTGGAGAGGATGGTCTGCAGAGGATGGTCTTCAGAGGATGGTCTGGAGAGGATGGTCTGGAGAGGATGTTCTGGAGAGGATGGTCTAGAGACGATGGTCTTCAGAGGATGGTCTGGAGAGGATGGTCTTCACAGGATGGTCTGTCGAGGATGGTCTGGAGAGGATGGTGTGGAGAGGATGGTCTGCAGAGGATGGTCTGGAGAGGATGGTCTGCAGAGGATGGTCTTCAGAGGATGGTCTTCAGAGGATGGTCTAGGGAGGATGGTCTAGAGAGGATGGTCTGGAGAGGATGGTGTGGAGAGGATGGTCTGCAGAGGATGGTCTGCAGAGTATGGTCTTCATGGGATGGTCTGGAGAGGATGATCTGGAGAGGATGGTCTTCAGAGGATGGTCTGTAGGAGATGGTCTGGAGAGGATGGTCTAGAGAGGATGGTCTGGAGAGGATGGTCTTCAGAGGATGGTCTTCAGAGGATGTTCTAGAGAGGATGGTCTTCAGAGGATGGTCTTCAGAGGATGGTCTGGAGAGGATGGTCTGGAGAGGATGGTCTGGAGAGGATGGTCTGGCGAGGATGGTCTACATAGGATGGTCTGGAGAGGATGGTCTGGGGAGGATGGTTCAGAGGATGGTCTAAAGAGGATGGTCTAGAGAGGATGGCCTTGAGAGGATGGTCTAGAGACGATGGTCTAGAGAGGATGGTCTTAAGAGGATGGTCTGCAGAGGATGGTCTTAAGAGGATGGTCTGGAGAGGATGGTCTATAGAGGATGGTCTTCAGAGGGTGGTCTTCAGAGGAGGGTCTGGAGAGGATGGTCTTCAGAGGATGGTCTGGCGAGGATGGTTTTCAGAGGATGGTCTGGAGAAGATGGTCTGGAGAGGATGGTCTGGAGAGGATGGTCTTCAGAGGATGGTCTAGAGAGGATGGTCTGGAGAGGATGCTCTGGAGAGGATGGTCTAGAGACGATGGTCTGGAGAGGATGGTCTAGAGAGGATGGTCTTCAGAGGATGGTCTAGAGAGTATGATCCGGAGAGGGTGGTCCGGAGAGGATGGTCTAGAGAGGATGATCTGGAGAGGATGGTCTAGAGAGGATGGTCCGGAGCGGATGGTCTAGAGAGGATGGTCTGGAGAGGATGATCTGGAGAGGTTGGTCTTCAGAGGATGGTCTGGAGAGGATGGTCTGGAGAGATGGTCTGGAGAGGATGGTCTGCAGAGAATGGTCTTCAGAGGATGGTCTGGAGAGGATGGTCTGGAGAGGATGGTCTAGAGAGGATGGTCTGGAGAGGATGGTCTGGAGAGTATCGTCTGGAGAGGATGGTCTGGAGAGGATGGTCTTCATAGGATGGTCTGGAGAAGATGGTCTGGAGAGGATGGCCTGGAGAGGATGGTCTGGAGAGGATGGTCTGGAGAGGATGGTCTTCAGAGGGTGGTCTGGGAGGACAGTCTGGAGAGGATGGTCTTCAGAGGATGGTCTAGAGAGGATGGTCTGGAGAGGATGGTCTGGAGAGGATGGTTTGGAGAGGATGGTCTAGAGAGGATGGTCTTCAGAGGATAGTCTAGAGAGGATGGTCTGGAGAGGATGGTCTGGAGAGGATGGTCTTCAGAGGATGGTCTTCTGAGGATGGACTGTAGAGGATGCTCTGGAGAGGATGGTCTGGAGAGGACGGTCTACAGAGGATTGTCTTAAGAGGATGGTCTGGAGAGGATGGTCTAGAGAGTATGATCTGGAGAGGATGGTCTTGAGAGGATGGTCAGGAGAGGATTGTCTTCAGAGGATGGTCTGGAGAGGATGGTCTTCACAGGATGGTCTGGAGAGGATGGTCTGGAGAGGATGGTCTAGAGAGGATGGTCTGGAGAGGATGGTCTACAGAGGTTGGTCTTGAGAGGATGGTCTTAAGAGGATGGTCTGGAGAGGATGGTCTTCAGAGGAGGGTCTAGAGAGGATGGTCTAGAGAGGATGGTCTTCAGAGGATGGTCTGAGAGGATGGTCTGGAGAGGATGGTCTAGACAGGATGGTCTAGAGAGGATGGTCTTCAGAGGATGGTCTGTAGAGGATGATCTGGAGAGGATGGTTCAGAGGATGGTCTGGATAAAATGGTCTTCAGAGGATGGTCTTCAAAGGATGGTCTGGAGAGGATGGTCTGGAGAGGATGGTCTTTAGAGGATGGTGTAGAGAGGATGGTCTGGAGAGGATGGTATGGAGAGGATGGTCTGGAGAGGATGGTCTGGAGAGGATGGTCTTCAAAGGATGGTCTTCAAAGGATGGTCTGGAGAGGATGGTCTGGAGAGGATGGTCTTTAGAGGATGGTGTAGAGAGGATGGTCTGGAGAGGATGGTATGGAGAGGATGGTTTGGAGAGGATGGTCTGGAGAGGATGGTCTTCAGAGGATGGTCTTCAGAGCATGGCTTACAGAGGATGGTCTCGAGAGGATGGTCTCTATAGGATGGTCTGGAGAGGACGGTCTAAAGAGGATGGTCTGGAGAGGAAGGTCTGGAGAGGTTGGTCTTCAGAGAATAGTCTGGAGAGCGTGGTCTGGAGAAGATGGTCTGCAGAGATTGTCTTCAAGGATGGTCTGGAGAGGATGGTCTGGAGAGGATGGTCTAGAGAGGATGGTCTTCAGAGGATGGTCTGGAGAGGATGGTCTGGAAAGGATGGTCTGGAGAGGATGGTCTTCAGAGGATGGTCTGGAGAAGATGGTCTGGAGAGGATGGCATGGATAGGATGGTCTGGACAGGATGGTCTTCAGAGGGTGGTCTTCAGAGGATGGTCTAGAGAGGACGATCTTCAGAGGATGGTCATCAGAGGATGGTCTAGAGAGGATGGTCTGAAGAGGATGTTCTGGAGAGGATGGTCTGGACAGAATGGTCTAGAGAGGATGGTCTTCAGAGGATGGTCTAGAGAGGATGGTCTGAAGAGGATGTTCTGGAGAGGATGGTCTGGACAGAATGGTCTAGAGAGGATGGTCTTCAGAGGATGGTCTAGAGAGGATGGTCTGGAGAGGATGGTCTGGAGAGGATGGTCTAGAGAGGATGATCTAGATAGGATGGTCTGGAGAGGATCGTCTTCAGAGGATGGTCTGGAGAGGATGGTCTGGAGAGGATGGTCTGCAGAGAATGGTCTGCAGAGGATGGTCTTCAGGGGATGGTCTGGAGAGGATGGTCTGGAGAGGATGGTCTAGAGAGCATGGTCTTCATAGGATGGTCTGGAGAGGATGTTCTTCACAGGATGGTCTGGAGAGAATGGTCGGAGAGGATGGTCTGGAGAGGATGGTCTTCAGAGGATGGTCTGGAGAGGATGGTCTAGAGAGGATGGTCTGGAGAGGATGGTCTTCAGAGGATGGTCTGTAGAGTATGGTCTGGAGAGTATGGTCTGGAGAGGATGGTCTACAGAGGATGGTCTTGAGAGGATGGTCTGAAGAGGATGGTCTAGAGAGTATGATCTGGAGAGGATGGTCTAGAGAGGATGGTCTGGAGAGGATTGTCTTCAGAGGATGGTCTTCAGTGGATCGTCTGGAGAGGATGGTCTGGAGAGGATGGTCTAGAGAGGATGGTCTGGACAGGATGGTCTAGAGAGGAAGGTCTGGAGAGGGTGATCTAGACAGGATGGTCTAGAGAGGATGGTCTTAAGAGGATAGTCTGGAGAGGATGGTCTTCAGAGGAGGGTCTAGAGAGTATGGTCTAGAGAGGAAGGTCTTCAGAGGATGGTCTTCAGCGGATGGTCTGGAGAGGATGGTCTTCAGAGGATGGTCTTCAGAGGATGGTCTGGAGAAGATGGTCTGGAGAGGATGGTCTTCAGAGGATGGTCTTCAGAGGATGGTCTGGAGAGGATGCTCTGGGGAGGATGGTTCAGAGGATGGTCTAGAGAGGATGGTCTAGATAGGATGGCCTGGAGAGGATGGTCTAGAGAGGATGGTCTAGAGAGGATGGTCTTAAGAGGATGGTCTGGAGAGGATGGTCTTCAGAGGATGGTCTTCAGAGGATGGTCTGGAGAGGATGGTCTTCAGAGGATGGTCTTCAGAGGATGGTCTTCAGAGGATGGTCTGGAGAGGATGGTCTGGAGAGGATGGTCGTCAGAGGATGGTCTGGCGAGGATGGTCTTCAGAGGATGGTCTGGAGAGGATGGTCTAGAGAGGATGGTCTAGAGAGGATGGTCTATAGAGGACGGTCTTCACAGGATGGTCTTCAGAGGATGGTCTTCAGTGGATGGTCTGGAGAGGATGGTCTTCAGAGGATGGTCTTCAGAGGATGGTCTTCAGAGGATGGTCTGGAGAGGATGGTCTGCAGAGGATGGTCGTCAGAGGATGGTCTGGCGAGGATGGTCTTCAGAGGATGGTCTAGAGAGGATGGTCTGGAGAGGAGGGTCTTCAGAGGATGATCTAGGGATGATGGTCTGGAGAGGAGAGCATGGAGAGGACGGTCTGGAGAGGATGTTCTGGATAGGATGGTCTAGAGAGGATGGTCTTCAGAGGATGGTCTAGAGAGGATGGTCTGGAGAGGATGGTCTGGAGAGGATAGTCTGGAGAGGATGGTCTAGAGAGGATGGTCTGGAGAGGATGGTCTCTCGAGGTTGCTCTTCAGAGGATGGTCTCGAGAGGATGGTCTGGAGAGGATGGTCTGGAGAGGATGGTCTGCAGAGAATGGTCTTCAGAGGATGGTCTGGAGATGATGGTCTGGAGAGGTTGGTCTGGAGAGGATGGTCTTCAGAGGATGGTCTGGAGAGGATGGTCTGGAGAGGATGGTCTGAAGAGTATGGTCTTCATAGGATGGCCTGAAGAAGATGGTCTGGAGACGATGGTCTGGAGAGGATGGTCTTCAGAGGATGGTCTGTAGAGGATGGTCTGGAGAGGATGGTCTAGAGAGGATGGTCTACAGAGGATGGTCTTAAGAGGATGGTCTGGAGAGGATGGTCTAGAGAGTATGATCTGGAGAGGATGGTCTAGAGAGGATGGTCTGGAGAGGATTGTCTTCAGAGGATGGTCTGGAGAGGATGGTCCGGAGAGGATGGTCTAGAGAGGATGGTCTGGAGAGGATGGTCTTCAGAGGATGGTCTTCAGAGAATGGTCTTCAGAGGATGGTCTGGAGAGCATGGTCATCAGAGGATGGTCTTCAGAGGATAGTCTTCAGAGGATGGTCTGGAGAGGATGGTCTGGACAGGATGGTCTTCAGAGGATGGTCTGGCGAGGATGGTCTTCAGAGGATGGTCTTCAGAGGATGGTCTGGAGAGGATGGTCTGGATAGGATGGTCTTCAGAGTATAGTGTGGAGAGGATGGTCTGGGGAGGATGGTTCAGGGGATGGTCTAGAGAGGATGGTCTAGACAAGATGGCCGGGAGAGGATGGTCTAGAGAGGATGGTCTAGAGAGGAAGGTCTTAAGAGGATGGTCTGGAGAGGATGGTCCTCAGAGGATGGTCTGGAGAGGATGGTCTATAGAGGATGGTCTTCAGAGGATGGTCTTCAGAGGATGGTCTGGAGAGGATGGTCTTCAGAGGATGGTCTTCAGAGGATGGTCTGGAGAGGATGGTCTGGACAGGATGGTCTTCAGAGGATGGTCTGGCGAGGATGGTCTTCAGAGGATGGTCTGGAGAGGATGGTCTGGAGAGGATGGTCTTCATAGGATGGTCTAGAGAGGATGGTCTGGAGAGGATGGTCTGGAGAGGATGGTCTGGAGAGGATGGGCTAGAGAGGATAACCTTCAGAGGATGGTCTAGAGAGGATGGTCTGGAGAGGATGGTCTGGAGAGGATGGGCTAGAGAGGATGGTCTGGAGAGGATGGTCTGGAGAGGTTGGTCTTCAGAGGATGGTCTGGAGAGGATGGTCTTCAGAGCATGGTCTTAAGAGGATGGTCTGGAGAGGATGGTCTAGAGAGTATGATCTGGAGAGGATGGTCTAGAGAGGATGGTCTGGAGAGGATTGTCTTCAGAGGATGGTCTGGAGAGGATGGTCCGGAGAGGATGGTCTAGAGAGGATGGTCTGGAGAGGATGGTCTTCAGAGGATGGTCTTCAGAGGATGGTCTTCAGAGGATAGTCTGGAGAGGATGGTCATCAGAGGATGGTCTTCAGAGGATAGTCTTCAGAGGATGGTCTGGAGAGGATGGTCTGGAGAGGATGGTCTTCAGAGTATAGTCTGGAGAGGATGGTCTGGGGAGGATGGTTCAGGGGATGGTCTAGAGAGGATGGTCTAGACAAGATGCCCTGGAGAGGATGGTCTAGAGAGGATGGTCTAGAGAGGACGGTCTATAGAGGATGGTCTGGAGAGGATGGTCTCGAGAGGATGATCTTCAGAGGATGATCTGGAGAGGATGGTCTGGCGAGGATGGTCTTCAGAGGATGGTCTGGAGAGGATGGTCTGGAGAGGATGGTCTTCATAGGATGGTCTAGAGAGGATGGTCTGGAGAGGATGGTCTGGAGAGGATGGTCTGGAGAGGATGGGCTAGAGAGGATAACCTTCAGAGGATGGTCTAGAGAGGATGGTCTGGATAGGATGGTCTGGAGAGGATGGGCTAGAGAGGATGGTCTGGAGAGGATGGTCTGGAGAGGTTGGTCTTCAGAGGATGGTCTGGAGAGGATGGTCTTCAGAGCATGGTCTTAAGAGGATGGTCTGGAGAGGATGGTCTAGAGAGTATGATCTGGAGAGGATGGTCTAGAGAGGATGGTCTGGAGAGGATTGTCTTCAGAGGATGGTCTGGAGAGGATGGTCCGGAGAGGATGGTCTAGAGAGGATGGTCTGGAGAGGATGGTCTTCAGAGGATGGTCTTCAGAGGATGGTCTTCAGAGGATAGTCTGGAGAGGATGGTCATCAGAGGATGGTCTTCAGAGGATAGTCTTCAGAGGATGGTCTGGAGAGGATGGTCTGGAGAGGATGGTCTTCAGAGTATAGTCTGGAGAGGATGGTCTGGGGAGGATGGTTCAGGGGATGGTCTAGAGAGGATGGTCTAGACAAGATGCCCTGGAGAGGATGGTCTAGAGAGGATGGTCTAGAGAGGACGGTCTATAGAGGATGGTCTGGAGAGGATGGTCTCGAGAGGATGATCTTCAGAGGATGATCTGGAGAGGATGGTCTGGAGAGGATGGTCTTCAGAGGATGGTCTGGAGAGGATTGTCTATAGAGGATGGTCTTCAGAGGATGGTCTTCAGAGGATGGTCTGGAGAGGATGGTCTTCAGAGGATGGTCTTCAGAGGATGGTCTGGAGAGGATGGTCTGGACAGGATGGTCTTCAGAGGATGGTCTGGCGAGGATGGTCTTCAGAGGATGGTCTGGAGAGGATGGTCTGGAGAGGATGGTCTGGACAGGATGGTCTTCATAGGATGGTCTAGAGAGGATGGTCTGGAGAGGATGGTCTGGAGAGGATGGTCTGGAGCGGATGGGCTAGAGAGGATAACCTTCAGAAGATGGTCTAGAGAGGATGGTCTGGAGAGGATGGTCTGGAGAGGATGGTCTAGAGAGGATGGTCTGGAGAGGATGGTCTGGAGAGGTTGATCTTCAGAGCATGGTCTGGAGAGGATGGTCTGCAGAGAATGGTCTTCAGAGGATGGTCTGGAGAGGATGGTCTGGAGAGGATGGTCTAGAGAGGATGGTCTGGAGGGGATGGTCTGGAGAAAATGGTCTGGAGAGGATGGTCTGGAGAGGATGGTCTAGAGAGGATGGTCTAGAGAGGATGGTCTTCAGAAGATGGTCTGGAGAGGATGGTCTGGAGAGGATGGTCTAGAGAGGATGGTCTTCAGAGGATGGTCTGGAGAGGATGGTCTTCAGAGGATGGTCCGGAGAGGATGGTCTGGAGAGGATGGTCTGGAGAGGATGCTCTGCAGAGGATGGACTTCAGAGGATGGTCTGGAGAGGATGGTCTGGAGAGAATGGTCTACAGAGGATGGTCTTGGGAGGATGGTCTGCAGAGGATGGTCTAGAGAGTATGATCTGGAAAGGATGGTCTAGAGAGGATGGTCTGGAAAGGATTTTCTTCAGAGTATGGTCTTCAGAGGATGGTCTTCAGAGGAGGGTCTGGAGATGATGGTCTTCAGAGGATGGTCTTCAGAGGATGGTCTGGAAAGGATGGTCTGGATAGGATGGTCTTCAGAGGATGGTCAGGAGAGGATGGTCTGGGGAGGATGGTCTTCACAGGATTGTCTATAGAGGATGGTCTAGAGAGGATGGTCTGGAGAGGATGGTCTGGAGAGATGGTGTGGAGAGGATGGTCTTCACAGGATGGTCTAGAGAGGATTGTCTAGAGAGGATGGTCTGGAGAGGATGGTCTGGAGAGGATGGTCTGGAGAGGATGGTCTTCAGAGGACGGTCTGGAGAGGATGGTCTGGAGAGGAGGGTCTGGAGAGGATGGTCTGGAGAGGATGGTCTAGAGAGGATGGTCTGGAGAGGATGGTCTTCAGAGGATGGTCTGGATAGGATGGTCTTCAGAGGATGGTCTGGAGAAGATGGTCTGGAGAGGATGGTCTTGAGAGGATGGTCTGGAGAGGATGGTCTGGAGAGGATGGTCTAGAGAGAATGGTCTTAAGAGGATGGTCTGGAGAGGATGGTCTTCAGAGGATGGTCTGGAGAGGATGGTCTATAGAGGATGGTCTTCAGGGGATGGTCTTCAGAGGTTGGTCTTCAGAGGATGGTCTGGAGAGGATGGTCTTCAGAGGATGATCTTCAGGGGATAGTCTTCAGAGGATGGCCTTCAGAGCATGGTCTGGAGAGGATGGTCTGGAGAGGATGGTCTTCAGAGGATGGTCTGGCGAGGATGGTCTTCAGAGGATGGTCTGGAGAGGATGGTCTTCAGAGGACGGTCTGGAGATGATGGTCTTCAGAGGATGGTCTTCAGTGGATGGACTGGAGAGGATGGTCTTGAGAGGATGGTCTTGAGAGGATGGTCTTCAGAGGATGGTCTTCAGAGGATGGTCTGGAGAGGATGGTCTTCAGAGGATGGTCTGGACAGGATGGTCTAGAGAGGATGGTCTAGAGACGATGGTCTTAGAGGATGGTCTGGAGAGGATGGTCTTCAGAGGATGGTCTTCAGAGGATGGTCTGGAGAGGATTGTCTTCAGAGGATAGTCTGGAGAGGATGGTCTAGAGAGGATGGTCTAGAGACGATGGTCTTAGAGGATGGTCTGGAGATGATGGTCTGGAGAGGATGGTCTGGAGAGGATGGTCTTCAGAGGATGGTCTGGAGAGGATTGTCTTCAGAGGATGGTCTTCAGAGGATGGTCTTCAGAGGATCGTCTGGAGAGGATGGTCTTCAGAGGATGGTCTAGAGAGGATGGTCTTCAGAGGATGGTCTAGAGAGGATGGTCTGGAGAGGATGGTCTGGAGAGGATGGTCTGGAGAGGATGGTCTAGAGAGGATGGTCTGGAGAGGATGGTCTGGAGAGGATGGTGTTCAGAGGATGGTCTGGAGAGGATGGTCTGGAGAGGATGGTCTAGAGAGCATGGTCTTCAGAGGATGGTCTGGAGAGGATGGTCTTGAGAGGATGGTCTTCAGAGGATGGTCTAGAGAAGATGGTCTTCAGAGGATTGTCTGGAGAGAATGGTCTGGAGAGGATGGTCTGGAGAGGATGGTCTAGAGAGGATGGTCTAGAGAGGATGGTCTGGAGAGGATGGTCTTCAGAGGATGGTCTGGAGAGGATGGTCTGGAGAGGATGGTCTTCAGAGGATGGTCTAGAGAGGATGTTCTTCAGAGGATGGTCTGTAGAGGATGGTCTGGAGAGAATGGTCTAGAGAGGATGGTCTAGAGAGGATGGTCTGGAGAGGATGGTCTGGAATGGGCTGTCTGGAGAGGATGGTCTGGAGAGGACGGTCTGGAAAGGATGGTCTGGAGAGGATGGTCTAGAGAGGATGTTCTTCAGAGGATGGTCTAGAGAAGATGGTCTGGAGAGGATGGTCTAGAGAGGTTGGTCTAGAGAGGATGGTATTCATAGGATGGTCTTCAGAGGATGGTCTGGAGAGGATGGTCTTCAGAGGTTGGTCTGGAGAGGATGGTCTAGAGAGGATGGTCTGGAGAGGATAGTCTGGAGAGGATGGTCTGGAGATGATGGTCTTCAGAGGATGATCTAGAGAGGATGGTCTTCAGAGGATGGTCTGGAGAGGATGGTCTGGAGAGGATGGTCGGTCTAGAGAAGATGGTCTTCAGAGGATGGTCTGGAGAGGATGGTCTTCAGAGGATGGTCTTGAGAGGATGGTCTGGAGAGGATGGTCTTCAGAGGATGGTCTGGAGAGGATGGTCTGGAGAGGATGGTCTGGAGAGGATGGTCTAGAGAGGATGGTCTGGAGAGGATGGTCTTCAGAGGATGGTCTGGAGAGGATGGTCTGGAGAGGATGGTCTTCAGAGGATGGTCTAGAGAGGATGTTCTTCAGAGGATGGTCTGTAGAGGATGGTCTGGAGAGAATGGTCTAGAGAGGATGGTCTAGAGAGCATGGTCTGGAGAGGATGGTTTGGAATGGGCTGTCTGGAGAGGATGGTCTGGAGAGGACGGTCTGGAAAGGATGGTCTGGAGAGGATGGTCTAGAGAGGATGTTCTTCAGAGGATGGTCTAGAGAGGATGGTATTCATAGGATGGTCTTCAGAGGATGGTCTGGAGAGGATGGTCTTCAGAGGTTGGTCTGGAGAGGATGGTCTAGAGAGGATGGTCTGGAGAGGATAGTCTGGAGAGGATGGTCTGGAGATGATGGTCTTCAGAGGATGATCTAGAGAGGATGGTCTTCAGAGGATGGTCTGGAGAGGATGGTCTGGAGAGGATGTTCGGTCTAGAGAAGATGGTCTTCAGAGGATGGTCTGGAGAGGATGGTCTTCAGAGGATGGTCTTGAGAGGATGGTCTGGAGAGGATGGTCTTCAGAGGATGGTCTGGAGACGATGGTCTGGAGAGGATGGTCTTCAGAGGATGGTCTGGAGAGGATGGTCTAGAGAGGATGGTCTTCAGAGGATGGTCTGGAGAGGATGGTCTGGAATGGGCTGTCTGGAAAGGATGGTCTGGAGAGGACGGTCTGGAGAGGATGGTCTGGAGAGGATCGTCTGGAGAGGACGGTCTGGAGAGGATGGTCTGGAACAGGCTGTCTGGAGAGGATGGTCTGGAGAGGATGGTCTGGAATGGGCTGTCTGGAGAGGACGGTCTAGCACAGGCAGCCTGGGCACTGAGCACTGTGCGATGGAAGGCGCTCCCTGACCCCAGGACGACTCCTTTCAGGAGGGCATTGCCCCACTGTTCGAGGTCCGCATGGAGTTGGACGAGGAGGGGCTGACCTTCAACCCCTCATTGGAGATAGGCTTGGATGAGGGCTTTCTGTCGCTGATCGAGGGCCTGGTCAATGACATCTACAACGTGGCCAGGCTCATTCCCCGCCTGGCCAAGGGCAGAATGAGCTACAAGGTCAGTCTAGCCTATGTGCAAGGGACTCAAGGCCACCTCTGCCGGTGTCTCCCCCATCAAGTCACCAGGACTACAGACCCTATCCTCTCCTGGCCTCCCCTCCTCTCCTCCTCCCCTCCCCTCCCTTCCCTTCTCCTCTCCCCACCCTCCCCTCCCTTCCCTTCTCCTCTCCCTCCTCTCTCCTCCTGTCTTCCCTCCCTTCTCCTCTCCTCTCCCCTCCCCTCTACTACTCTGACAAATGTCCACCCGGCCTTGAGGTGCACTGGTCTATGACCCCCTTGCCTGCCTGGGAGCCTGTCCCAGCTAGGCCGGGCAGATGAAGGGTGAGGAGCCCACATGCTGGGCGCCTCCTAGGAGAGGTCACACATTGGCAAGCTCCTTGTTTCCCAGCTGGCACGTTCAGGGCAGGCACAGCAGGGACATGGGAGGCGCCCCTCACACCTGGCTCCCCCGCCCCGCAGTCGGACCTGGAGGACAGGACAGACCTCCTGGAGATGAGGGAGGAGCTGTCCAGCCTGGTGATGGCCGCCATGAAGGAGGCGGAGGAGTACCAGGACTCCTTTGAGCGGTACTCGTACCTGTGGATGGACGACCCTCAGGAGTTCATGCGCAACTTCCTGATCTTTGGGCACGCGCCCACCCTGGAGGAGCTGGAGATGCGGCCAGAGAACCTCCCCAAGACGCCGCCCACCCTGGAGCAGTTCCAGCTGCAGGTGCGCCAGGCCTCGTCCAGCACGGGAGCGGGACCTGGCTTCCAAGCGGACCTGCAGCTCACAGGCCTGGGCTGGCTCTGGCTCACAGTGCCAGCGGCTCTCTGGCTCCAGGAACAGCCTGAGGCCTAACCAGACGCCTGTGGTGGCTCAGCCCTTATCACCCAGACAACTTAGGGGGCTGAGATCTGAGGATCACAGTTCAAAGCCTGCTGAGGCAGAAATGTCCAATTAACCACCAAAAAAAAGAGCCAGAAGTGGAGCTGTGAGTCAGATGGTACAGGGCCAGCCCTGAGCAATAAAAGCTAAGGGACAGTGTCAGGCCCTGAGTTTAAGCTCTGGTACTGGCATGAGGGGAGCGGGATCTGGGAGCCATCCCCCAGGGTAACCATAGCTGCCACGAGAAGGCTTTTTGTTGGTGGTGGGTTTTTTTGGGGGGGAGTCAATTATGGGGCTTGAACTCTGGGCCTAGGCACTAGCCTTGAGCTAAATAGCTCTTTAGCTCAAGGCTAGTGCTCTGCCACTTTGAGCCACAGCACCACTTCCAGTCTTCTGGTGGTTCATTGGAGATACGAGTCTCCCAGACTTTCATGCCCGAGCTGGCTTTGAATTAGGATCCTCAGATGTCAGCCTGCTGAGGAGCTAGGCGTGAGCCGCTGGCTCCTGGTAGGAGAAGGTTTTATCTGCTCTTTCTCCCAGTGTCCCCTCTGTGTGTGTCCCCTTGCTGTGTGTGTGTGGGGGGGGTCTACACAGAGCCCGAGGATGGGAGAAGGGAGAACAGGCTAGCCTCCCGTGAGCTGCAGGAGGGCTGCTGGGGCCTCCAGGGGGACATGTGCCCCCCTTCCCGGCCCCAGACAGAACGACGGTGCTTTGCAGATCGACTCCTACGAGAAGCTGTATGAGGAAGTGTCTAAGTGCGAGAACACCAAGGTCTTCAACGGCTGGCTGCAGTGCGACTGCCGTCCCTTCAAACAGGCGCTGCTCAACACCATCAAGCGCTGGAGCCTCATGCTCAAGCGCCACCTGACCAACCATGTCATCAACAGGTGGGCGGGGCCTGCCGAGCCCGGGAGGCTGGGCCCTGCCTCTGGGCTGAGCTGGCCAGGCATAGGGGTGGCCTGGCAGGGTCCCCAAGGGGCAGCCGCTCTGTGGACTCCGAGCAGCATGCGGCCCCGGCCCCTCCTCAGTCTCACAGACCTGGAAGCCTTCATGAAGGTCACCCGTGCGGGCCTGAAGAAGCAGCTGAAGGAAGGGGACTACGACGGCCTCGTGGAGGTCATGGGCCACCTGATGAAGGTCAAGGAGCGGCAGGTGGCCACCGACAGCATGTTCGAGCCCCTGAAGCAAACCATCGAGCTGCTCAAGTCTTACGGCGAGGAGATGCCGGAGGAGACCTACTTGAAGCTGCAGGCAGGTGGCAGCCAGGGGGCCGGGGAGGGGGGACAGGGGGAGGCACTGTGGGGACTGATGGCTGCCCACGGTCTGCACCCTACATGACCAGCACTGTGCCCCCTGCCACCTTGCCCAACGCCCAGCGGGGGCCCACACAGCTGCTGCCCCCTCCCCGGGGCAATCGGGGTACAACAGCGGCAGGTCAGGCTCCCCACAGGAGCTCAGACTCGTCCCTACAGTGTCAGGCGGGACTGTGGGCCCAGTGGCTCATATTATGAGAAACAAAAAGTACAAGGTGACGAGAAGTGAGGTGCCGAGCCCCCTCCTGGCTTACACTGCAGGGGTCACAGGGGTGGGGGCGTGGATTTGGCGCTGCTGTTGGTATTTCCTGTGGGTCTGCGGCGACGAGAGCCGGCTTGTGTCCTGGGCAGGAGCTGCCAGAGCAGTGGACCAACACCAAGAAGCTGGCCATCCAGGTCAAGCAGAATGTGGCGCCGCTCCAGGCCAACGAGGTGAACATCCTGAGACGCAAGTGCCAGAACTTCGAGGTAGGGAGGCCGGGCGGGCAGCAGTGGGGAGGGCGGGCAGCAGTGGGGAGGGCGGGGTTCTCTGGCCCTAGAGGCAGCCGCATCTGCATCTCTGCCTTTGTTCCCCCAGATCAAGCAGCACGAGTTCAGAGAGAAGTTCAGACAGGAAGCTCCATTCCTCTTCAGCAGCCCCGACCCCTACAAGTCCCTAAACAAGGTACCACGCACGGGGGGCGCTGGCTCATCCCTCCCCAGTGCCTTCCTCAGGAACCCAGAAGCACAGGCTCCATGAAACTGGCCTCAGGGCTGTGCGCATGTGTATGTGTCTGCACAGAGGCCATGCTCCTGGCAGAACACGCCTGCCTCAGGCCAAGTCTGCCCTGGAGCACTGGCTTCCTTAGTGCCTGGGGCAGTGGGTACAGAGGGCTGGAGGGCAGAGGGTGTTTTTCAGGGCATGGAGGAGGCTGGGGGGGATGAGCTGGGGGGAGCAGGGTGGTGACTGGGGCTGGGGCACAGGGCCGGGCACGGGGCAGGCAGGCCAGCTGCCGTCTCTCCCACCATAGCAACAGAGAAGCATCACAGGCATGGAGTCTATCATGGAGGCGTTGTGCAAGTCTGGGAGCCTGTTCGAGGTCACGGTGCCCGACTACAAGCAGCTCAAGGCCTGTCATAAGGAGGTCCGCCTGCTGAAGGAGCTCTGGGACATGATTGTCCTGGTGAGGCTGCGGGCTGCTGCCCCTCGAGGACGGGGCGTGGGGGGAGGGGAATCTCACTAGCTTTTTGTGGCCTTGAGCCTCCATCCTCCCAACCTCTGCCACCCACATAGGGAATTATCTACATGGCCACCATGCTTCTTCTTCTTTTCTTAATTTTTAAGTTGTTTTTTTGGAGGGGGTGGGGTGGTTGTTTTGGTTTGGTTTTGCCAGTCCTAGGGCTTGAACTCTTGACCTGGGCACTGTCCCTGAGCTGCTCGTTTGCTCAAGGCTAGCACTCTACCACTTGAGCCAGCGCGCTCCTTCTGGCTTTTTCTGTGTATGTGCTACAGGGGACTGGAACCCCAGTCTTCGTGCATGCTAGACAAGCACTCTACCACCAGGCCAAACTCCAGGCCCGCACACTTGTCTTCCCACTTGCTCCGTTGGAAACAGTGGCATTTATGACTGTGCCCACTGATGGTTCCTTGTACCCAGCTACTTCCCTGACTTCTGTTTTCCTGAGCTGGGCCCAAGGCCTCTGGGCGGGGCCGGGGTAAACAGATGCCCCTGCAGGTCAACACGAGCATCGACGACTGGAAGACCACCAAGTGGAAGGAGATCAATGTGGAGCAGATGGACATCGACTGCAAGAAGTTTGCCAAAGACGTGCGGTCCCTGGACAAGGAGATGAAGACCTGGGACGCCTTCGTGGGCTTGGACAACACAGTGAAGAACATGATCACGTCCCTGAGGGCCGTGAGCGAGCTGCAAAACCCCGCCATCCGGGACCGCCACTGGCAGCAGCTCATGCAGGCCACCCAGGTCCGCCCCTCCCCGGCCCGCCCCGGCCCAGGGTGGCATCCACACTGCCCAGCCAGGGAGCTCCGTGCCTGGGGCTGGTCAAACGAGACACAGGCATGGCAGGGCTGGCCGCTGTCAGACCGGCTCCAGGCACAGGGGAGTGGCTTCTGTTTTGTTTTTGTTTTCATAGTGGGGATTGAATCCTGAGGGTCATGCATGCCAGGCAAGGGCTCTACCACTTGAGCCATGCCCCCAGCCCTTTGGTTTTCATGTAATTTAGTTTATCAGCCTGCCTCTGTGTCTGGGGTAGCTGGGATCACAGTCATGCACCAGCATGCCTGGTTGGAACTCAGTAATTTTCTTTTTCTTTCTCCCCTCCACCCCACCCCCAGTCCTGGGGCTTGAGCTCAGGGCCTGGGCCCTGTCCTTAGCTCTGTCAAGGCTAGCGCTCTACCACTTGAGCCACAGCACTGCTGGCTTTTTCTGTGTATGTGGTACCGAAGAATGGAACCCAAGGCTTTGTGCATGCAAGGCAAGCACTCGACCACTAGGCCACAGTCCTAGCCTGAACGTAGTAATTTTCAAACAGGGCTCTGCAAATTACATTAGCCAGTCCTGCTTGCAGGCTGAATATCCATAGACTCGGGGCCGCTGAAGAGCTGTCCCGGGATCCCCACGCACCACCAGCCTGTACCCCAAAGTGCCCAGGGCCATCTCTGAGCAGTAAGTGTGGGTTCCAGCTGCAAGCCTGAAGTCAGGTAGTAGGGGCTGCACTTCCTCCCTTGCTGGGAGGCGGCTGGGGCCGCTCCGTCCTCACCGCCCAGAGCCAGCTTCCACTGGCCCTCTCCTCCATCTTCATCCTTAGCTGCCTCTGACTCAGACCCTCCTCCGCTCCTCTCCTCGGTAAGGTCACCCATCAGCGACTTAGGGCCATAATCTCCTCCCAGGATCTTTTGGTTGTTGTGTTGACTTTTTTTTTTTTTTTTTTTTTGCCAGTCCAGGGCTTGAGCTCAGGGCTTGAGCTCAGGGCCTGAGCACTGTCCTTGGACTTTCTCAAGGCTAGAGCTCTACCACTTGAGCCCCAGCACCACTTCTGGCTTTTATCTATGTATGTGGTACTGAGGAATTGAACCCGGGTCTTCATGCATGCTAGGCAAGCACTCTACCACTAGGCCACACTCTCAGCCCCAATGTTGACTTTTTTTTAGATGAGGTCTTACTATGCAGTTCAGGTTAGCCTTGAATTCACAATCCCCCTGAGTGCTAGAGTTTGAGTCATGGACCACAATGCCTGGCTCAACCCACGAGCCTTTTCATTCTGCTTGTATATGCCAGCACTAGGTCTTGACCCCAGTACCCAGGCACCGTTGCTCAAGGTTGGCACTCTTCCTGATGAGCCACTGCTCTACTTCTGGCCTCTCGCCAGAAGATTAGAGTCTCATGAATTTTCTACCCTGGCTGGTTTGGAACCAGGATCCTTAGATCTCAGCCTCCTGAGCAGCTAAGATTACAGGCGTGGGCCACGCACTGGGCCATTAACCCAAGGGTTTTATTGTCCATAAAGCCCCTATTTCCCTATGAGCTGGCACCCTGAGGCCTGCAGCGACTCTGGGGGGATACTTTGTGCCCCACCACAGCTGGGTTCTGCTGGGGCCTGGTTTCAGGGGAGAGAAGGGAAGCCTGGAATGTTAGCTGAGGTCCCTCAGTGGCAGTGGAAAGCCTCCCGCCCCCTCACCCCCTCCATGCCCCTCCACCTCGCAGCGGAGGGCAGCAGCCAGCGCGCTGTGCCGTCCCGCTCACGAGGAACCGCCTGCTCCCCCCAGGTAAAGTTTGAAATGTCAGATCAGACCACCCTGGCAGACCTGCTGCAGCTGAACCTGCACAAGTATGAGGACGAGGTCCGCAACATCGTGGACAAAGCGGTGAAGGAGTCTGGGATGGAGAAGGTGGGTCCCCACAGAGGACTGGCCCCAGAGACCGAGGGCGCCCAGGGTCGCACCTCACCCAGGGCCCAGGAGCCTTCAACGCCAAAGGAAAGCCTAGCAGCCTTCTGCTAGCTGGCATAGACAGAAGTCCAGGAAAACAACCAATTCCTGGCCATGCTGTCTCTCGGGTGGCACGAGGATGAGAATGGCTGCTCCTTCTGGGTCCAGGGAGGAGCCGTTCACCTGGGAACTCATCTCCCGCTTTAGGAAACAGGATGCAGGGCTGGGCACGGTGGCTCACGGTTATAATCCTCGCTCCTGAAGAGGCTGAGCTCTTGGGTCATGGTTCACAGCCAGTCCAGGCAGGATATTTCATGAGCCTAATAGCTGCAATAAACCAGGGGGAAACAAGCTGGAAGGGGGTGCATGATTCAAGTGGTAGAGTTCCAGCCTTGAAAGAAAAACCTAAGGGACAGTGCCCAGGCGCTGAGTTCAAGCTGCAGAACCACGGCAAAAAGTAAGAAACAAGATGAAGGCATCTGGGTTGCCCTGGTGTCTGTCCAAACAGTGAATGAGCCTCTGATCCATGGGTAGGACAGAGCGGTGGACTGCCATGGCAGCTGCCAATCAGAGGATGGGACGCGTGTCTGTCTTGCCGCGATGTCTGTCCACTGGTCAGAGGATCAACGTCTAGGGTTCCCCGCCTATGGCGGCTAGGAGCGATGGCAGGCTGGGCACCCGGGCTCGTGTCCCAGGGCCGTTGACGCCCCCTTAGCTCCACCACAGCTACCTCCTGGTCCTCCGTCTTTCCCGCTGGTAGGTTCTGAAGGCGCTGGACAGCACCTGGACCACCATGGAGTTTGAGCACGAGCTTCACCCGAGGACAGGCACCATGATGCTCAAGTCCGACGAGGTGCTGGTGGAGACCCTGGAGGACAACCAGGTGCAGCTGCAGAACCTGATGATGTCCAAGTACCTGTCCCACTTCCTCAAGGAGGTGACCAGCTGGCAGCAGAAGCTGTCCACTGCGGACTCGGTCATCTCCATCTGGTTTGAGGTCCAGAGAACCTGGAGCCACCTGGAGAGCATCTTCATCGGCTCCGAGGACATCCGGGCCCAGCTCCCGGAGGACTCGCAGCGCTTCGACTCCATCGACAAGGAGTTCAAGGTGAGTCCGGCCCGCTGGCCCTCGGGCATCTCCAGAAATGGCTCCAGGGGGAGAAACGGGGGCCGATAACACCCAGGCACCCGCGTCTCCTTTCAGGCCTTGATGGAAGATGCGGTAAAGACGCCCAACGTGGTGGAGGCCACCAACAAGCCGGGTCTCTATGATAAACTGGAGTCGCTGAAGAAAAGGTGGGTCCCCACTCAAACCCAGGGTGGCAGGAGCCGGGCCAAGCGCCCCCTGCCGGCCGGCACCGGGCACAGGTGTGGGGTCATGAGCAGAGATGGTAAAATTAAACAAGTGCCCTCCTGGTCCCTGCTGGCAGAGAGTGCAGCATAAACCTGGGTCCATGCAGGACTCAGCCAGTGCGCCGGTCTGATGGGCTGGCCAAGACTCTGCGAGCAGGGCCTACCAGCCTCATTCCCCCCTTCCTTCCTTCCTTCCTTCCTTCCTTCCTTCCTTCCTTCCTTCCTTCCTTCCTTCCTTCCAGCTTGGCCATATGCGAAAAGGCTTTGGCGGAATACTTAGAGACCAAAAGACTGGCATTCCCACGGTTCTATTTTGTCTCCTCTGCCGACCTGTTGGATATCCTGTCCAATGGAAATGACCCTGTGGAGGTACGCAGGACCCTGGTACTCTGAAGGACAAGCCAGGGTCATGCCCTGCGCTCCGGGTTCCAGGCCAGAGGAGGAGGCTCTGGTGGGACTGGGCACAAATCTCACCCTGTACCTCACCCTCGTGTGGAATGGCTAAGAAGCCAGGGGTTTAGCAAGATCCCATGTATGAATGAGGCATGCAGCCAGGCACCAGTGTCTCACGTCTGTCACCCTAGCTACTCAGAAGGCTGAGATCTGAGGATCACAGTTCAAAGCCAGCTGGGGCAGAAAAGTCCTCATGAGACTCCTATCTCCAATTAACCACTCAAAAAAATCTGGAAATAGAGCTGTGGCTCAAGTGCTATAGCTCTAGCCTTGAGCAAAAGAGCTCAGGGACAGTGTGCAGGCCCTGAGTTCAAGCCCCACAACCGACAAAAAAAAATTGATGTATGCACTCAAACTCACTGGTCATCTTCCATATTAGCCTTGTAAGTCACCTAGTGGTCCTCTGAGGATCCACACACAGGAAAAGAGTGACCTAGGTAACTGGAGACCATTACATACATTTGCACATACACACATACATGAATGACCTGGCAGGCTTGACGATCCCGTGGTCCAGGATCTGGTTTTTGTCTCCTGCCCAAGATCAGTTCTCCCACTTCCTTTAGTTGACTAAGCCATGTTCAGTTAACATGAACGAGAGATGGGGTGAATATAAGAAAAAGGAAGGAAGGAACAGAACACCAATGGATGCCTGTAATCCCAGTTCCTCAGGAAGCTGAGATCTGAGGATCTGGGTTCCAAACCAAGCCTGAGCAGGAAAGTCTGTGAGGCTCTTACCTCCAATTACCCACAAAAAAAAAAAAAGCTAGAAGTGGAGGTGTGGCTCAAGGGGTAAAGCACCAGCCTTGAGTGAAAACGCTAAGGGACAGTGCCCAGGCCCTGGGTTCAGTCCCAATACCAGCACACAAAAATATGGGAGGGAGGGAGGGAGGGAGGGAGCTACCCATGGGGAGCCTGGAGCGGGGCATGCGGGTGCCAAACCCTCGATCACCGTGAGTCCACTGCCGTCCCAGGTGAGCCGCCACCTGTCCAAGCTCTTTGACAGCCTGTGTAAGCTCAAGTTCCAGCTGGACGCCGACAACAAACCCATCAAGATAGGCATGGGAATGTACAGCAAGGAGGACGAGTACGTGGAGTTTGACCGGGACTGCGACCTCTCCGGGCAGGTGAGCCCGCGCACGGCCCCGCACGGCCCCGGGGCAGAGCCGGGAGGAGGGCAGCGCGCCGCCTGCCCTCAGAGCGACCCTGCGCTCCTGGACGCTTGCCCAGCTACTGCTCAAGCAGTGGTGGAAGTCAAGCCGACCCGGGGCGGAAACCTCCCGTCTAGAGGCTGAACTTGCGGCGGCCCAGGGCTGGTGTCTGCTCCAGGTCCCTTCACCCCTCAGACATGACGACCAGCGAGCAGAGATGAAGAGCCCCCACGGCCCCGCTGAGGGCTTTCCTGTGGGGACGCAAAGGCCAGGCAGACCTGTGCCCCCCAAAACTAAAGAAGAGCGTGAGACCCCGAGTTCAAGCCCCACTACCAGCAAACGCGCGGACGCGCACACACACACACACACACACACACACACACACACTACTCTCTCTCTCCCCTACTCTCTCCCCCCTCCCTCCTCACACACTCCCCCCCACACACACAGGGTGTCAGCAGTGTCCAGTGCCCACATGCCAGGCCTGATGCCCCTTGCTGACCAAGTGCCTGTACCCACCAGGTCCTGAAGCTGACAGGAGCAGAGTCCTCGGCCCGGCTGCCTGCTCCTCCACACAGCTCTTGGGCCCCTGCCCTTAGAGACATAACTGAGTGTACACCAAAGGCTTGGGAGCTGGGGGGGGGGGGGTGGCAGTAAAGTGCCTGCTGCGCAAGTGCAAGGTTCTGAGTTCAAATCCCGATGCTGAAAAGAAAAAAAGCAATAGAGATAAAAAGGGTCGCCAAGGTCCCGCTGGGCTCTAACCCTCCAAGGCCTGGAGCTTTCCTCCCCCTCTCCCCCGGGAATGGCGCTGACTATGAGGAACCCCTGGCAGCGGCCTGCTCACTGTGGCTTCCGCTCACGTCCCCAGGTGGAAGTGTGGCTGAACCGCGTGCTAGACCGCATGTGCGCCACGCTGCGCCACCTCATCCCTGAAGCGGTGGTCACCTACGAGGAGAAGCCCAGAGAGCAGTGGATCTTCGACTACCCGGCCCAGGTCAGCGGCCCGGCCTCGCACTGTGGTCAGGGTGGGGGGACACTGCCCAGCGGCCGGGCGCTAGCCACAGCTACCGTGTGCGGGCACCGTGTGCAGGCACTGTGTGCAGGCACGGTGGCCCTCACCGGGTGGCTGTGCTCCCAGATCGCCCTCACCTGCACCCAGATCTGGTGGACGACGGAGGTGGGCCTGGCATTCGCGCGGCTGGAGGAAGGCTATGAAAACTCCATCAAGGACTACAACAAGAAGCAGGTGTGCAGGCCCCACGCCGCCATACAGCGCCACCACGGCCAAGCTGCCAGGAGCCGGGCGCTGCTGGCTCGAGCCTCTCATCCCAGCCGCTCGGGAGGCTGAGACGGGAGGATCCCAGGCGGGAAAGGCCGTGAGCCTCCTCTCCAGTGAAGTCGAAAAATGTGGCTCTGGCTCAAATGGTAGAGCACCAGGCTGAGGGGCAGCACCCAGGCCCTAACTCCAACCCCAAGGCCTGGCTTACACATGCACACACACGCATACATGCACACACATACACGCTCACACATGCACACACATACACTCTCACACATGCACACACATACATGCACACACATACACGCTCACACATGCATGCACACACATACACGCTCACATGCATGCACACACATACAGGCACACATACACACATACATGCTCACACATACATGTACACACACATGCACTCTCACACATACACGTTCACATACACGCTCACACATGCACACACATACATGCACACACATACACGCTCACACATGCATGCACACACATACACGCTCACATGCATGCACACACATACATGCACACACATACACGCTCACACATGCACACACATACATGCACACACATACACGCTCACACATGCATGCACACACATACACACTCACATGCATGCACACACATACATGCACACACATACAGGCACACATACACACATACATGCTCACACATACACGCTCACACATACACATTCACACATACACGCACACACATACACGCACACACATACATGCACACACATACACACTCACATACATGCACACACATACATGCTCACACATACACACTCACACATGCATGCACACACGCACATGCTCACATACACGCACATGCATACACACATGCATGCACATACATACACACATACACATATATGCACACGCATACACACATACACGCACACACATACACACATACATGCTCACACATACATGCACACACACATGTGCACACACACATTTTTTTTTAATGTAAAAAGAAAAAGTTGAGCCAGGAGTGTGGCCTAGTGGTAGAGTGCTTGCCTAGCATGCAGGAAGCCTTGGGTTGGATTCCTTGGTACCACCTACACAGAAAAATCCAGAAGTGGTGCTGTGGCTCAAGTGGTAGAACTCTATCTAGCCTTGAGAAAGCTCAAGGACAGTGCTCAGGCCAAGACAAAGAAGAGAAGGAGGAGGAGGAGGAGGAGGAGGAGGGGGAGGAGGAGGGGGAGGAGGAGGAGAAGGAGGAAGAGGAGGAGGGGGAGGAGGAGGAGGGGGAGGAGGAGGAGGGGGAGGAGGGGGAGGAGAAGGGGGAAGTTGTTTCTCACAATGACTACTGATAGCACTTCCTTATGCAGGCTTTGAATCTTTTCACATGCACAAATTAATTTTGGTGTAAAATATGCAAACTTTTTTTCATCATAAACAAAGCCAGGCAGTCTGAACTCCTCTGGGACTCAGAGCCAGCCCAGTGCCCCCCCTACTCACGGCAGGCAGGGTGTGGGATGCCACCCTCTGTGACATGGTGTTGGTACAGGAGTCCTTCCATGGTGTCCCTCTGTGGTGGGGTCTCTGTGTTGGATTTCAGGGTGGGAGTTCCTTGATGGCATCCTTCTGTGGTGTCTCTCCATAGCTTCCTTCCATGGCGGGGTCTTCATGGTGGCATCTCTGTGGCACCCCTCTGTGGTGTCTCTCTGTGGCATCTCTCCATGGCGGGGTCTCCATGGCGGGGTCTCCATGGCAGGGTCTCCATGGTGGGGTCTCTATGATGGGGTCTCTGTGGTAGGGTCTCCGTGGCGGGGTCTCCATAGTAATGTGTCAGCTGTAGGGTCTCCATGGAGGGGTCTCCATGGCGGGGTGTCAGCAGTGGGGTCTCTGTGGTGGGGTCTCCGTGGTGGGGTCCCCGTGGCGGGGTCTTCATGGTGGGGATCTCCGTGGTGGGGTCTCAGCAGCAGGGTGTCAGCGGTGGGGTCTCCGGGGCGGGGTCTTCATGGTGGGGGTCTCCGTGGCAGGGTCTCCATGGCGGGGTCTCAGCTGTAGGGTCTCTGTGGCGGGGTCCCAGCCGTGGGATCTCCATGGTGGGGTCTCCATGGCGGGGTCTCCATGGTGGGGATCTCCGTGGCGGGGTCTCAGCAGCAGGTGTCATTGTGGGTACCCGCCCCCCCCCCCAGATCAGCCAGCTCAACGCGCTCATCACCCTGCTCATCGGCAACCTGAGTGCGGGCGACAGGATGAAGATCATGACCATCTGCACCATCGACGTGCACGCCCGCGACGTGGTGGCCAAGATGATCCTGGCCAAGGCACAGAGAGGGGGCCGGGACGCCGGGACGCCCGGCGGGGGGGGACGGGACACGAGGACACCGCGGGGGAAGAGGTGGGGGTCCTGAGCCACACCGGGCCCGCGCTGAGGCTGCCCTGCGCGTGGGTGCCGCCTGCAGGTGGAGAGCTCGCAGGCCTTCACCTGGCAGTCCCAGCTCCGCCACCGCTGGGACGAGGACAAGAAGCACTGTTTCGCCAACATCTGTGATGCCCAGATCCAGTACTCCTACGAGTACCTGGGCAACACACCCCGGCTGGTCATCACGCCCCTCACCGACAGGTGAGGCCCGCCCGACCCCTTCCCTCCACCCGGCCCCCTCTCCTCCCGCCTCTCCTCTTCCTCCTTCCAGCCCTCCCCCTCTTCTCCTGGCACAGAGAGGCTCCAGTCCCCCAGGTAACCCCGGGCCCTTGGCAGGTGCTACATCACCCTGACCCAGTCCCTCCATCTGATCATGGGTGGAGCCCCTGCGGGCCCTGCCGGCACGGGCAAGACAGAGACGACCAAGGACCTGGGCAGGGCTCTGGGCACCATGGTGTACGTCTTCAACTGCTCGGAGCAGATGGACTACAAGGTACAAAGCAGGCCCCGGGCCCGCCGTGTCCACTCCACGTGTCCCCTCCATGGTCCCCATGTGCGAGAGGCCTGCCCTTCCCTCTGTATTGGCGCCTCCCTCTCCAGGCGGCAGCTCCCACCGCGGGAGAGGCAGACAGGGCGGCCTGGTGGTAGCAAGGGGTGGTCACTGGGCTTGGCACCTGGGCTCTCCATCACACTGGGGTGGGGGTCTGCATCCTGAAGCTGAGGCCCACAGACCCGCTGACAGCCCACGGAAGCCTCCTTGTGCCCCGTGGCTCTGTGGCTGCCTGGTGCAAAGGCAGGCTGGGGCCTAGGCAACACGTACTTTGGGGGGGCCTGCAGCCCCACCCTGCTGTGGAGGGGCCCCACCCAGCCTCTGATGCTTCCCCCCCATCCCCCCTGCCCAGTCCTGTGGAAACATCTACAAGGGCCTGGCCCAGACCGGGGCCTGGGGCTGCTTCGATGAGTTCAACCGCATCTCCGTGGAAGTGCTGTCTGTGATTGCCGTGCAGGTAGGCGCCCCCAGCCGGCTCGGGTCCCCCGAGGTAAACGGAGGCCATTCTCCAGTACCAGAACCAACGTGGAGGTTCTGTTACTAGAATTGGAGGCTGGAGGCCCAGCTCTGGGGGTCCCAATAAACCAAGTCCAGCCACCCACCCCAAACCCCAAGCAAGGGCCCTGCTCGGGCAGTGAGCGGTGGGCGCCAGGCTCAGCAGGCGCAGAGAAAAGGGAAGTGAGGGTGCAGGCCTCGGGGTGAAGGTCGCCTGGGCTGGTCTCCAGGGGGCCGTCCTCCCCACCCTGCCCGGCTCACTGGGGGCTGGGGTGCACAGAGCCTGAAGGCCGGCTAGGAGGAGAACCCCACGACCAGATGAGGGAGCCACCCCAGAATTCTCTCATGGAGCCAGTTTGAGGCACTGAGTACTTGAGCCAGGTGCTCTGAAGCCTGGCCAGTGTCCACGGGGGGGGGGGGGGGGGGGGGGGGGGGGGGGGGGGGGGGAAGGGCCTGTGAGACCTGGAGAGACAGGGTCAGGTGACTGCAGGTGTGGGGGGGGGGGGTGCTCAACCGTGAGTCCCCAGCGCCCTCCAGTGGTGATGTGGAGACTTGCAGGCAGCTTCTGCAGCTTCCTGTACTGGCTCCGGATGACCTGGTGAGGGTCAGGTGGGAGAGAGATGGGCCTCCAGAGGGAAGGAGGGGGAATGCCCCGGGAAGTGACAAAGGCCACAGCCTGGACACCCGACATAGAGAGCCACCTTAAGGTCCACTCTCGTAACTCCACGAGCAGCCGAGGGTCAGCCATGGGGGATGAGGCCAGACAGTGGGGGCAGTGGTTACGAGGCTTTCAAAGCCAGGCGGCTCCATGCTGGTGTCCGTGCACTGACCATTTAGGTAAAATGTGTCCAAGATGCCATTCGGGCCAAGAAGAAGACGTTCAACTTCCTGGGGGAGATGATCGGTCTCATCCCCACGGTGGGAATCTTCATCACCATGAACCCCGGCTACGCCGGCCGCACCGAGCTGCCCGAGAACCTGAAGGCCCTGTTCAGGTGGGTGCATCCAGAGACAGCGGAGAACGGAGGACGGGCGGGGCCCAGCTGCGGGCCGGAGGGGCCAGGGCGCAGTCGGCAAGTTCTCCGTCAAGCCAGGGCCGAGTGGCTCGGGTGTGCAATCCTAGGCTACTTGGAGGCTAAGATGGAAAGGATTGTGGTTCAAGGCCAACCCAGGCAAAAAGGTTGTGAGGCACTCCTATTCCTCATCAACCAAGAGCCAGGCACAGAGGCACGTGTCATCCTAACTACAGAGGAAAACCGAACATGCCCCACACATGCAGATGCACGCCCAGACAAGCAAGACGCTATCTCAAAAGGCACTAGCAAGGCCAGGGGCCAGTGGCTCACACCTGTAATCCCAGCTACTCACACGGCTGAAATCTGAGGATCAAAGTTGGAAGCCAGCCTAAGCAGAAAAGTCCGAGAGACTCTTACCTCCACTTTACCAGAAAACGGGCTCCAATTGGTAGATTGCTAGCCTTGAGCAGAAAATCTCAGGGACAGCACCCAGACGCTGAATTCAACCCAGTGACCAACAAAACAATAGTAACAATAACAGCTATGAAAATCTGCATGCTGGTGATCCGTGCCTGTAACCCTGGCTAGCGTGCAGTGAAGAGCCAAGAATCACAGTTCAAAGCCAGCCTAGGCAAAAAAAGGCTGTGAGAGTCTTACCTCCAATTAAACAACAAAAAGCTGTAACTGGTGAAGATGTAGCTCACGTGGGAAAACACTAGCTTAGAGTGAAAAGGGCTTTTGAGTGAACTCAAAGGCCTTGAGATCAAGCCTCAATAATGGCACCAAAAGTAGTAATAATAATGGCAATAATAATAACACTGGATAACTAGAAAAGACTGGGGTTAGAGGTTTGGCTTAGCAGTAGTGCACCTGCCTGAGCAAGTGCAAGGACCGGAGCTCAAATTCCAGCACCATCAGAAAAAAAAAAAAAACTCTCCATCTTCCCTGAGGCAGAGGCCGCAGCTAGGAGAGCAGAGCCGAGCCAGGGCCCTGGGTGTGGGGAAGTTGGGGGGGCTGGGAGGTGGGGCGAAGCCCGGGGGAGGAGGCCCCATGCCCGCCCGTGCGGTCTCCCCAGGCCCTGCGCCATGGTGGTCCCGGACTTCGAGCTCATCTGTGAGATCATGCTGGTGGCGGAGGGCTTCCTGGAGGCCCGCCTGCTGGCCCGGAAGTTCATCACGCTCTACACCTTATGCAAAGAGCTGCTGTCCAAGCAGGTGTGGAGCCCAGGGAGCCGGCCGGGGGCGGGGCGGGGTGGCCACATCCACACACCCGGCGCCAGGCCGGCCTCTGTCCCCGCCCTGCGGACCCCAGAGCGAGCCGGCAGCGTGCAAAGACCCCCCCTTTCCTCTCCAGGACCATTACGACTGGGGCCTGCGGGCCATCAAGTCTGTGCTGGTGGTGGCCGGCTCCCTGAAGAGGGGGGACCCCACCCGGGCGGAGGACCAGGTGCTCATGAGGGCCCTGAGGGACTTCAACATCCCCAAGATCGTGACCGACGACCTGCCCGTCTTCATGGGCCTGATCGGCGACCTCTTCCCCGCGCTGGATGTGCCTCGAAAGCGAGACCTGAACTTCGAGAAGGTACTCAGGTCCCTGCCTCCATCCCGGCCAAGCGGGGCCCCTGGGTGGCAGAGCTTGGGACCCGCCAGAGGGCGGAAGCAGCCAGTGGGGTGGCGCTCACATCTGTCCCTCCGTCTGGGAGCAGATCATCAAGCAGAGCATCGTGGAGCTGAAGCTGCAGGCGGAGGACAGCTTCGTGCTGAAGGTGGTGCAGCTGGAGGAGCTGCTGCAGGTCCGCCACTCAGTGTTCGTCATTGGCAATGCAGGCAGCGGCAAGTCCCAGGCAAGGACCCTGGCTGGAGGTTCCGGCCACCGCGGAGGTCATGGAGGTCAGGGGTCAAGGGTCAGCCCATCCTCCCCTCTCCTGACTCCAGGGCCCCAGCCCAGTGCTAGGGGAACTTCAGAGGGTGGTCGCCGCACTGGAGACTCTGGGTCGGCCTGGACTGACGCTAAATGGGCCCACGGGCTGGACAATTGTGTGAGCATGAAGAAATCATCTCCGAAGTCAAGTGCCGATGGCTGAGGTGTTAGGATCTTGGTTCATAGCCAGCCCTGGCAGATACATTTCTGAGACTTATTTCCAATTAACCAGAAAAAAGCCAGGACTAGAAATGTGATTCAAGTGGTAGAGCACTACCGTTGAGCAAAAAAGCAGAGCAAGATGACAAGGCCCTGAGTTCAGTGGAGAGGCTTAAACTCGGGGCTAGGGAACTGTCCCTAGCTTTTATGCTCAAAGCTAACACTCTACCACCTGAGCCAGCCACAGCTCCACTTCCAGCTTTTTGGTGGTTCATTGAAGGTAAGAGTCTCTTGGACCTGGCACCTAGCTCCCAAGTGTTCTTTTAAAACGTAGGGGCAAAGCTGGCACCAGTGGCTCATGCCTGTAATCCTATCTACTGAGGAGGCTGAGATCTGGGGATCTTGGTTCAAAGCCAGGTCAGGCAGAAAAGTCCCCATGCTGCTCTTATCTCCAATTAACCATTCGAAAAATGGAACTGGCTCCGTGGCTCAAGGAGTAGAGCACAAAGAGTCTCAAGGACAGTGTCCAGGCCCTGAGATGAAGCCCTACCACCAACAGAACAAAAAAATAAAAATGATAAAGCTAGCTGAGCTGTGGCTCATGGATGGAATAGCTGCATAGCTGTGGCAGATGCCAAGGGCCTGGGGCCCATCCCCAATACCAAAAAACTACCTGCACTCCGTTTTCTATAACGGAATAGATACATCCATACGCGTACACACACATGCACGCTCGCGCCCACACACAGCACACGCTGTATCCTAAAATGTCCCTGAGAACCACGACGATCTCCTTGCTGTGAGCAGGGGCCATGCTGTGTCTCCGCAGGCCTCGGGGGCTCCGTGGAGTGGGTAGACATGAACAGTCAGACACCTCACTTCCACACTGTCAGGGGCACAGACACCCCCAGGTCCCTGTGTGGACTGGAGGCGTCCAGGCTCAGGCCAGGGGCCAGGCCGCTGCCCCCCCAGACCCCCCTGCCCCCGCAGGCCCTGTGCAGAGCCGTCACCCCCTCCCCCCCCGCCAGGTCCTCAAGTCCCTCAACAAGACCTATCAGAACATGAAGAGAAAGCCTGTGGCCATTGACCTGGACCCCAAGGCCGTGACCTGCGATGAGCTCTTCGGCATCATCAACCCGGCCACCAGGGAGTGGAAAGATGGTGAGTGGAGCTGCCCTGACGTGGGGGGCTCCACAGGAAAAGAGGGGCACTCCGAGGACTCAGGGTTCAGCCACCAGGCCACACCCTCCCCTCAGCCGAGTACCTCTGGGAAGTGGCTAAGGAAGACCTGGGGGCAATGGAGGAGGCCGCCCCAGGGAGTCCGGGCCCGCCCCAGGGATGTCCCCTTCCCTGCTCCCTTCCTGCCTCCTCCCTGAGGATGGTGGAGTGGCTGTCCCAGCATGCCCCGCGTCCCCCAGGCCTGTTCTCCACCATCATGCGGGACCTGGCAAACATCACACACGACGGCCCCAAGTGGATTGTCCTGGACGGGGACATCGACCCCATGTGGATCGAGTCCCTCAACACGGTCATGGACGACAACAAGGTCGGTGGCCCTGCCGGCGTGGAGCCCCGCACCGAGCCCCACCCCCAGCTCACCGTGGCGCGATGCGGGAAAGATGGCAGCTGTTTGGGGAGGCAGAATGGGTTCCATAACTGTCTAGGAAACTGAGTTTCCCCAGCACTCCCTCAGGAGGCTGAGGCCGAGAGGCCAGCCTGGGTCACATACACAAAAGGCTGGTGAGTTAGGCGGAAGAGGATCATGGGCAGCTCCAGGAGAGGGCCGTGGACTTTATTGTTTTCAGTCATGGGGCTTGAACTCAAGGTCTGGGCACTGTCGCTGAGCTCTTCAGCTCAAGGCCAGAGCTCTACCACTTAGAGCCCAGCACCACTTCCCGTTGTTGAGTGTTTAATTGGAAATAAAGAGTCTCAAGGGCACTTTTCTGCCCAGGCTGGTTTTGAACCTCGATCCTTAGATCTCAGCCTTGTGAGTAGATACGATTGCAGGCCTGTGGTGCCCAGCTCGGGGCTGTGGTTGGGAAAGGCGTGTTTCATCCCCTGGTATGATGCCAGCTCCTGTGCCTGTCCAGAGCCCTCTGCAGCATGGACTTAGAGGTGTCCAGAGGGTGTGGGCTGGAGCGGAAAGCAAGGACAGCCCAGCCATGCTTGCCGCCACCCCCACCCCGCTCTCCATTCTGATTGACCTGCTGCTGGCCGCTCAGCCTCCCCCCCAGCTCTGCTGCTGGCCGCTCAGCCTTTCCGTTCCCCGCCCTAGGTCCTCACCCTGGCCAGCAATGAGCGAATCCCGCTGAACCGCACCATGCGGCTGGTGTTTGAGATCAGCCACCTGCGCACGGCCACCCCGGCCACTGTCTCCAGGGCCGGCATCCTCTACATCAACCCAGCGGACTTGGGCTGGAACCCGTGAGTGTGCTGCTGGCGCTCCCCTCCCAGCCTGGCAGCCAAGACCAGAGTGTAGATCTATCTTCCATCCACCCACCCATCCATCCATCCATCCATTCATCCATCCATTTTCCATCCATCCATCTTCCATCCATCCATCTTCCATCCATCCATCCATCCATCTTCCATCCATCCATCCATCTTCCATCCATCCATCCACCTATCCATCCATCTTCCATCCATCCATCCATCCATCCATCTTCACTCATCTTCCATCCATCCATCCATCCCTCTTCCATCCATACGAGTTGCATGTCCATTCATCAATCCTGTCCATCTCTCCATCCATCTAACAATAGGAGAGAGTGGCAAACTCACCCACCCACCCACCCTCCCCTCCACCCGGCCATGTGATGAACATTGGTGTGTCCTGAGTCTCCTCGTGCCAGTGAAGGGAGGAGGCAGATGCCTCTTCATAAGCAATGCAGTTGCACAGTGACAATGGACCAGGTGGAGAGGCTGGGAAGGCAGGGGCTGGAAGGCCCAGGGGCTCTGCCACTGGGGAAGGTCACGTCCCGAAGTCCCAGGAGGAGGTGTCCTTGGAGAGCCAACACTGCTTCCCCTGGAGCACAGGGATGGGAGGTGGGGGCAGGAGTCACACAGGCACAGCGAGGAGTGGGGGAGAGAAAGCCACGGTGACGTCAGGCGGGGGGCTCCCCAGGGGTTGGGAGGAAGCGGCTGAGGTCCAGGGTCTGGGGTCAGCTGGAGAACAGTCGCTTCTTACTGGTGTGAAATCTCAGTGTCACTTTGATTTCCATGTTTTTCTGGCCAGAAATGTTGAGCATTTCCTCGTGTGTTCATTGGTCATCTGGGCTTCGGGGAAATGTCTGCCGGCTCATTAGTTGAGCTCCTGGGGATCGGGGGTAAGTTTTTGAGCTTCTGGAGGTCCTGGCTATGAAACCCCCGTGGACATCCAGCTGCAAGCGATCTTCCATTCTGCAGGCTGTCTTTCCCCTTAGATGGTCCTTCGTTGTGCAGATACAATCCCGCCTGTCCATTTTCTTTCCCATTTGCCTAGCCCCTGGAATTCTTTTTTTTTTTTTTTTTGCCAGTCCTGGGCTTGAGCTCAGGGCCTGAGCACTGTCCTTGGACTTTATCAAGGCTAGAGCTCTACCACTTGAGCCTCAGCACCACTTCCGGCTTTTTTCTATGTATGTGGTACCGAGGAATCGAACCCGGGTCTTCATGCATGCTAGGCAAGCACTTTAACCACTAGGCCAAACTCCCGGCCCCAAGCCCCTGGAATTCTATTCAGGAAGTTTCTTGCCAATACAAATGAATTCTTATGTTTTCCCTGCTCCATCCTACAGAAGTTCCAAGGTTTCAGATCTAATTTTTTGAGGTCTTTGCTCTACTTTGAATTGATATTCACATGAGAAAAGAGACCACGATCCAGTTTCAGGGTTCTGTGCACAGATGTTCCATTTATATTGAAGAAGCTGTCTTTATCAAATACAGACTTTTGGCTGTTTTGTCAAATATTAGTTGGCTGTGTGTGTTCTAGACTCTTCCATTGGTTTTTGAGGCCTGTTTCTATGCCAGTATAAGCAGTTTATATCAGTGTGATGCTGTAGTAAAGTTTGAATTCTGGAGTTGTGACACCTGCAGGACTGCTTATTTTGTTCAGGGTTGGCTTTGCCTCTTCAGTCTTTTGTGACTATATCACACCTGGATTCTGAGGGTACTGCAGTGGATTTGTGATCACTTTTAGTGGATGGCTATTTTTACAGTATTCTTGAATTCTGCCAATCCATGAGCACAGGAGGTCTTTTCACCTCCTGGCATCTTCTTCAATTTCTTTCTGCATCTATTGAGATGATCATGTGATACTTGTCCTTGATTCTGTTTAAGTGTCATGATTACATTTATTGGTTTATACATATGAACCAGCCTTACATAGTTGTTGAATTTGGTTAGCATGTGTTTTGAGAAGTTTTGCATTAAAGAGACTGGTGTATAGTTCCCATTTGTGGTTGCTGGTATGTCCCTGTCTGGCTTGGGGGATGGGGATGGCTCCACAGAATGAGTTTAGGGGTGACCCTTCCTTCCTATTTCCTGGGGAGTTCTCCTTTAAGGGGCTTGTTAAATTCTTCTGGAAATCAATTGGCCTGGGCACTGTCCTTGGATTTTCTCAAGGCTAGAGCTCTACCGCTTGAGCCTCAGCACCACTTCCGGCTTTTTTTTTCTCTATGTATGTGGTACCAAGGAATTGAACTTGGGTCATCATGTATGCTAGGCAAGTACTCTACCACTAAGCCAAACTCCCAGCCCTGGGAGACTCTTTATTGCTGTTTCAATCTCAGTTTTCCTAGTTAGAGGTCATCTAGAAATAGATCTCTGTCTACTGGTTTCCTTGAATAAAGGTTTTCAGTGTTCCTTCATACTGCTCAGGACTTGGTGTATATTTGTTGTCATTATTCCTTCTCTAGCCATGATTTTGTTTATCTGGTTGATTCGTCTTCTCCTTTTGGTCAGATTGGCTAAGGGTTTTATCAACTTTATCTTCTCGAAGAACCAATGCTTGGTTTGTTCTTTGTGCAATTTTCTGATTTCATTTTGTTTTCTTTTGGTACTAGAACTTTATAAATGCTAAACGTAACACTCTTCCAGAGGAGATGTTTTCCCAGTCATACACACATACGCACACACCCCACTAGGTGGGAGCTTCAGGCCTGGCTGGATCCAGAGGTCTGCATGGTGTCATAAGATAGCCCTCCTCCCCACTCCCTGCCCCCACTCTTCCCTTCCTTCCTATCCCCCCAGGTTCTGTCTACCTCACCCCGGATGATGGCATGAGACTTTTCTCCTCTCTTTTCCTCTCCCATCCCTCAGCTTCACATTAGCTTTGTTGGGGGAGGTGGCAGCAGGAGGTCCGCAGTTGCCCCAGGCTTAGGGCACCCCCATAGCTCCCAGTCCAGAGAGCGCACAGGCCCGGTTGCCCCCAGGCCTCCTGGGCTCTCTTCGGGTCCCGGCCCACACAGAGGGACCACTCTGGAGGGAACCCTTAGGCGTGGCCCTGGCTCCGGGCTGGCCACGCACGGAGGAGAGGTGGGGGGTCCTTCCCGAGGCACTTCCTGCTTGTGCCGCGTCCCCCAGGGTGGTGAGCAGCTGGATCGAGAGGCGCAAGGTGCAGTCGGAGAAGGCCAACCTGACCATCCTGTTCGACAAGTACCTGCCCACGTGCCTGGACAAGCTGCGGTTTGGCTTCAAGCGGATCACGCCCATCCCCGAGATCACCATCACGCAGACCATCCTCTACCTGCTGGAGTGCCTGCTCACCGAGAAGAACGCCCCGCCCGACTCGCCCAAGGAGCTCTACGAGCTCTACTTCGTGTTCGCCTGCTTCTGGGCCTTCGGGGGCGCCATGTTCCAGGACCAGGTGACGGCGCGGCCGGGACCCAGCCCCGTGCTAGGGGACTGGGCAGCCCCGCTCAGCCAGGCCCTTTCCTTTGTGTGCTTGAATTTGAACAGCTTATCGATTATCGGGTAGAGTTCAGTAAATGGTGGATCAATGAGTTCAAAACCATCAAGTTCCCTTCGCAGGGAACCATCTTTGACTACTACATTGACCCCGAGACCAAGAAGTTCATGCCGTGGACGGACAAGGTGCCGTCCTTTGAGCTGGACCCCGACATCCCGCTGCAGGTAACCTCCCCGGCTGGGGCCCCGCGCTGGCCCGCCTCTCCGCCCGCCCTCCTGTGCCCGCCTGCGCCTGCCTGCCCACGCCAGCCCACGCCCGCCCGCTGCGGACAGAAGGGCCCACGGCCAGGGAGTCTCAAGAGTGGGGTTGCTTTGAAGATGCTCACAGCAGAGAGGGTGAGAGGGGGCTGGCGGGGGCCGACGGGTGCCCTCTGCTCCGTCCCAGGCCTCGCTGGTCCACACCACGGAGACCATCCGTATCCGCTACTTTATTGACCTGCTCATGGCCAAGTCGTGGCCCGTGATGCTGGTGGGGAACGCGGGCACGGGGAAGTCGGTGCTGATGGGGGACAAGCTGGAGAGCCTGGGCACGGACGACTACCTGGTGCAGGCCGTGCCGTTCAACTTCTACACCACCTCCGCCATGCTGCAGGGTGAGCCACGGGCCCCCCCACCCCCGACCCCCGGTGGGCAGCCCCTGGGCCCAGCTCCAAGGGCGGGCACTGAGGGACGGCTGAGGGGCTGGGCCTGCTGGGAGAGCCCACACCCATCCCAGCTGACACAAAGGCCACCCCGCCTCTGACCCTGCAGTCGACGACTCCAGGAACGACTAGGGTGGCAGCTGCCTGTCTGGACCCCTGCCCCCCACCCCCTGAAAGGGACCCTGCCCCACCGGGCGTGCACATTCCCCGGCCCCATGCTGGCAGCTCCAGACCCCATGCCTTCCCACGCCCTCCCCCAGGGGTGCTGGAGAAGCCGCTGGAGAAGAAATCTGGGAGGAACTACGGGCCGCCAGGCACCAAGAAGCTCATCTACTTCATTGACGACATGAACATGCCCGAGGTGGACAAGTACGGAACGGTGGCCCCGCACACCCTCATTCGACAGCACATGGACCACGGGCACTGGTGAGGCACTGGGCTGGGGGCGGGGCCAAGTCCTGGGGGCGGGGCCGGTGGGTGGGGCTGGGCCACAGAGTCAAAGAGTAGAGCCATGAGTACTGAGACAGGCCTGTGGCCCAGCCTCAGTCCACGGGGCTGTGAGCTGGGTGGTGGGGACGGGGTGGGGGTAGCAGCTAAGCCAAAGGCCTGAAGGACAGAAAGTGGGGATGCTTGAGGCTCCCAAGCCCTCGCCTCTCCCCTCATGCGGGCCCTGAGATGCCCTCACTGGGCTTCTTCTCCCCCTCCCTGCCTCTCCACAGCTGGTCCTGGAGTTTGCCCTATGGGATCTTCAGGAGAGCAATGCAAAGCAGATTAGGTGTCCAATAGTTCTCTCCCTAGGGCTCGAGGTGTGACTCAGTGCTAGAGCACCTGCCGAGCAAGCCAGGAGCCCTAAGTTCAAACCCCACCAAGAGCGGTCTCCAGGAGGCCTAGGGCTGAGGGGAAAAAAGGGTGGACACGGTGAGTGCTCAGGAGCGTTAGGAAGCCTGTCAAGCAGAGCCCCGCCTGATCTCCACCAAGAGTTTCAGAAGCAAAAGCTGAAGGGAGCGGGGAGAGAAACACCTCTGTGATCTACATCCATGCTAAGGAGGCACTGTAGAAACTACCATGGAGTGAGCCCACTGGGAGGGCACACTGTGATGACAGTGGAGGCCGAGAGTCCCTGCCAGCCACCAAGAGGCAGACGCCACCCCGGGCCTGGCCCTGCCCACTTCACAAGAGCAGCTACTGACAGCCAGAGTGGCCAGGGCAGGAGGCACCCCAGAGGTGGTGTGAGCCACCGTGCCCGGCAAAGAAGACCGAGGCCCCGGGGTGAGGAATGCACCCCCAGCCTGCGCTCGGGGACCCACCTCTGCCTTCCCATTCAGACGTTCCCTTGAGAACACAATGGCTGCATAGCAAGGGTTTTCCTTTCACCAGCTCAGGGGAAAGGATGACTCCTTCAGGCTGTGTTCACGCTGGTTCCCCCCCCCCCCCCGCCACGCTACCTGCAGGTATGACAGGCAGAAACTGACGCTGAAGGACGTCCATAACTGCCAGTACGTGGCTTGCATGAATCCCACGGCAGGGTCCTTCACCATCGACTCCCGACTGCAGGTGAGCACAGGGGCCACCGCCTCTCCGCCTGCCGGGGTTGGGATGTGGGCGCTGCCGGCAGGAATTCTCCTTCCTTTGGTCAGGAAACTGGGAGAGGGAGGAGGTCAGGAAGGACAAGAAATTGACCGACTCTCCTATGGCCCCAAAGAGCTGCCACGTTTCCTGGGTGACAATACAGATGCTCAGTGAAACCTGACTTGCAGACATGTCACAGACACTTTTCAGTATAAGTATGTTCTGTGCAATGTTTGGCGCATCCGCTGATAAACACAACTGCATGAGGGCTGAGTCCAGAACAGTGCTCCGTTTCTCTCCAGCCCACAGAGCCTGCAAAGGCCTGGGGTGTAACGCCAGACCAGCACTCTTACCAGGGGGTTGGGGGCCCAGTGGCTCACCTAGAGCTGAGGCCAGAACTTGGGCTTCCTCCAGTGATTTTTGTTGTTGTTTTGTTTTGTGCTGGTCCTAAGGCTCAAACTGGAGTCTGAATGCAGCCCTTAGCTTTTTATGCTCAAGGCTAGCATTCTACCACTTGAGCTACAACTCCACTTCCAGTTTTGTTTTTTTTCTGCCAGTCCTGGGGCTTGAACTCAGGGCCTGAGCACTGTCCTTGGAGTTTCTCAAGGCTAGAGCTCTACCACTTGAGTCTCAGCACCACGTCCAGCTTTTTTTGTATGTATGTGGTACCAAGGAATCGAACCCGGGTCTTCATACATGCTAGGCAAGCACTTTAACCACTAGGCCAAACTCCTGGCCCCAGAGCTTTATACTTAATCAGGACTTGAAGCTGTTTTCTATGCAGGGTACAGAGAGGAAAAGCATCCATCCTGTCCTCACCCCAGGGACACCAGACAGTGGGGGTAGAAAGGCTCTGCTCTCTGAGAAGCTGGCCCTGGCCGCCAGCTGCCCCGAGAGCCGCCTGACCCGATTGTCTCCGGCAGCGCCACTTCTGTGTGTTTGCGGTGAGCTTCCCGGGCCAGGAGGCCCTCACCACTATCTACAACACCATCCTGTCCCAGCACCTGTCCTACCGCTCAGCCTCCCTCGTGGTGCAGAGGCTGAGCGGCCAGCTGGTGGCTGCCGCCCTGGGTAAGCTGGCAAAACCCACTGCTTCCATGCTTCTCCAGAGTTTCCCCTGGTAAATGTTTTCCCCTGTGGAATGAATATTTTTTCAGTGACGCCACCAGGTGGCCGTAGAAGGCCTGCGGAGTGCGGGAGCTTGGGGGTGGGGAGAGGCCCAGGACGGGAGGCTCGGCACACACTGGGGATCTGCACATGTCCTCCCTCCCAGAGGCGCTAGCCGGGTTCATACTTCCTTCCGTCGTCACCATCTCCTAGTCCACTTGCTGCAGAAAAACATTGAGCCCTGCACTTCCGGGGGCCGTTAAGAGTAGGTGAGAATCCACGGCCTTTTTTCCCGAACAGCCTTGCATCAGAAAGTCGCATCAACCTTCCTTCCGACGGCCATCAAGTTTCATTACATCTTCAACCTCAGGGACCTCTCCAACATTTTCCAGGTACTGCCCCTCGGCGCTCCCCTCCTCTGGGGCTGGAAGGGGAGAGCGGAGAGCGTGTTGGCCGATGGAGGTGGGAGTGTGGATGGCGAGAACAGAGGGGCTGGGGCTGGTAAGGGTGGCCGCTGCCGTCAGGCTGGTGGTGGCGATGGTTATAACGGAGATCACAATGGTGATGGCGAGGATGGTGGTGACAGCGGTGACGATGATGATGGTGAGAGTAAAGGTGACGATGGGTGGGGTGACGATGGGCCTGAGGGCGCTTCTGATGATGGCGGTGGTGAAGATGGTGACAGTTGTGATGATGAGGTGACGTGTCGTAGCTGCATTTCCTCTCAGCTATGGACTGTTTATTCTGAGTTGCCATTAGGCCAGGCTTTCACTCCCATTCTGTGGGAGGGCGGGAAGGGTCCGTCCAGGGCTCCCCGCCTGCTCCGCCATTCACAGGCCACGGCATAATGCAGCACATTTCTCCACTGGAACACAAACTCCACAAAGTTGGGAGTTTGTCCTCCCTCACCGGGGCCCAGCACACAGGGGCCTGGCCAGTGCCCACCCCTCTGCCAGCACCACCTGCCAAGCCTGCTAGCCCTGCCAGGCTGGGCCAGGTCTGATTGGAGCGCATTTGCTCTGGATCCTGTGGTCGCCTCCCCCAGCCACCCCCCAGCTTAGCCTCCCTGCTCCTCTCCACTGCATCCCCGTGAGAGGCGTGACCTCAGCCACCAGTGGCTTTCAGGGTCCAAGCCCAAGTAGAGCCAACAGCCTGATAGGTCTCTCTCTCTTTCTATGTCTCTCTCTCTCTCTCTCTCTCTCTCTCTCTCTCTCTCTCTCTCTCTCTCTCTCTCTCACACACACACACACACACACACACACACACACACACACGCACGCACGCACACACACACATTCTACAGAGATGCTGAGCAGCCCATGGGGGCGGGCAGGGCCTCTTGTTCTCCTTTGCAGAGATTCTGAAAACCCCCCTGGACCTCGTCCGCCTGTGGCTTCACGAGGCCTCACGGGTGTATGGTGACAAGATGGTAGACGAGAAAGACCAGGAGACATTGCACAGAGTCACCATGGCCTCCACCAAGAAGTTCTTTGATGTAAGCTAGGCGGGCAGGCCCCTCCCCTGCTCGGGGAAGGTGGTGAGCAGACCCCCTGGGAAGGGCCTTGTGAGGAGGCCGGGTGGTGCCCACCAGGTCACCTCCTCACTCACCATGACTGCAGGGCCTGTGAGGAGGAATCACGCGCTCAACTAGTGACCACACAGGAGGAGAGCACGTGTGGCCTGGCCACCCCGAGTGCAGGCCCCCATCCCTCTCCCCCCACAGAGTTTTGCCAGCCTTCCTGGGCCTTGGCCTGGCACCCTTGGGGCCACCTTTGCAAGGTGCCAGGGCAACCATCCGGGTGACCCTGGTGGCAAGATCTGGAAGGATCTCCACTCCGATTTCTGTACGGAAAGATCTCCACTCTTATTTCCAGGATCTCGGAGAAGAACTCGTATTCGCCAAACCAAACATCTTCTGCCACTTTGCTCAAGGGATTGGTGATCCCAAATACTTCCCTGTGACGGACATGGCTCAACTGAACAAGCTCTTAGTCGACGTCCTGGACAGTTACAACGAAGTGAACGCGGTCATGAACCTGGTGTGTGGGCTCCAACTGGCAGCCGGGCTGGGGCTGGGCCGTGGAGGACTTCTCTCCTGTCCGCCTGTCCTCGGGGCCCCTGCCCAGACCCCAGGGCATGTCTACACCCTTGAGTGAAACAGCCAAGCAAGGGCATAAGGCCCTGAGTTCAAAGGTCTAGTGTTAGCATAAATACTCATAGACGTACAGATACACATGAGGCACAGTAGAAAGCTAGCAAGAACTAACAGCTATCATTTAAGGCTTCTAAAGTAATTATTTCTCTTATTTTTTTTTTACCAGTCCTGGGCTTGAGCTCAGGGCCTGAGCACTGTCCTTGGACTTTCTCAAGGCTAGAGCTATACCACTCGAGCCTCAGCACCACTCCAGCTTTTTTCTATGTATGTGGTACCGAGGAATCGAACCCGGGCCTTTGTGCATGCTAGGCAAGCACTCTACCACTAGGCCAAACTCCCGGCCCCCTCTTATTTTCCTTTTAATGCTTTTGAGCTACTCTTCTCTTCCCCTTACTCAAGTGTAGGTCCTGAGGCTTGAACTCAGGGCCTGGACCATGTCCCTAAGCATTTTTTTTGTCATTGTGGGGCTTGAACTCTGGGCCTAGTCTCTGTCCCTGAACTCTTCAGTTCAAGGCTACCACCCTACCCCTTGAGCCACAGCCCCACTTCTGGTTTTCTAGTGGTTAATTAGAGATAAGAGTGTCAGGTCGTTAGTGCCCTGGCTGGCTTTGAACCATGATCCTCGGATCTCGGCCTCCTGAGTAGCTAGGATGACAGGCGTGAGCCACCGTGCCTGGCTCCCAAGCATTTTTTGCTCAAGGCCAGCACTCTACCATCTGAACCACAGCTCCATTTCCAGCTTTTCTGTGATTAGTTAGGTAGAAGAGAAGCACCTCAGGCATGGTCTTTCCTGCCCGGGCTAGCTTCAAACTGTGATCCCTGCATCTCAGCCTCCTGAGTAGCTAGGATGGCGGGCGTGAGCCATTGGCGCCCAGTGTTGGGGCCATTTTTGGCAGGGCCCTGAAACCATGGCTGAGCGAGGGACGCCTGGAGCATCTGAGCAGCCACATAACGAGGCACAGCTGCCAGGGGGCGAGGGTGGTGGGTTCTCACGCGGCCCCTTGGTCTCTGCAGGTGCTGTTTGAGGACGCCGTGTCGCATATCTGCAGGATCAACCGCATCCTGGAGGGGCCCCGGGGGAACGCCCTGCTGGTGGGCGTGGGGGGCAGCGGGAAGCAGAGCCTCTCCCGCCTGGCCGCCTACATCAGCGCCCTGGACGTGTTCCAGATCACACTAAAGAAGGGCTACGCCATCCCAGACCTCAAGGTGAGAGCGGGCAGCCAGGGGACCCACGGTGCCACTGTCTCGCTGTCCCCACAGACACCAGATATGAGCCACCGCCCTGCCGTCCCTGTCTCCCGGCCCTGCCGTCCCCACAGACACCGAGCCTCCACACCACCATCCTTGTCCGAAACAGAAGAGTGCAGCTGGCCAGGCCAGGGAAAGCAGGGTCACAGCTGCCCAGCAGCCGCCCCACAATGTCCATGGCATCAGAGTGGCTGAGGGATTTGACTCCCTGTCACAGGGCATCCTGAATTGTCCCCAGTTCCCCAGATTAAAGCACTCAAAGCTGGGTGCCTGGGCTCACACCTGTACTCCCAGCTACTCAGGAGGCTGAGAACTGAGGATCACTGTTCAAAGCCAGCCCAGCCAGTAAAGTTCATGAGTCTTAGTTCCAGTGAACCATCAAAAAGCTAAAACTGGTGCTGTGGTTCAAGTGGTAGAGCAGCAGCCTTGAATGGAAAAAGCCAAGGGATAGGCTCTGAGTTCAAGCCCCAGGACCAGAAAAAAAAAAAAAAAAAGAGGAACGCAAAACCATTGCTAGGTGTGCTTTCCCGTGCCTGAGATCCTGATGGCTGCATTTCGAATGAAGTAAACATTAGTGGAAACAGGTCTCTCGTGGCCAGGGCAGGCTGCAGAGACTTTCTATTGATCTCTCCTTCCCGAAAATTTGCTGTCTCAGGAAGCTGTGTGTGCGTCACACACTCTTAGTCCAAAGCCAGCCACCAAGCTTGAGAAAAGACCTGGAACTGAGCTAAGCTCCCAGCCAGCCACGGCCCTCGGCGTCCATGCCAGGGCTGCCTCGGTGGGGCCAAGGCTGTGCCAATCCTGCCCAGGGATCCCCTCAGAGATCTCTCTGTGGCAACTTCTGAGTGGATCTCTCTGTGGCTTGAGTGGATCTGTTCTGGAACTCAGATTGGGATACCATAAACCCTGGGGGAGTCGGGGTGGTAGGGACGAGAAGAATGCGGCAGGGACAGCCACGGTGCCAGCCTCAAGCCTCTGTTTCAAGTCCTCGTGAGGGTGTCCCCATGCTTGGCCTCCGGAGCCCATTGGGGAAGGGGTCTCCGTGGAGCATGGAGTCGGCGTCACGCTGCCGTCCCTGTGTTTGCTCCCGTCTGAAGCTGTGGACAGAGCTGGGCGTCCCCCGGTCTATCAGCTGAACTGGATTGATTTATACTCCCCACTGCACCGTTCTCTTGGCTCTGCCTCCGTGGGGATTTTGTTCCTGACCGCTTGCTTCAGGGCCCACGGCAGGCGTGTGGTGGTAGCTTGGCACTGTGGGCGTCACCAGAGCAGCTCTGCCCTCTCAGGCAAACCATCACCCACACCGCTGCCAGCAGCAGCAGCTTCCCACCGGTCTCTTGTTCTGGGTGTGTGTGATGGTGCTGGTGGTGAGCCGGGGGCCTCCCACCCCAGGTGAGTGCCCCACCACTGAGTCCACCCCTCCATGCGACCAGTGTGACACGGGCAGTGGCAGGGGCCTCCACACCTCACATGGCCGCCTGTGGCTGACGAAGGGGCAAGAAAGGGCTCAGACACTGGCTGATGCCTTTGTTTTCTGTTTCGGGGTTGTTGGGGGCAGGGGAGATCCTGGGGCTGGAACTCAGGGTCTGATGCGGTCCCTGAGCTTAATTCCCTCAAGGCTAGCACGCGATCACTTTGAGCCAGAACAGCCATGTTTGCTAGTGAATTGTAGATGAGAGTCTCACGGACTTTCCTGCCTCGGCTGGCTTCCACCCTCCGTCCTCCCATCTCAGCCTCTGAGTCCTCGATCCTTGGCCTCTGAGAGGCTCGGATTTGGGGCCCGAGCGAGTCAGTAGCCTGACATGACCGCAGGCCCTTTGGGGCTGAGTCCAGCCCACCCCGGGCTCCAGCAGGCCTGGGAGAGGTCCCGGGAGGCGAGCCTTCCCGTGGCGGACTCGGGCGTCTCTGTGGCGTGTAGATGGACCTGGCCGCGCAGTACATCAAGTCGGCTGTGAAGAACGTGCCGTCCGTGTTCCTCATGACGGACTCTCAGGTGGCGGAGGAGCAGTTCCTGGTGCTGATCAACGACCTGCTGGCCTCGGGCGAGATCCCCGGGCTGTTCGCGGACGACGAGGTGGAGAACATCATTTCCTCCATGCGGCCGCAGGTCAAGTCCATGGGCATACCGGACACGCGGGAGGCGTGCTGGAAGTTCTTCATCGAGAAGGTGCGCAAGCAGCTCAAGGTGAGAGCGTCCTCGGGAGCCCTGACACCGGCTGGGTTGCGCACTCCCCGAGCGTGAGGGAGGCGTGGATGCACGTGGAGGGGCTGAGCAATCTCGGCTCACGGGGCAGGCGTAGAGCTGGACACACCTTGGCTGTCCTTCTCCGACTCCGAGGGTCCAGCCGAGCACCCAGGAGCCTTGGGGTGCTCCTGAGTTCAGGCAGAGTGACTGTCCCCAGCCCTGGAAGGCACCTGTGGTTACCACCTGACCCTATAAGAGCCGGTGTCCTGTGCAGCGTCGCCTCTGGCTCACAGTTCCCTTAGCGGACCCTATCCACGGGACCAGAATTCCCCATGGCCGCCTCCTGACCCCTGCCTCCTCGAGGCTGCCAGCACCCTCCTCTCTAGGGAGGGCTGGCAGGTGAGTGCATGGCGCTGGTCCAGTGTGAAGGCCGCTTCTGGCCAGCCAAACCCCGCAGAGAACCAGAGAGGGAGAGACCAGAGAACGAGGAGGGTGGCGAGGCTGAGACTCCATGAGAGGGAAGTGGGGAGGTCCCTTCCCCACCTCTCCCTCACTGGCCTTTTCCCTCAGAAGTGCACCTTCACAGCACCAGTAAGAGTGAAGCTGAGGTCTGCCCACTCTTCACACCCCAAAACAGGACTTCTGCCCCAGGCCTGGGGTCACTCAGGCCCTGAGAGCCCCAAGCTTGCTGAAGGAGCTGTCTCCACAAATGGCAGCTTTGACCTCGGTGCCCTGTGCCCAGTCAGCGGCCCTGTCTCCTGTCTAGGTGATCCTGTGTTTCTCCCCCGTGGGCTCCATCCTGCGCGTGCGAGCCAGGAAATTCCCTGCTGTGGTCAACTGCACGGCCATCAACTGGTTCCACGAGTGGCCCGAAGACGCCCTGGTATCTGTCAGTGCTCGCTTCTTGGAAGAAACGGAGGGTATCCAGGTGAGGCAAGAAGACACCAGCTCAGGTTTCCAGTCCCCAGGACCATAGTCCCTAAGGAGCAGGTCCCCAGGACGGGCCCCAACGAGCAGGCCCGGCCACCAGCCCCAGCCAGACCTTGGCACAGAGACCGAAGAAGCATGCATGCATTTGAACACATTTTTTCTAATGAATTGGAATTACAACTGAGGCCTCTGGAGCCACTTCTGGGCAGGCCTCAGGTAGTAAGACGGGCCCCGCTGGCTGGGGTAAGTCAGGACGCTCAAGCCATCATGACGGGAAAGGCTGAGTGGCCAGAGGGGAGCGGGCTGTGCTGGGCAGGGCCCGTGGCGGGCGGAGCGCGGGGGTGACAGGCTCATGACCCCTCACAGCCGGAAGTAAAGGCCTCCATCAGCCTCTTCATGGCCTACGTGCACACCACCGTCAACGAGATGTCCAAGGTGTACCTGGCCACCGAGAGGCGCTACAACTACACCACGCCCAAGACCTTCCTGGAACAGATCAAACTCTACCAGAACCTGCTGGCCAAGAAGCGCATGGAGCTGGTGGCCAAGATTGAGAGGCTGGAGAACGGCCTGATGAAGCTGCAGAGCACAGCCTCACAGGTAGGAGACGTGAGGTCCGTGCACGCGCACGCACGCACGCACGCGCACCCACACACACACACACACACACACACACACACACACGCGCGCACATATGCACGCGCTCCTGACGAGGGAGATTACTATGTGGAGGCAAGACCCCATGGAGCAGCGTGAAGGAGACACTGCTGCCGTTGAGACACTGTCCTTCCCGGGCCAGGGGCTGGCTGCGCGGCCCTCTCGAGGACTCGGGTGGGAGGCACGGGGGTAGGGTCGCTCCGGCGGCAGCTCTCACTGTGGGCGCCTGCTGCACGCCCACGACGGGGTCGGGAGGGCTGTGTCTCCAGCCCAAGGCCATCGGGGGTCATGCACAGCTCCCTCTTGCCGCCGTTCACAGCCAGGTGCCTGGATCAGGAAGTGTCCACAAGCCTCCAAGAACCTCCATAATGGAGGCTTCCACCGCGGACAGAGGCCCCCTCCCTCCTCAGGCTGGGAGGAGCTGGGGGGGGGGGGGGAACCTCTCACACCGGCAGCATGCACTTCCTCCCTGCTCCCCCCACCCTCCTCCCACCAACCCAGCGGGCCCTGAACACCCACACCCCTCCAGCACCTCCGCGCTGAGGCCCGGTGGACTTGGTTTATCTCTCCACCTTGATTGCCAACCCCAGAGCACCAGGAACTGTCTTCAAGGAGGCCCTGAACAAACTTAACTTCTGAAATACGGAAAAGATGGTCAGCCCAGTGCCGGCGGCTCCCGCCTGTCATCTTAGCTACTCAGGAGGCTGAGATCACAGCTGGAAAAGTCCATGAGGCTTTTTATCTCCCCTTAACCACCAGAAAAGCTGGAAGTGTGACTCAAGTGGTAACATGCCAACTTGGAGCTACACACCAAGATTCAGCATCCTGGCCCAGAGTTCAAGTCTGGCAAGAAAATAGACAATTTCACAAAAACGGAAATGAGTCCCGGGGTCAGAAGCCACCAGCACTCTGCTGCTGTACTCAGCCCATCTCCCGGCCTCTTTCCCAGGTGGACGACCTAAAGGCCACTCTGGCAATCCAGGAGGCTGAGCTCAAGCAGAAGAATGAGAATGCGGATAAGCTGATCCAGGTGGTTGGTGTGGAGACCGAGAAAGTCAGCAAAGAAAAGGCCATTGCAGACGAGGAAGAGGTCAAGGTTGAGGTTATCAACAAGGTAGGCAGGGCTGTCCAGCCAGGCCCCTGGCCTCCGGCCTTCTCGACACTCAGGAGGCTGAGATCTGAGGATCATGGTTTGAAGCCAGCCCAGGTAGATAACAATCCACAATAGTCAGGCGTGGTGGCTCAAGCCTGTCATCCTAACTACCCAAGAAGCTGAGATCTGAGGATGGAGGTTCAAAGCCAGCCTGGGCACTAAAGACTGACAGATTCTTCTCTCCAATTAACCACTAGAAAAGGGGAAGTGGGGCTCAAGGAGTATGGCGGTAGCCTTGAGCTGAAGAGCTCAGGGACAGCACCCAGGCCCAGAGTTCAAGCCCCCTGACCCACAAAAAAAAAGAAAAAAATCAGTCCACAAGACTCTTACTCCAGTTAGTCAGCAAAATACTAGAAGTGGAGCTGTGGGCGCAAGCGGTAAAGTGCCCACCTTGAATGATGTGGCAGCCCTCTGCTCCGACGGTTTCTGGAGCCTCACTCTGGTGTTAGGCGGCCACGTCAGCAACCTTCCCTGCAGACAGAGGCCAGGCTCCGTTGGGCTGGGTGGCAGGCAGGGCATGCGCCCAGGAGTTAAAGGTCGTAGGCATGGGTGCCCAATGAAGTGGGTACAGCAGTGCCAGGCACAAGAAGGCCACACAGCCCCTGACGTCCCCTGCAGGTCTCAGAAGTTGGAGCCAACAGAGGGACCTGTTCCCTTTTGGCACCCAGTAGGACTGACAGCTGGCCTTGCCCACTCTGACAGTGCCCAGAGTCAGTGGGGCTTCAGCTCCTCTATTTCCTCCCCACCTGACTGACAGAGGAACGGACAGTCCCGAGTTGACTCTCCCTTCCGTCTCAATGCCTTCTAGAATGTCACAGAGAAACAAAAGGCTTGTGAGACGGACCTGGCTAAGGCAGAGCCAGCCCTACTGGCTGCACAGGAGGCCCTGGACACTCTGAATAAGGTGATGGAGGCAACAGGGAAGGGAGAGGAGCAGGCCGTGCCTGGGGGAGGTGGAGAGGGCAGTGGTGATGCTCACATGGTGTCTGGCGATGTGCAGAACAACCTGACGGAGATGAAATCCTTCGGGTCCCCCCCGGATGCCGTGGTCAACGTGACAGCCGCCGTCATGATTCTGACCGCGCCGGGCGGCAAGATCCCCAAGGACAAGAGCTGGAAGGCCGCAAAACTCATGATGGGCAAAGTGGACACATTCCTGGACTCGCTGAAGAAGTTTGACAAGGAGCACATCCCCGAGGCCTGCCTGAAAGCCTTCAAGTGAGTCAGGGCTGCCTCCGCACTGCCTGTGGCCAGCCTGACCCAGTCCTTCCCCGTGGCTGGGTCTGGGCTGAGCAGAGGAAGGGAGAAGCCTAGCACAGGCCACCGGAGCCACCTTCCAGACAAGTGGGCCTGAGCCGCCAGCGTCCGGCGAAGCATGCCTCCCACGTGACCTGTTCCTCCTGCTTAAAGAGAGCTGGGCAAATGGAAGGGTTGTGCTGGAAACTGAAGCAGCAGCTTCCCCAGGGGAGCCAGCCAGACAGAGGCACCCGGCAGACAGGCCTGGCATGGGAAACCCTGGGCCACAGGCCCTGCCAAAGCAGTGGACCACTGCCTGCTCACACAGAGGTGAACGTGAATGCAATGCGTGTACGTACGCATGCATGCATGTACTCTTCTGTGTACACGTGCACGTGTGTACATGTACATGAATGCATACACTGGGAGGTACAGGTGTGTGCTCATACATCACACATGGGGTCTCACACTTGCATGTATACACACATATCTACATGGACACCAGCTGACACCCATATACATACACATGTGCACAGATGTGCTCACACACACATATATTCACACACATGAACACCAATGTGGAACAGCTATGTGCTTCACACACAGGCTTGTACACATGCACAGACACATTTAAACATGCATGTGAAGTGTCTGTCCCCATGTGTGTACACACGTGTGGGGTATGCTTACATGCACACAAGCTCACACATAAGTACTTGTTTGTTTTATGATCTTGTTTTTATTTTGTTGTTGATGGTTGTGGGGCTTGAACTGGTGGCCTGGGTGCTGTCCCTGAGCTCTTTTGCTCAAGGCTAGCACCGTACACTTTGAACCACAGCTCTATTTCCTGTTTTTGAGTGGTCAAAAAGTCTCACAGGGACTTTTCTGCCCAGGCTGGCTTTGAACCACAGTCCTCAGATCTCAACCTCCTAAGTAGCTAGGATTACAAGAGTAAGCCATCAGCGTCCGGCCCTTTCTTTCGTCTTTCTTCCTCCCTTCTCCCCTAGTACTTGAACTCAGGGCTTCACATACCCAGTTGTTTTTTTTTTAACCAAAAAGATGGTGTGGGGCAGGGGGTTGCTGTACCCTTTGAGCTGTGTGTCCACTTCTGGCTTTCTGGCTGGTTAATTGGAGATGAGTTTCAGATTTATGGCCGGGAGTTTGGTCTAGTGGTAGAGTGCTTGCCTCGCATGCACGAAGACCTGGGTTCGATTCCTCAGTACCACATACATAGCAAGAAGCCAGAAGTGATGCTGAGGCTCAATTGGTAGAGCTCTAGCCTTGAGAAAGTCCAAGGACAGTGCTCAGGCCCTGAGCCCAAGCCCAGGACTGGCAAAAAAAAAAAAATGTTTCAGATTTATCTGCTGGCTTTGAGCCCCAGTCCTCAGATCTCAGATGCTGGAGCAGCTAGAATGAGACATGGGCCACATGTTTTCCTCCTTTCTTCTGTCACCATTAAAGTACCAAAGGGGGGGGGGGAAGTGCAATACGTCCTGATGCATTGCTGAACTCAGGGCAGGGTGGCCTGCAGCACAGCATGGCCCGCAGCCCCCAGAGCCCCGCTCAGAACCCGCTTCCCCCGCCAGGCCCTACCAAGGCAATCCCACCTTCGACCCCGAGTTCATCCGCTCCAAGTCGACGGCCGCGGCAGGCCTGTGCTCCTGGTGCATCAACATCGTCCGCTTCTACGAGGTGTACTGCGACGTGGCCCCCAAGAGGCAGGCCCTGGAGGAGGCTAATGCAGAGCTGGCAGAAGCGCAGGAGAAGCTGTCCCGGATCAAGAACAAGATTGCGGTAAGAGCTGGCTCTCCGGCCCCGCACAACACCCAGCCCCTCGCTCATGCCGCCTGCCGGTCAATACCTCTGTTGAAAATGCGCTGGCTCAGCCTGCCAGCATTAATTATTCAGCACCAGGAGACACTGCAGGCCCACGTGGGGACCCGAGAGCCTGTGGGCAGATATGGCCATACAGAGATAATACAGGCAGAGCTGGGGCCAGGACTTTCCAGGGGGCAGCTGGGATCCCTCCCTCCCTCCCACCCAAGAGGACTCTGCCCTGAACTGGACGCCTATTCCTTTCTCTGTTCTCACAGGGCTGGCCCGGGCCCCTTCTGGGGAAGGCCACATGCTTCCACCATCACTATAGCAGGGCTTTTCCAATTTGTCTTTTCCAGGAGCTCAATGCCAACCTGAACAACTTAACAACAGCATTCGAAAAAGCAACTGCTGAGAAAATCAAATGTCAACAAGAGGCAGATGCTACTAACAGGGTTATCTCCCTAGCTAACAGGTAGCCGGCCCTCCCCAGGGACCACCCCTCCTCTCCCTCAGCCTCCACCACCAACGTGGGGGTGCAGCTCAGCAAGTGCACGTCCAGCACAGACTCAGGACTGAGTGCCCAGTTCTGGGGCAGGCGCTCTGCACTTGAGTCCCAGCTCCACTTCCCGATTTTCGGTGGTTCATTGGACTTTCCTTCCCGGGCTCGCTTTGAACAACCATCCTCAGATCTTGGCCTCCTGAGTAATCCTAGCTCTGACCCAGTTTCTTGAAGTATTTTCTATCTGCGGCTGGTGTGGGTCACAGATGGGGGCCCACGGAAAGGGACTGACCCTGCTCCACGAATGACGAGCTGCCGTCAGCCCCTGCCTGACTGTGGGGAGGGTGGATCTGTGGATCCAGAATGTGTCTCAGCGAGGCCTTGCCGCCCCGCTAGCAACACGTGAGGCTGTCACTCTGCCCCACACCTCAGACCGACCGCCTGGAGCCTGGCAGAGTCAGTTCCGGGGCAAGCTTGTTTTCTGTTCTCTTTCCTGGTTGGCCCAGGTGGATAGTCAATGATTGGCTTATTGATCCCAGGAGCCCTGGGAGAGTCCCGGAGGGAGGGGCACTCCAACCAGGGCACGGCCATGGGGCGCAGTCACACTGCGGGGAGCTGGACTCGCTCGCCTTGAAAACCCACGGGGCAAAGGCCGAGGTGGCTCAAGCCTGCCATCCTAGCTTCTTAGGAAACTGAGATATGAAGGCTACAGTTCAAAGCCAGCAGGGGCAGGAAAGCCTATAAAACTCCTATCTCCAATTAAACAGAAAACAAACAGAACTAGAGGTGTGCACACAAGTGGTAGTACATCAGCAAAAATGCTAAGGAACAGGGTCCTGGGCCCTGAGTTCAAGCACTCGTACTGGCACCCAAAAAAGCAAGGCTTCTGGGCTGCTGGGAGCCACGCTGGCGGTTTCATGGGCTTGGCAGGGGACCTAGAGCTTGAGAAGCTGTGCCAGAGCTTTGGATGCACATGGACACCAGTTAGGATCGGGGACCATCACCAAGCTGGTGGCCTGGGAAGCATAATGTAGATGCCGGAGGCGCCCCACGCCCTATGGACACGTCATTCTCCTGGGGCTGCTTTGGCCCCCACCCAGAGCCCCTGGGCGTCAGCGGTCCCCTGTAGCTCAGGTGATACGTTCAGGGGAATGAAGACATGCATGCCAGGAGAGCAGGGGCCACCAAGGAGCACTGCATGTCTCTCCCCCAAGTCCCCCCAACACCTCTGCAGTTGAGCCACAGAGCCATGCACAGGCTGCAGGGAGCATGGCGGGCCCCCATCCAATCTCGCCTCCATCCCCCTTCCAGGCTGGTGGGGGGACTGGCATCAGAAAACGTCCGCTGGGCTGAATCCGTGGAAAACTTCAAAATCCAAGGGTCCACGCTCTGCGGGGACGTCCTGCTCATCTCCGCCTTTGTCTCCTACGTGGGCTACTTCACCAAGAAATACCGAAACGAACTGATGGAAAAATTTTGGATCCCTTACATCTACAGCTTAAAGGTGAGGGGGATAGCGGCGTTTAGGACTCCTTGTGGAGCGCTGGCAGGGACGGCCCGGCCACACGGCACCCCCAGCCCCTGCCAGGACGCAGCTCCTTACAAAGTCACAGGGTCAGAGCCGTGTGCAGAGCGGTTGGGTCCTCTGCCCGGGCCTGAGCATGCAGCATTGCTTGCTGGGACAGCCGGTTTCCCGCGAGTGATGGTCTGGCCTGGCAGGTGCCCATTCCCATCACGGAAGGCCTGGACCCCCTGACTCTGCTGACGGACGACGCGGACGTGGCCTCCTGGAACAACCAAGGCCTCCCCAGCGACCGCATGTCCACGGAGAACGCCACCATCCTGTGCAACACGGAGCGCTGGCCACTCATCGTGGACGCCCAGCTTCAGGGGATCAAGTGGATCAAGAACAAATACGGGAGCCTCCTCAAAGCCATCCGCCTGGGACAGAAGAGGTGGGAGCGAGGGCCACCACGGCCTGGCTGGCTGAGGGAGGACACAGGAGTGGCCCTGCATGAAATCAGCGGGGCACAGTGGCTCGCCCCTGGAATCCCAGCTACTCAAGAGGCTGAACACAAGGACTGGTTCAAAGCCAGCCCACACTGAAAAGTCCATGAGACTCTTTTTTTTTTTTTTTTTTGGCTCAGGACTAGTGCTCTTCCCCTTGAGCCATAGCACCACTTCTGGCTTGTTCTCTATAAATAGTTGTGAGGAATTGAACCCAGGACTTCATGCATGCTAGGCAAACACTCTACCACTAAGCCACACACCCAGCCCTCCATGACAGTCTCATCTCCAATAAAACGGCAAAAGCTGGAAGTGGAGATCTACTTGAGGAAAAAAGCCCAGGCCCAACACCAATAGAATGAGGGTCCTCTCCCTCCCATCACTGCTGTTCCCAGGCTCGTGGCCTAGTTTTGTGTCCTGCTAGGCCATGACCAAGCTGGGGAGGTTGCCAGGGAGCTGCAGGCTATGATCTCTCCCAGAGTTTTCTCCAGCCACGCCACAGGCCCCTATCCTGGGACAGGAGTTGGGTCTGCCTGTGGGAGCATTTGCCCCTCCCCTTGTCACCTCCACTCCTACAACCTCCTGGGGAGAGCGGAGCTGTCTGCCGCCTCACCCTGGCTTCCCCTCTCGGCAGGCAGTGGTCCCCTCGCTGGCCCTGTCTCTCATGCCCTGGCCTCTGTGCTGTGCCCACAGCTACCTGGACATCATCGAGCAGGCCATCTCGGAAGGTGACACGCTCCTCATCGAGAACATTGGGGAAACCGTGGACCCTGTGCTGGATCCGCTTCTGGGCAGGAACACCATTAAAAAGGGAAAGTAAGTTGTTTCCACCACGGGTGGGCGGGCAGGCGGGCGGTGGGCAGCAGATACCACAGCCCAGAGCTGCAGTCCAGAGCTGCAGGTGCCAGGGCAGTGCCACCCCGTCAGGCTGCCCAGAGTTGCCTCCTTTCTGTGCACTTTGAGAATGTTGTGTTTCAGTCCATATATGTATTTGAAGCCAGCCCAGGGAGGAGAGTCTGTGAAACTCTTATCTCCAATTCTGCACAGAAAGTTGGAGCTGTGGCTCAAATGGCAGAGCACTAGCGCTAAGTTAAAAAATCTCAGGAACAGCGCCCAGGTCTGCCCCAAGACTCAAGACTCCCTCTCTCGCCTTCTCTCTTTCTCTCTCTCTGTCTCTCTGTCTCTCTCCGTCTCTATCTTGTCTCTCTCTGTCTCTGTCTCTGTCTCTGTCTCTGTCTCTGTCTCTGTCTCTCTCTCTCTCTCTCTCTCTCTCTCTCTCACACACACACACACACACACACACACACACACCCCTGATGTCTTAGACCCTGAGAAGAGCCTGCCTGGTGTGAGTCTCGGTACCTAAGGGATACAGCCAAACTGGGTCCTGGAGATGAGCTGAGCTGGGGAGAGGGCTCAGTGGGAGAGCAGGGGTGGCCTCGACCGTCTGTTCCGCAGAGCTGCACTATGCTCTCTGCAGTGTTTCTGTCCTGACTCCCTGGGCGCCTGATGGGCAGCCAGTTGCATACATTGCATAAGTGCTGCCATGCAGGTGAGACCAGTGCCCAGAGGGAAGGAGACAAGTCCTCCCCAGGGCCACCTCCTCGACCCAGCTCTCTGGCAGCCAGAGGGAGGCCGCAGGGCAAGTGGCCGTATGGGGGGCGCCTGTGACGCAGGGGCCGTGCAGGCCTCACCCCGCCTCCCCTCGCCCGCCTGCAGGTACATCAAGATCGGCGACAAGGAAGTGGAGTACCACCCCAGCTTCCGGCTCATCCTGCACACCAAGTACTTCAACCCACACTACAAGCCGGAGATGCAGGCGCAGTGCACCCTCATCAACTTCCTGGTCACCAGGGATGGGCTGGAGGACCAACTCCTGGCTGCCGTGGTGGCCAAAGAGCGCCCGGATCTGGAACAGCTGAAGGTAACAGGCCCGAAGGCGGGTCACAGGTCAGGGGTCACAGGCCCTCCACTCCTCTGACCTGTGCAGTGTGCCGTTCCTCCCTGCCCAGCTGTCTTCCCCACACTGAACATGGAACCAAATGCCTTCTCCATTCACCGCCCAGGACGCCCAGCCTCTGCCCCCACCGTGGTCTGCGCAGTCACCAGTGCCGGCCAAACCCCCGGCTTAGACTCGGCCGCCAATGTGGCCCTTCTGATTCTTCCCTGAGATCTTTTTTTCCCCCAGTCCTGGGGCTTGAAGTCAGGACCTGAGCACTGTCCTTGGGCTTTCTCAAGGCTAGTGTTCTACCACTTGAGCCACAGCACCACCTGCGGCTTTCTCTGGTATGTGGTACTAAGGAAACAAACCCAGGGCTTTGTGCATGTGAGATGCGCAGTCTACCACTAGACCACGCTCCCAGCCCCTGCCCTGCGATCATGTACGATGTCTTGGGTTCCTCTCTGCTCCAGTCACCCCGCGCATGTAGGCACACGTGCACCCGTGCTCACACACACACTTCCACTGCAGCTCCGGGGAGGCCCACGCATTAAAGGCTGAGTGGAGGCTAGGCCCTGGCTTACTTCTCTTGTCCCTTCTGTAGGCAAACCTCACCAAGTCTCAGAACGAATTCAAGATTGTCCTCAAGGAACTGGAAGACTCGCTCCTGGCCCGCCTCTCGGCAGCCTCTGGAAACTTCCTGGGAGACACTGCCCTGGTGGAGAACCTGGAGACCACCAAGCACACTGCCAACGAGATCGAGGAAAAGGTGGGCAACCAGGCTCCGGGCCACCACCGGGTACCCTGCACGGGGAGGCATGGCAGGGCCTAGGAGGGGGCGTGGCAGTGTATGGGGAAGAGGAGTGGCAGGGCCTGGGAGGAGGCGTGGCAGTGTTTGGGGCGTAGGCCTGGCAGGGCACAGCAGATCCATCTCTTAAGCAGCAAGAAGTTGTCACATGAGAGCCAGGGTGCCAGGGTGCCAGGGTGCCAGGACACCCCGTCTGCATAGGCCCCCACTGTCTGCTCAGGCTTCTGGGGGCTCTGCCTGCCAGGTGGGGCCCTCCAGCTTGTAGTTCGTCCACTTTCTGTCCTCTTTCATGAAATCGCTTTGGTTTGATATAAGGTACAAGAAGCAAAAATCACAGAAGCTAAAATCAATGAGGCGAGAGAGAGCTACCGGCCGGCTGCAGAGCGCGCCTCCCTGCTCTACTTCATCCTGAACGACCTCAACAAGATCAACCCCATCTACCAGTTCTCCCTCAAGGTCCCAGGGCCTCTGGGGGGCCTGGCAGACACAGGGGCTCGGGGCAGTGCGGGGTGCCCCTGGGGACAGTGCCCGGGCAGCAGGGCAGCTGCCCAGCCACCCACTGCCAGCACCCTGGGAGGGTCAGGGCATTGCCTGCTCTTCCCCGGTGACCCCATTGGAACAAACAGAGCCCATACAGGAGAGAGGGGCAGCCGGGTTCCAGCTTGGGGGCGGTTCTGCTCCGCAGGCCTTCAACGTGGTGTTCGAGAAAGCCATCCAGAAGACGGCCCCCTCCGACGAGGTGAGGCAGCGCGTCATCAACCTGACGGATGAGATCACCTACTCTGTGTTCATGTACACGGCCCGCGGGCTCTTTGAGCGGGACAAACTCATCTTTCTGGCCCAAGTGACGTTCCAGGTAACACCCAGACAATAAATATCCAGAAAAAAATACCCAGAAAATAACCAAACAAGTCAGGGCGACAGGGCTACAGGTACATGTCCCAACTGGTAGAACACCTGCCTTGCGTGCCAGACCCTGTGGATTGGGCCGTGACTGGAGTGAGCTGAGGCTCCTGGGCCATGCACCGTAATGTGGCTAAAATGCTAAGCTTGGTCAGGTGCTTAACCTCTGGGCCTGCGCGTTGTCCCTGAGCTCTTCAACTCAAGGCTACTGCCCTGCCCCTTGAGCCACAGCACCACTTCTGGTTTTCTGGTGGTTCATTGGAGATAAGAGTCTCCCAGACTTTAGTGCTGACTTTGAACCAGGATCCTCAGATCTCAGCCTCATGTCATCTCAGAATGACAAGCGTGAGCCACTGCTCCAGGCTAGGCACACATTTTTTTTTTTTTAACACAGGTGATGGTAACATTTTGCTCAAGTGAAAGGGGCAGGACAGCGTGCACCCCTCGCCTGACCCATACCCGGGGACCAGGGAGCACTCACCACGAGGGCGACCCTTCTGTCCACCCAACTGCAGACCAGCCACACGTGTGCACCCTGGCTTTTCCCAGGTCCTGTCCATGAAGAAGGAGCTGAACCCAATAGAGTTGGATTTCCTCCTGCGCTTCCCCTTCAAGGCGGGGACCGTGTCTCCGGTGGACTTCCTGCAACAGCAGAGCTGGGGGGGGATCAAGGTCAGTCGCCCAGCACAGCCCTGGGCGCCCCTCCCGCTGCCAGGCCTCCGCCAGATCCAGTGCCCTGACCCACACCTGTCATCCCAGATCCTCGGGGTCCTGAGCCTGAGGGCTGCGGTCAGAGCCATCCAGGGGGCACCGTCGAGAGGCCCTGAGTTCAAGTCACCCTCTCGCACACAAACTTACCACGGAAGCCAGATTGCAGGGGGGACAGACAAAACCTCAGGGCAGAGTGAGTGGCGAGCAGAATGTGTCGCTGTTGGTTTCCAGAAAGCTCTGCCCTCTTATCCGATTTGAATGTGACATTGCAGGACAGCTCAGAGGCATACTCACAGGACAGGCAGGCCCAGGCCATTGAGGCCAGGACCACCAGCCCCCAGACCCCAAGGCCTCTGTTCTTACTTCTTGCACCAGGAAGGGCAGAGTGTAATGGTTCCTCAGATCCTTAGGTCTTTGGGTTGCAGTCCAGACTGGCATGAGGAAAAGAGTGCCGGGCTGGCTGGCTCCTGTCGCCTCCTGTCCCCTGGACCCTCTGCAGAGGCAGCCTCACACCTGGAGGGGTGACCCTGGCCCCAGGCTGGGCTTCCTCCCATGGAGCCTGCACAGGAAGGACGCCCCCCTGCTGCCATGGTTTCTCAAGGACCACTGAGGGCGGTCAGGGAGGGTGACCTGCCGACCTGGGGTGGGTCACTGAGACCTCTGCGCCTGTCCCAGGCCCTGTCAGAGATGGACGAGTTCAAAAACCTGGACAATGACATCGAAGGGTCCGCCAAGCGGTGGAAGAAGCTGGTGGAGTCAGAGGCCCCAGAGAAGGAGATCTTCCCCAAGGAGTGGAAGAACAAGACGGCCCTTCAGAAGCTGTGTATGGTGCGATGCATGCGTCCAGACCGCATGACCTACGCCGTCAAGTGAGTGACATGCCATGGGGTGGGGGGGGCAGGAGAGGGGTGGAGGGGGGGGCGTCCCCTGCCAGACTCTGAGGTTGAAAATGAAGTCAATACCCTCCACAGCCAAATGGGGTCCTTTTTGGGGGTGTTTGAGACAAAACAGCCACCAGTATCCAGACTGTCATCTCAGTGGTTCCCTTTCGTGGAAGGTCAGTTCCAGTTGGAGAGTAAAATATTCCAGTGATTTCCATCTGATCCTTCTGTGTTAGAACAGGGTAGGGTACAACCCGGAAGGAACCCATGCCAGGCACCAGGGGTGCACACCTGAAATCTTAGCCGTGCAAGAGGCTGAGGTCCAGGGATTGTGGCTCAAAGCCAGCCTGAGCAGACAGAGCCAAGGGACTCTTAATCCCTAATTAACCAACCAACAAAAAGCCAGAAGTGGCTCACGTGGGTAGAACACCAGTCTTAAAACAAAAAGTCAAGCAAGAACGTGAGGCCCTGAGTTCAAACCCCAGTATGGGCACGGAAGAAAAAGAAGGGAACCCAGAAATGTTCTCACCATTTCTGCGTGGCTGAAAGGCGTCTTCCCTTCTCTCCTGGTGGCCTGGACACAGCCAGATTTCCCAAAAGGCACCAGCAGAATCCTCTGTGGGGAAGCGTGGGTTATTCCAGGCCAGAAGTGGTGAGGAGGAAGGAGGAAACAGGCAAAGCAGAAGCAGAGGGAAGGGAGAGACACCAGGACACGCCGTCTCCTGGGAGTAAGTTCCCAGCTGGGGACCAGCATGCCTGGGCCTGGTCATTTGATCTGACCAACTGCAGCTCAGAAGATCCACCTACCTGTTGGCACACAGTCAGGCAGATGTCTGAAGCCTGAGGTGGCACCTCCCATGCCAGGTTTCCTCCAGGGGGCCCCTGGAGGCCTCCTGGGACATCCTCCCAGGACATGTGGGATCAAGTTAAGGAGGTAAGGGCCTTAGTTCCCGCTGTGTGTGGCCCCCAGAGCTACGCCTTCCTCTTCATGCACCCCTGCCCCCGTGCCCTGCACACCTGTCAAGCCAGGGCCAGCACCAGTTCACTGGACCCTGCCCCCCACACCTGCCAAAGCCTGGGGGAACAGTGTGACACTGGGCACTGGCCAGGGCACCTTTGCTTCCTGTCCAGTCCTTCAGGAAGTGGCCAAGGCCAGCCTGAGCCTCTCACACTGGTCCAGAGCAGGACCCTCTGCCCCTGAGCCTGACCCAGCCCCTCCCCTGTCGCCCCCAGGAACTTTGTGGAGGAAAAGATGGGCAGTAAGTTTGTGGAAGGCCGAAGCGTGGAGTTTTCCAAGTCCTACGAGGAGAGCAGCCCCTCCACGCCCATCTTCTTCATCCTCTCCCCAGGGGTGGACCCCCTGAAAGATGTGGAAGCCCTGGGTAAGTCCTGTGACCCCCGCCCAATGCATGGTGCTAGGGAGATAACACCCATGCCCATTAGGCCCACTGCATCCAGAACAGAAAAACAGCAAGAGTGGGTGAGGGTGAGGAGATGGAAGGCGCCCACCCAGCAGGGGAGGCAGTAATGCCGCCTCGGGAAGGAGCTGGGTGGCTCCAGGGCCACGCACAGTCACCACGTGAGCCAGCAACTGCACTCGAGGCGGCACATGCAAAGAGCTGGTATGCAAGCAAGCCCTGGTGGGCGGACAAACACCATGCAGCGGAACCTGCGGCAGAACATGGTTCTGCCAGGAAAAGCCGTAGCGTTCTGAAGCAGGCTGCACCGCGCAAGAGCCCTGAGACCTGTGCTAAGCAGGCGGGCGTCGCCTGGCAGGCACGGATGCTCTGGGGGTGGCGAAGGCGACAGTGGTGGCATACGGTGGCAAGTGTCCTGAAGCTCGCTGAGCTGGCCACGCCAGGCTGTTAGATGGCAACCCTGATCCCAGGGGCCTCTCCTGGATCACCCACCCGCTCTCCTGCGTTCCTTCCTTTAGGGAAAAAGCTGGGCTTTACCATCGACAACGGGAAGCTGCACAATGTGTCCCTGGGGCAGGGCCAGGAGGTGGTGGCTGAGAACGCCCTGGACGTGGCCGCGGAGAACGGGCACTGGGTCATTCTGCAGGTGAGGCGCCCTGGCAGGGGCCGTGGACAGCCTGAAGCCTGGAGGAGAGCGGGGCACGGGCTGGCACTCAGCTTGTGGATGGGAGTCTCCAGAGCCGCCCAAGGGGCCGGGGCGCGGGGCGGGGCAGGACGACCGGGGCGGGGCCGGGGCAGGGGGCGTGTTGGTGGGCGGGGCCTGGCAGGGTGTGGAGGTGGGCGGGGACAGGGACAGGGGGCGTGGTGGTGGGGCGGGGCCAGTCAGGGGGTGTGGAGGTGGGCGGGGCGGGGCCAGGGCAGGGGGCGTGTTGGTGGGCGGGGCCGGGCAGGGGTGTGGAAGTGGGCGGGGCGGGGCCAGGGGGCGTGTTGGTGGGCGGGGCCTGGCAGGGTGTGGAGGTGGGCGGGGCGGGGACAGGGACAGGCGGCGTGGTGGTGGGGCGGGGCAGTGCAGGGAGGGGTGAGGGGCGGGGCGGTGCAGGGGCGGGGCCGGGTTCTCCCATGGAGGATGGGCGCGGTGGGCGCGGTGGGCGGGGACGGGGGGGTCCGGAGGGGCCCAGGCTGGGACAGGCGCTGTCTCCATCCAGCAGGCTCTGGTCAGGGTGCGGAGGGTGCAGGCTGGGCCGCCTCCCCCTCCCCCCGCCCCCCTCTCCCCTCCCCCCACGCCCGCGGCCGACCCCAGCCCTCCCCGCAGAACATCCACCTGGTGGCCCGGTGGCTGAGCACCCTGGACAAGAAGGTGGAGCGCTTCAGCACGGGCAGCCACGAGGACTACCGCGTGTTCATCAGCGCGGAGCCCGCGCCCTCCCCCGAGACCCACATCATCCCCCAGGGCATCCTGGAGAACGCCATCAAGATCACCAACGAGCCGCCCACCGGCATGTACGCCAACCTGCACAAGGCCCTGGACCTCTTCACCCAGGTAGCGCAGGCACCCGGCCCTGGGCCCGCGGAGGAACAGCCCCGCACCCGCCGGAAAGGGTGGTCCTCAAACCGTGGGTTCTGGACCCGCCCCGCGGTGGGCGCCCGCGGAGCCACAGGGACGGGACGTTCCAGCTGGTTATCATCGCAGTGTCAGTGGCTCCTCTGTTGTGTGGGTCGTGGCACTTGAACTCCGGGCCTGGGCGCTGTCCCTGAGCTCTTAGCTCAAGGCGACCGCCGACCCCTTGAGCCACAGCGCCACTCCCTGTTTTCTAGGGATTCATTGGAGATAAGAGTCGGGCAGACTTTTTGGTGGTGCCGGGATGCTCCTCAGATCCCCTCCGATCCCCTCCAATCTCGGCCTCCTGAGTAGCTAGGATTACATTATGAGCGGGAGTTTGGCCTACTGGCAGAGTACCTGTCTAGCATGCACAAAGACCTGGATTCCATTCCTTGGTATCACATGCATAGAAAAAAGAGAAAGCCCAAGGACAGTGCTCAGGCCCTGAGCTAAAGCCCAGAGCTGGCCAAAAAAAAAAAAAGGGATTACAGGCACCGTATCAGAATATTGTTTCTTAAAGCATAGAATTTTTGTAGAAAGTAGTATCAACCTCACTTGTGACAAAACATCTTGGAAAGAAGGGAAAGAATGTACACACACACACACACACACACACACACACACACGTTCCGGCACTGATCTGAGGAGGGACCAGATCGCCTGGGGGGGTCACTGGCTCTTGCCGCCCCCCCAAACCGGTATGCACCCCAAAGCACCTGGCCAACGCCAGGCTCTGGTGTGAGGTTCCCCCCTCCTCCCAGGACACCCTGGAGATGTGCACAAAGGAGATCGAGTTCAAAGGCATCCTCTTCGCCCTGTGCTACTTTCACGCCGTGGTGGCCGAGAGGCGCAAGTTTGGAGCCCAGGGCTGGAACCGGTCGTACCCCTTCAACAATGGGGACCTGACCATCTCCATCAACGTGCTGTACAATTACCTGGAGGCCAACCCCAAGGTGAGGCACACCACCCGCCCGACACTTGGAATCGTCCCTAATCCCTCCTCCTCCCTCCCATCGCTCCCTCCCATCCATCCTTTCTTTTTTTAATACCTCCCATTATCTTTATTTTTGAGGGTTCCGGGGTCACACATAAGTTTTATTATTAAGAGTGTTAGGTTTTCTCTTGCTAACCTTGCTTTGATTGGAGCAGTGTCTGATGTGACCTTTTTAATTATCGGGGTTACAGTTACCCTCGTCAGGTAGTAGGTGCATTACTTCTCATGTCCCCTGGTTTTTGTTCCCGTTTGCCCCGCCCCCACCTACGCATTCTTGGGAGCATCCACTTTGTAAGAAATCACAGGTTCCACACACCTCCAAAGACACCCGAGCACTGTGGCACCCCTCTGTGGTCTCAGCAGCCTCACCTCACAGTTGCGGCCCTACCGCCAGGGGCAGCTGCCGGCTTTCTGGCACCTGCCATGCATCGGTTCTGCAGCCGCCCCATCTGCACCAGAGCCCCACTCCCTCAAAGTTCAGGAAACCCCGGCAGCCTTGGGCTCTGGGTGCCGATCCTGTCGGTGTCTTGAGACAAACCCAGTTTGGGGGAAGAAGGTTCCCAAGAGTCTATTTAAAAAGGGTTGTGGGGGGGCCGGGAGTTTGGCCTAGTGGTTAAAGTGCTTGCCTAGCATGCATGAAGACCCGGGTTCGATTCCTCAGTACCACATACATAGAAAAAAAGCCAGAAATGGTGCTGAGGCTCAACTGGTAGAGCTGTAGCCTTGAGAAAGTCCAAGGACAGTGCTCAGGCCCTGAGCTCAAGCCCAGGACTGGCAAAAAAAAAAGGGTTGTGGGCCAGGAGTTTGGCCTAGTGGTAGAGTGCTTGCCTAGCATGCATGAAGACCTGGGTTCCTTGGTACCACATACATAGAAAAAAGCTGGAAGTGATGCTGTGGCTCAAGTGGTAGAGCTCTAGCCTTGAGAAAACCCAAGGACAGTGCTTAGGCCCTGAGTTCAAGACCCAGGCCTTGAGTTCTAGCCCGAGCGAGCACGTGCACGCGCACGTGCACGCGCGCGCGCACACACACACACACACACACACACACACACACACACACACACACAGAGGCTGCTTGCTTTTCATTATCCTTTTTTGCCCAGGTTGGCTTTGAACTGTGATCCTTAGATCACAGCCTCCTGAGTAGCTAGGATAACGGGCATGAGCCACCACGGGTGTCTGATTTTCCTTTTCTGCAAGCAGCTGCCATTCAATTTAAAATCACAGGCGTGGCTCCCAGTGCACATCGTGGGGGTGGAGCCAGATGAGGACAATGGTGGGGACACCAGAGCCAGGTCCTCTTCCACGGGTGACGAAGAGCAAGTGCTCCAGGGATAGCGTGGGACAGCATGCTTCCCGTGTGGGAAGCCATGGTTTTGCTGAGATGAGCGGCTTGCTCCAAACTGCCCCTGCAGAGACCTCAGGCACAGGGACACTCAGTGGGCTCAGAGGACAACCGTGAGCAGGTGACCCGTGGCGGCCTATGGAGGGAGCCAGTGCCACCCAGAGTGCTGCAGATGCCAGGAGAGAGAGGCAGGCGAGCGGAGGGGATGGGAAGAGGCAGGAAAGCCAGTGCCATTTAGACCTGTGCCAGCAGAGGTGCCATTGGAGGGCCTGGCACATCACTGTGCATGAGAGCAGGCCTGACAGGAGGAACCAGAGCAGGAGAGCAAATCTCTCATGTGTCACACATGGCAGAGCAGGGCAAGGCTGCGGGAGGCCGCTCCCACAAAGCCGAGTGACAGGAAGGGGCTCCACCTCTCCCAGGTGCCCTGGGACGACCTCCGCTACCTCTTTGGTGAAATCATGTATGGCGGCCACATCACGGACGACTGGGACCGCCGGCTGTGCAGGACCTACCTGATGGAGTACCTGCGGCCCGAGATGCTCGAGGGTGACGTGTTTCTGGCCCCAGGCTTCCAGACGCCCCCCAACCTGGACTACAAGGCGAGGACGGGAACAACACCCTCCGCACCCGGGCCAGTGCCATCCACAGGCCTCTCACCACAGATGCAACGAGGAACTGGGATGGAGCAAAGGAAGGAGGCAGAGGGGCAGCGGCAGTGGGGCCAGGAGCCAGGGGGGACACTGAGGGCAAGGCGCGGGTGGCACACTGGCAAGAGCTGAGCTGAGCTTGCAGACCTGCCCTGGCGGCCTGTTTACAGCCCCCACCTCTCTGCAGGGTTACCATGAGTACATCGATGAGAACCTGCCCCCGGAGAGCCCCTATCTATACGGCCTGCACCCCAACGCAGAAATTGGCTTCCTGACAGTCACCTCGGAGAAGCTGTTCCGAACCGTTCTGGAAATGCAGCCCAAAGAGTCAGACTCAGGAGCTGGCACAGGAGTGTCCCGGGAGGAGAAGGCAGGTTCCTTGCAGTCCTGCCCCCACCCACAGGAGTGCAGCCCTGACTGGCAGTACTTGGGCCCTTGTTGCCAGGTTCTGGGGAACTAGGAACGCTAGGCAAGGGGGTTCCTGCAAGCTAGTATCAGGCCTGGGTAGGGGGCTGAATATTCAGCATTTGGGCGCAGTGGGGACCCTGGAAGCAGCAGATACACCCAGAGGGGGACTTCCCAGCAAGGTGGCACAGTGTGGAAGGGCCCTGGAGGAAGTTCTCGGCCAGGCAGGCTGTGGGCTTCAGAGACCAACCTTAGGACGGAAAGACCCTTATTGCTATGAGGCCTGGTACCAGGGCGGCCTGACGTAGCCCCAGCACCGCTACGGAGCCTGGCCAGCCAAGCTGGAATCTGCAGAGCCTGCTGGCACCGCATTTGGCGATCAAGTGTCCCCAGCTCCTCCCTACCCTCTGGGGGTCAGATCTGAGAACCCCCGGGCAGGCTCCGTGCCTGGCGCCGCTGGGATGAGGCCTTGCTGGAACTGACTTCCAGGTGAAGGCAGTGCTGGACGACATCCTGGAAAAGATCCCAGAGACATTCAACATGGCCGAGATCATGGCCAAGGCTGCTGAGAAGACGCCCTACGTGGTGGTCGCCTTTCAAGAGTGCGAGAGAATGAACATTCTCACCAATGAGATGCGCCGTTCACTGAAGGAGCTGAACCTGGGCCTGAAGGTAACCCGGACCCTGGGGACGTCCTGGGCGCCACGGACATGACTTAGGAACCAGCTGGCCTGAAGGGCAACGGCAAGACTCCGGCCCAGCCGCAGCCCCTGGGTGGGGGGCGGCGTGCTGTGGCCTGTCCCCTTCCTCCCTGACCTGGCCACAGGAGGCTGTCTGGCAGGAAGCAGGGGGTGTCCCCCACACGGGGTGTCCCCAGAGAAGCTAGAGGGCCACACGGGTAGGAGATGGTGTGGGAGAAAATGAAGCAGGCACACAATTATCTGGGCCACGTCCTCCAGGGGGAGCTGACCATCACGACGGACATGGAGGACCTGTCCACGGCTCTGTTCTATGATACCGTGCCCGACACGTGGGTGGCCCGGGCCTACCCCTCGATGATGGGCCTGGCGGCCTGGTATGCCGACCTGCTGCTTCGCATCAGGGTAAGCAGTGCCCTCTGTGGGCACAGGTCTGCCTGGCCCTACCCCTCACGCCCTCGTGACGTGGGCTCTGCACCAGGGCAAAGCCATCCATAAGCAGACATACCAAAAGCAGGGTCTCTTTGGACTTGCTCCTGTCTCTTCCGGCCCCTCCCTTACACACCAGGGGAAGGCACCCGGCTGGCCCCGCTGCCAGGTGAAGCCCTCTTTGGCGCAGGCATGGGGAAGTAGCATCGGCTCTGTCCAGGGCTGGCGCCTAGCCCCTTGCCCTCTGGGCTGCCTGTGTTCTCTCTCAGGAGCTCGAGTCCTGGACAACTGACTTCGCCTTGCCCACTACTGTGTGGCTGGCTGGGTTCTTCAACCCGCAGTCATTCCTCACAGCCATCATGCAGTCAATGGCCAGGAAGAACGAGTGGCCCCTGGACAAGATGTGTCTGTCTGTGGAGGTGACCAAGAAGAACAAAGAGGACATGACCGCGCCCCCCCGGGAAGGCTCCTACGTGTACGGCCTCTTCATGGAAGGTGAGGGGCCCCTCTGGGAGCTGGCTTCACAGTGGACAGGCGAGGCGGTCACAGGCCACAGGAAGACAGGGGCGGGCACCACCAGTGCCAACTCCCACATCACCTGTCCTGCTGAGAGATGGGGGCGTGAGGCGGGCAGTCTCCTGAGACCACAGGCTGCCCCGCTCCACGAGCAACGCCACCCTTCCCTGCGAGGCGTCAGACCACTCCACTTCCCAATCACCACAGACAAGCAACAGCCATTCTCCATGTTGTTTATTTCAGAATTCCAGACAGGAAGTATAAACACCACTCGATAGGGCAAGTAGAAACGAGAGCAGTTATATTCGGCACAGACACTTATTTATATTCTATATACATAGACATTACACGTTTAGAGTCAGGAAAGTTTATAGTTTTCAGCAGGAGTTCTGATTCCCTGCCACTGAAATCAGGAAGGCGCAGAGGAGGCGCTGAAAACACCACAGATTGAAACGGATGGAAACCAAAGGTGTAGCACTGCTGAGCTCAGCGCACAGCGGGGTCCCCTGCCGAGTCCTCTGCTCACATGGCTACGCTGAGCAGTGTCCACCCCGGCACCTGGCCTGACCACCACCTTCTTCCTGGAAGGCCAGGCCCTTCCCGGCCGGCCCCCTCCCCTCACTCACTATCAGCCACAGACAGGACTGGCTCGCCCAGCCAGGGCCACCCTGACCCTGGGCCACACTTCCCCGCAGGAGCTCGCTGGGACACCCAGACCGGAGTCATCGCTGAAGCCCGGCTGAAGGAGCTGACGCCAACCATGCCCGTCATCTTCATCAAGGCCATTCCTGTGGACCGCATGGAGACCAAGAACATTTACGAGTGCCCCGTGTACAAGACGCGCATCCGGGGCCCGACCTACGTCTGGACCTTCAACCTCAAGACTAAAGAGAAGGCGGCCAAGTGGGTCCTGGCAGCGGTGGCACTCCTGCTGCAGGTGTAGCGACGGCTGACCAGCCACCAGAAGCCCAGCTTTGCAACTGTTCTTATTTAATTTACAGGAACAGAGGACTGTCACTTATATAATCAGGTTCTTTGTAACTAATCCACATAGCCCCTACCTGTGGATTAAAGCTCATCTGATTCTGCTCAGTGGCTGATACTGAGGCTCGGGTTGGGGGGGGGGCGGCATGCCTGGCCTCTGGGGAAGGTCTCTCAGGAGCCCCAGGGCAGTGCTTCACACCACACAGGCCAGTGGGGGCCAGGCATGCTTCGTGCTGGGTGGAACTGGCCCTGGGCACCCATCCCCAGCCTTCCTCTTCTCTGAGGACCAGAGGGCAACACCTGCCACCCCAGCCTCTGCCTGAGCCGGAATTCTGGTTTCCACGCAGGTTCCATGTCCACTGACTGCCACTTGTTAGAACCACCACACAGGGCCTGGTGGGGAGGGCAGCAGACGCTCTGGCCATGTGCCACGTCCTGCGAGCACTGGGATTCTGTCTGCGGCTCCCCTAACCTCCTCGCCTTCCGTTCTCATCTCCTGCGTCCCTGGCTGGGTTGGCACAGGCGCAGAAGCAGTTTTCTCCCAACTTCATTGCCTGGCCCAATCCCGGCATAAGGAAGTCCAGTTTCCGTTTCTCTGGATGAGTCTTCCGGTCTGGGTCTCAGGCATCTACACAACCATGAAGAACTCTCCAAGTTGGGGCTGGTGGCTCATGCCTATAATCCTAGCTACTCGAGAAGCCAAGAGCCACGGGTCTGAAGCCAGCTCAGAGAGGCAAAGACACTCCAACTTCAAAATAACAGCCAAAAGCAGGCATGGTTCAAGTGACAGAGCACCAGCTACGAGCAAGCAAGCCAAATAAGTGTGGGAGGACCTGAGTTCAAGCCCTGGTATTGGTACGTACATGCACACACAGAAAACTCATCATGAAGACAGCTCAGGAAAATACTGGTGCCTTTGAGAAGGTCATCCACAGACACAGCCTGGTGCTCTGCCCCTCTCCATGGCAGCTGGCCAGACCCTGACTGGCAGGAGTGTCTATTGGCAGTGAGAACCATTTCAGCAGAGGTGAGATGATGCCCAGGCCTACTGGATTCCCAGGCAGAGCACTGCAGGGGCAGCCTGCCTCCTCCAGGTAAGGGTCTGTCTGAGCTTCAGGAATAGCTCGAGCCTAACTTCTGGAGAAAAGCTTCTCGGAGGTATCTGCACCCAATACCATGGGTGGAACAGAGGTCCCAGAGGTAACAATCAGCAGCAGTGCGGGGCTCAGGGGGGCAGGGGCAGCAAAAACATCCCTCAGGAACCACTTGGCACTAAGAGCGAGCGCAAGGAGCGTTTCAGGCTCCTAGCTTGGCTGTTGGGCACTGCCTCTGCTGACCAGGAGGGGTCAGTGCAGCCCTTGGCATCCAGGCTGCCAGCCACAGGGAACTCACTTCCAATCCCTGGTATAACTGCAAAATGAGACGTCCTTCCACTTTGCCTTTGGAGCCTGCCAGAGTCTACTGCCGCTGGTTGACAAAGTGACGCCACACTGCCCAAGCCTGCAGTGACAGGAGGGCAGGGGCAGGGACAGAGCCCCACATGCCCTGGGGAGGAGAGCCTGCCCAGAACACGCTGAGGGGCGGCAGGAGACAGAAGAGAGGTGGGAAGAGCATCCAGGCTGGCTTAAGCGGGGCCATGGCACAGGGGCCCTGGATAAGAAGGTCTCCCCAAACGAAAGGCAGAGTCCTGAGGCACCCAGGCTCCCCTGTTGGCCTCCCCCCCTTCCCTGGACAAATCACAAATACAGTGACCAGCCTGAGCACAAGCAGTGTCAAGCAGTGCTGTAGAGCTTCAGCCACAATCCACCCTGTTCACAGCCACAAAAGCCTGTGGCTCTCCAGCCTGAGACAGGAGCCCAGCAATGGGGACCAGTTCACACAGCCACAGGGATAAGGCTTGGCCACAGTCCTTTGTCCACAGAGGTGGTCACTGTGGCCTCATCTTGAGGGAAAAAGAAAAACAGATGCTTCCAAGAGGCAAAATCAGAAAAAGACTTCAGCCCAGCAGGGCTTGGAGCTGGTGGCTCACACTTCTAATCCTAGCTACTGAGGAGGCTCAGAGCTGAGGATCATGTGTTCAAAGCCAGCCAGCACACGAAAGTCGCCGAGACTATCACCAGTAAACCATTAAGTGGCGCTCAGGCTAAAACTGGGGCCAGGAGTGTGGCCTAATGGTAGAGTGTTTGCCTAGCGTGCACTTAGACCAGGTTATGATTCCTTGGTACCACATACACATAAAAAGCCAGAAGTGGTGCTGTGGCTCAAGTGGTAGAGTGCTAACCTCGAGGAATGCCCAAGGACAGTGCTCAGGCCCTGAGTCTAAGCCCCAGGACTGACAAAAATAATAATAATAAAACTGGTAGAGTGCTAGCCTTGAGCAAAAGGGCTCAGGAACAACGCCCAGGCTCTGAGTTTAAGCCCTAGGGCCAAAAATTTAAAAAAAAAAAAAAAAAAAAAGGGAAAGAAAGAAATGCACTCTTTACCTGACTTACAGTACTGTAACCGCTCTAATATATATCACCTTTATAATAATAATTTCTTTTTAAAGTAATGGAAACTACATGATGATTGAGAGGAGAACCAAGGAGGCAGGAGCTGAAGACAAGGTGGTGGTGCTATCAGACAGAAAAGCGAGCACAGCCTCAGGCCCCTCTCCCGACATGACTCTCCAGCCTCTCCTCTACGCCAAAGCAACCCGCAGAGACTTGACCACCAAGGGATGGAGTCTGGAGCATGTGTCCAGGCTGTGACTCACAGGCTCCTGGCAGGGGAGGGGCTGCCCCCGCAGCTAGAACACCACATCTCCTAACTACAGAAACAAATGTGAGGGAGAGGGGTCAGCAAGCCAGCAGGCCCAGATCTGGCTCAGATGCCACCATATCCTGAGCTGCAGCTGGCCAGGGCATCAAGCCAGCGCCATGTTCCATGCTAGATCACCAGCCACCGTGCCGCCGCCGCCGCTCCCCCACAGCCGCCGCCTCTGCAGGGCTGGGCTCTGAGGCATCTGCCAGCATCTGCCCGTCTCCCCCGTGGTCAGCCTCCCAGCAGCCCCAGGAAGGGAGCGTGGAAGAGGGCCCGCCCTGGTGCTGAGTGGCGGCGTCTGCACCTGAAGAGAGGGAACCTGCTGCCTAAGGCTGCAAAAGCTTTGATGGTAGCTGTGCCTGACTGCAGGGGCTGAGCCAAGGAGGGGGAAAGAGCCCCCAGGGCTCCCTGGAGAGGTCTGTGGGGACCTGCCAGTCGGCAATCCCCCTGCCCTAGCCTGGGTGCGGAGAGGTGGCAGGTGAGATGGCACCTGTTTGGTCTCAGAAGAAGTTCTTGATTAGTGGCGTCACCATCTTCACCCACAGCTTCACCTGCCGACCCGGCTGCTCAAAGGTGGCAGAGGACACCACAGCTGACCGCAGGTAGAGCTGCTCCTGCTCCTGAGGAAGGGGAACGGGGGAAATGGTTAGGAGTCCCTCTGGCGGCAGCACACACTGCAGGCTGGCCTGGCTTGGCCCTCAAACCAGCCTGTGGGCCCAGCAGCGAGCCCCGGGCTCCCAAGACGTTCTCCAAGACAGAGCTAGACTCTAATACAGGATTTTGTGTCCTCCAGGACTAAAGAAGTAGTGCACATCCCAGTACCCCCAGGGACCTGGGGGATGCTGCTCAGGGGCAGAGTACAGGGTTTGCCAGGCCGGTGGGGAGTCCGGGGACTGGAACCCAGCCCTGAGCTGCTTCACTCAAGACCAGCACTCTATCACTGGAGCCACACAGCTCCACTTCTGGCTTTCTGGCAGATAAGTGGAGGCAAAAGTCTCACAAACTCTCCTGCTGGAGCTGGCTTCCCACCATAATCCTCAGATCTCAGCCTCCTGGGAGGACAGGGTGGTGAGCGACTGGCTCCCCAACAAGACTAAGATTTTTTAGATATTTGTCACAGAAACATTTGTAAGGAAAGGCTGGAAAACACCTAAATATCCAACAGTCAGCTTATTAATAAACCCACATGACAAAGCCTCACTCACTCACTGCAGGACAATTGTTTGGAAGAACATGCATTTAGCAATGTGGGAAAGGGTGCACAGCATGTCAGTAAGACGCCAGACGTGAATCTACACAATGCACAGTCGTGCCCTCTGAATCCTAGACCCCACTCAGTTCCAGGTCCCTCTGCACGGAGCAAAGCCTAGAGACGTGAGGGAAGAGTTCACTGTATCCCGGGCAGCTCCTCTGCCCCAGCGAGGCCAGCACACACCTGCCCCAGGATTCTGGAACGTGGGCTGGGGCACTCCAGGCTTCACCCCTCCTGTACCTTTCCGAGGCCACATGCATACCCACCGCCCCCATGTCATGCATGGAAGCCCAGTCCTCTGGCCTAAACTGCTGCTGCTGAAGTTCAAACCCTTGGTGAGACCTTGAGGGGCTGGCACGCCGAGTCTCCACAGAGCGCCTCTAGCAGCTCTCAGCCAAGATTTCAACGAGGTTACCAGAAATGTTCCATGTCCTCACACACTCACCCCAGGCAGGGATGGAGGAAGTCGGCTGCCGGAGCCACAATGCCATTTGAGGGAGTATTTCTGGGGTCACAAGTGGAAAACTATTCTCTGAACAAAACCAGGAAGCTTTCGGTTATTATCACTTGCACCAAGGCGAGGGAACAGCCTCAGGTTCTGGAATAAATACTGCCTCGTCCCTGGGCTCCTGCCTGGGCCTGGCAGTGGCCTCTGGGAGCGGGGGTTGCAGGCCACAGGTGCTGGGGATTTTCTGCTGTAGGAAGGGGGGCAGGGGAGGGCAGCACGAGCAGCACTCGGGGCCAGGACAGGCACAGGCTGAGGAGGGCAGCAGCGGCCAGTTCTGAACCGGCAGAACCATCTAGAAATGCACGTCAGCACCTCATAGGCACAGCCTCACACACAGGGACCAGCCATGACAGCATGAGCTACTGTCCTCCCCGACGCGAAGAAAGTATCCCAAGTATGTCATTTGAGAAATCCACTCCAACCACAACTGGCCCGGCCTTTCCCAAGATCCAGGATGTGGGTTCGGCGCCCCAACTCAGGAAATGGAGAAGGCTCAGCCCCAAGCCCAGGCTCCCTCACACCAACTCAAATCCCCCAGAACTCATCCCACCCCGGACCAGATCCACCGACTGCTCTCCTGCACGAGGGGCGGAAACCGGGAAGGCCCCACTTGTGAGCGCTGCAGGTTCGTGCCTTTCCCCAGGCCAGCTCAGAGTCCAGCTGTGGCCTATTCCTGGCAGCTCTTGGCTTGGGGGCTTCCCCAGGCGCTTGCCGTAAGCCTCCCTACAGGAAGAAGCCTGCTGAACGAATGCCACTGCCACTGGGCATGGCAGCCATCACTTCCTCTTGCTCAGTAATGAAGCCCTTCCTGGCCCCAAGGACACTCACAGTCACTGACAAGATTCCCAGATTCGGGCCACAGGGCCAGGGGACAAAGCTGTGATCACTTTCCTGTCCATCACTCCATCAACAAAAGCTCTGACACTTCTGCTGCAGTGACTCCCAAACACGGGAGGCCAAAGCTGAGCAAGGCGACATCCAGCACACTAAGGTCGGGCCCAGATCACAAGGCTGCTGCAAAGACACAGACCCTTCACAGAAAGTGCTACTGGACAGGGTGCAAACCCCAAGGCAAGGTCTCATCCACGTCTCAGCTGTCCATTAACTGAACACCAAGATGCACAGAAACATGAATGAACACTATGGACCTTTCTGTCACTTTACACACAAAGTGTAAAACTATGACATCTTAGGAGGGCCAAACCACTACTGACTTTTTTTTTTTTTGTCGGTCCTGGGCTTGAACTCAGGGCCTGAGCACTGTCCATGGACTTTCTCAAGGCTAGAGCTCTACATGTGAGCCTCAGCACCACTTCCAGCTTTTTTCTATGTATGTAGTACCGAGGAATTGAACCTGGGTCTTCATGCATGCTAGGCCTGCACTCTACCACTAGGCCAAACTCCCAGCCCCCATTACTGACTCTTTTAAGAGTTCATTCCAGGGGGGTTGGGGGGGGAGGGAAATGGGTACCAAGACATGTGAAAGGGTATCAATGTACGTGAATTAATGCACCTTCTATCTGGCAAATATCATGTAACCCTTTTACTAATTACAATAAAAAAAAATTAAAAAAAAAAAGAGTTCATTCCAGTTCTGAGACATTATATCCCAGTGAGAGCATGGCGGGCTCTTCCAGAGCCAGTGCAGTGCTTTGCATGTGGGGTACAAGCTGAGACGGATTCCTCTCGAAGGCCTCATCACTCCAGACTTGGGGCAACCAAGGTCCTTCCCCTCTGCTGAGTCTCACTCACTGGAAGAGCGGCAGGAGCCACCTTTCAGAGCAGTCCAGTGACTCAGGCAAGACTTAGCTGCCTCTAGGCCCGTAGGAACCCATGCCTTGGGCGGCATCCCCTGCCCACAGGACTCTGCGCCCTCAACCAACCTGATGGAGCTGCTGCTGCAGGGTGCGGCTCTCGGTCACAATGGCAATCTGGGCCTCCAGGTCCCGGTGAACTGACCTGTACCCAAAATTAGGAGAGCCAATCAGCGTGAGGCAGGGCAGGCTGCTCCCTGCCAGGTACAGCCAGAGGCCTGCAGGGAAAAGGAAATGTGTAGATAAGAAGTGAGCCCAGCATCAGCTGAGGTCCTCGCCAGTGTCCAACCTAGGAGGAAAGCAGTGGGCTGGTCCCACTGTGCCTGGCGTGGGCATGCATACAGCACGCAAACCAGTCCCCCACAGGCATGCATGCACACACGCACGCACACATGCACACATGCCCATGTAATCTGGACCTCTCCACACTTTCTTTCCTTTCTACCACCCATGCTGCAGCCTTGTGACCCATGCAGAATGGGGAGGTGGTTCAAGGCACACAATGCCCCTGCTACACACACCCCAGTCACCAAGCTGTCACCAGAGTGCAGGACCTCCAATCCCCACGCTCTTAACTGCAGGCAATGCTACCAGTGACGTTGTGGCCATCCTGGACACGGCCTGCCAGCCCTCCCAGAGCACTAGGGAAGGAGGCCAGGGCCTTGTTCAGCCAGTAGACTTGGGGACGTCACAGGGTGGTGACAGTGACACTTGGTAGGAACTGGCTTCCTCAAGACCAGTAGCCTGCCCTTCCTGCCTCCCTGTCCCCACTGCCTATTTCAGGTTGTCAACACCAAAGCCAACGAGATCCGAGGGGCACAGGAAGGGACTCCTCTGCCACCTCTGCCAGGGGGTTCAGAGACCTCCAGGCTGGGCCAGGCAACCCCCGCTGCAGCCAGTGGAGGAGCGCACTCCCGAGACAGTGAATCCCAGCCCCCTGCTTTGCCAGGACACAGCACGTGTGTGACAGTCAAGGAGACCCAGGGCCAGCAGGTGACTGAAGGTCATGGGATCTGAAGTGCCACTTGAGATGGCCACATCCCATCCCATGCCCTCCGCCAAGGCCCAGGGCTGCTTCACTGCCCAGGCCCCAGCTAAAGGGCACAGCCCCTTCTGGTGTGCCCTCGGGCAGGGGCCCTCCCTGGCACCAAGAATGCCCTCCCCAGAGAACCCCACCCAGCCCAGCCAGTGAGCCTTCGCAGGCCTGCGGGTGCCTCCTCCGCCGGCCTCCCCACGGCCTTCCTCTCAGAGGCTCCGGGAGCACGTGACCACGACGGGCAAGCCAGCAGTATCTCATGAACACTGCGTGCCGAAAATAGAAGGCCATTTCCTAACTCTCACACAGAGCAGGAGCACTTCCAAGAACGTCTTGGGTAAGAGGACGAGGGCCTGCTGCTTGTTCCTGTAATGGCTCATCCCGCGCCTACAGAGGGCCTCCTCAAAGCCACCGGCCTACTTCACTTGGTCAAGGCAGCCTTTGGCTGCACAGGCCACTCAAGAGGTCTTTGGAAAGCCAGGGGCCAGTGGCCCATGCCTATAATCCTAGCTAGTCAGGGAGCTGAGATCTGAGGACCACAGTTCAAAGTCAGCCTAGGAAGAAAAGTGTGAGATTTTGATCCCCACTAACCTACAAAAAAAAAGCCAAAGTAGAGCTGTGGCTCAAGTGGTAGGGCGCGAGCCTTGAGCAAAAGCAGCTCAGGGACAGTGCCCAGGTCCTACACTCACTTCTTTTACTTGTAAAATCTGCCACAGGGCCGGCTGGTTCTCTCCCGGGGGAAGCAAGGGGTGGCCATCAGAGGCAGGCAGTCCATCCAGCCCACTGGTGACAGCACACTGCACACGGGACTGCTGTGGCTTTGTCACCACTGACCGCCAGACCAACTGTCCATCCGTCTGCATGCTGGACCATCAGCTATGCTGCATTATCGGGGAAGGTAGACGGGCAGTCACATTCCCTGCCCCCCGCTTCCTGTCACCGCCACTTCTTTCCTCTCACCAAGGCTGGCCTCTGGGCCACTGCCTGGTTAAAGACAGCCCATTATTTCAGCCTCCTGCCTAGCTGGTGAGTGCCAACCCCTCCCCCATTTTATCTGCATAACCTCCATCAAAAAGAAAGTGAAGCCCACACCGGTGTCTCATGCCTATAATCCTAATGACCTAAGAGACTGAGATCTGAGGATCATGGTTCAAAGCCAGGAAAATCGGTGACTCTTACCCATAATTAACCACCAGCAGTCACGGCTCATCTAGTAGAGCACTAGCCCTGAGCATAAGAAGTACAGGACAGCACTCAGGCCCTTAGTTCAAGTCTCAAGACTGACACAAAAAAATAGAATGAAGCAAAGCACCTGGAGAAGTCACTCCAGTAACTTAGCTACTCACAAGGCTGAAATCTACAACATAATGGCTCCAGGGAGCTAGACACAAAAAAAAGTCTGTTAAGACTGCATCTTCAGATTAACCAGAGCAAAAAGCAGAGCTGACTACATGGCTCAAATGGTCATATGCCAGCCTAGCAAGTGGGGTGTCCTGCATTCAAACCCTAGTACTGCCAAAAAGTTGAAAGAGAAAGAGGAAAGGGGAGAGAAAAGGATGATGATGATGAGGGCAGTCACAGAGACACCAAGGCATGGCATACGTCTACAGCTCCGATACTGCCATCCCTTCCCAGCACCACCTCAAGTTCAAGGCCAGCCTGGGCTACAGGGCGAGAAGAGGGTTGGGGGAGGGGAGGAAGGTAGGGAGAGAGAAATGGGGAGGCAATGAAAAGGCCAGAAACGACCCCCTTGATGAACCTGAACAAGGTAAGAAAGCTCTGGGAGGACCTCACTGGTGCCGTCCCCAGAAGCCAGGGCTGCCACGGGGCTGGGAGGCTCCCTAATAGTGGGTACTCAGGGCACCCCCTGAGCCAGGGAGGCAGTCCAGGACACCCCCTGGGCTGGAGAGGCTAGTTCAGGGCATCCTCTGGACTGAAAGGAAGCCCTTCAGGGCCAGAACTGGGGAATCCCATTTCCCGCCCGGGGGCCATAAACTGGTTAACAAGCACCATTTCCCACCCCACGGCCTGACCTTTGGGCCCAGTTCTTCTGCTGTTCCTGGAACCAGCAGGAAGTGCGGAGGGAACAGCAGCCTGGGAAGGAGAGGAAGCCCTGCCACGGAGAGAGTGCTTTCTGGAGAGGGCTGAGGTGGAAAGCCTGCAGCCGGAGGGGTCACCGCCACAACCCTGCACCCCTCAAAAACTATCTGGCTTGGAGCCTCCTCTTCACACAGAGAGGCTATCTGCCGGACCTTCTCCAGCCACCCCACCTCCTGAAGCGGAAAGCAGTCTGGTACTCCCCCAGCCTCCCTGCCGAGGCTCCTCCAGAAGTGTCACAGGCCTGGGGTTCATGACAATGCCCCAACTCCCACCTTGGCTGGGGTGAGGGCAGGGTCTGCTCCCTCAACCCCATGGGTCTGGTGCCCTGCTGGTGGCCCATTCCCATAGACCTCTGCTGGATGTATCCTCAGAGACCCTTCCCCATCTGGACCCCTCCGCCAGCCCGCATCTCTTCTGCCCTGGGCTTTAACCAAACAATCTGTACAGTTCTCTCGCTAGTCTGCCATCTGCTTCCTGTGAGAAGGAAACCGAGGTGGGCAGGAAGCTGTGCCTTGAATGACACTCGGTAGATGTTTATGTTAATGTTCTTGCATATTAATCTATCTGGATAAAATGAGAGTTACTGGGATTCTCACAAATGAAGGCTACAAAAATGCCGTTCAGTTCTGAAGCAGGAGCTCTGGGGCCTTCTCTGAGGACGGCCCCTAGAAAAATCACAAGACCCTGTGAAAACAAGGAGACAGACAACATCATGGGCCTGTCTTCCTACACGGGTGGGTGCCAGCCACTTCTGCTGGCACGCGTCCCCTCCTCGCCCCAGGCATGGCCTAGGTGACCCATGAGGCTGAGAGCTGAATGCTGGCTTCATGAAATACACTGAAACACAGTGTGGAAGAAGTTCAGCCTCTCAGACCTCCAGCACTGGGTGGGTACACACAGAGGAAGGCTGCATCTCCACTGCCCTGCCTCTCTCTCTACAACCAGCCGGGAGGACGAAGGCCAGGGCCACCAACCAAGTCTGCTGGCAGCATCTAAGTCTGCTGGTAGTCAAATTCTACTCTGCTGCCAGAACTCTGTCCCACAAGTACTGAGCCAGAAGCAAGGCCAGGCAATAGGAATCTGGAAACCAGGAGTCACGGGAGTGGCCTGCAGCCCACTGGAACATGCATCCCGCAGCCCAGCCTGTTCCAAGACTCTTTGAAGCATGCAGACAGAGGCCTCCAGATTCAGAGCTGTCCTCCTGGCTGAGATGCAGAGAAAAACACTAGACCCACTTACAATGGCTCCACCTAGATCATGGAAGAGAGTAAGCAAGGCACAGTCTGTACAAACCATACTCTGGTTCTCTCTCAGGGAAGTTTTTGTCTTGCTTGTAATGATGGAGATGGAACCCAGGGCCTCTGTTTATAGGGCAAGCAATCTACCCCATCTCCCTCACCCGTCAAGTTTTTCTTCTGTTCTAGGTTTTGTTTGGGGCTGATCCTGGGGCTTGCTTAGACCCAGGGCCTGGGTATTTTCCCTTCATTTTTTCACTCAAGGCCACAACTTCACTTTCCAGCTTTTTGATAGTTAATTGGCGAGAAGAGACTCACAGACTTTTCTGTCTGGGCTGGCTTTGAACCACTGTCCTCAGATCTCAGCCTCCTGGGTGGCATGAGCCACAGGCATCCAGCTTCATTTTTCAAGTTCTGAATTTGGATCTCTTCCCAGGCTAGCAGAGTCCAGTCCAGTCCTCCGAGCCACAGTTCCCAGGCGGCACTCTACACAGATCTGTGGCTAGGCTGAGACCTGAGATGGTCAGGGGGTTGGATGAGACCCATCTTCAACAGACCCCTTCTTCAACCTACAGTGGGTTCATCAGGACATACCCATATTCCTACTGCAAGTCAGGAAGCATGGCTGTGGGAGCAGGAACAGAGTGAACCTTTACCATCTGTGAGCCATCCCCTCTTCACAGGGCTGCTCCACCCAGGGGCTTCAGCTGGGCACTGGTGCCCGCTTTAAGACACCAGGCTACTGCTGCCACTTTCTCCAGACAACAAACAGCCACTGACGATTCTACAGGAAAGGAGCTGAACTGGGTCCCTTCTGCTTCTGCCACAGGTAAAGGTGAACTGGAACAATCTAGATTCCATGTATGGTAACCTCTACACCAAATCACGCTCACATAGGAAGAGGCAGCCTTTGCAAAAGTCTAAAAACAAATCAAGCATATAAGCCACACTACAAACTAGGCTCGAGAGCACTCCTTCAAATGGTGGAAGGCACCTCGGGTTCTTGAAGCAGCCCAATTTATTAAAAATCCACTGTGCAAAATGATGTCTGCGAGGAAACCAGCAAAGAATGGGAGGTAATACCTCACTGCCCAGCGAATGGCACACAAGAGTGTGTCCATGCCTACCACACAATGACAGAACAGGTTGGGCTTGGTTTTGCTTTCTGAGACAAAGTCTAAGATGGTCTAGAACATTTGATTTTCCTGCTTCAGCATCCAAAGTGCTGAGATTACAGCTTGCACCCTGGCCCAACTGCCCAATAACATTTGATAGACAGTACTACAGAGTAGACTGCAGCTCGTTGAGTTTACTGCCAGCAGTTACACCTGTTTGGCAATGCTGTCTCCCCACCTTGCCTATGGGCCACCTCCATCTGAGGACAGGGAGGAAGCCACACCTTACAGAACTACCCTCCCAGGGCCACCCACAACTTCAACACATAATATTCCAAGATTTGCTGTCCAACATCCTGAGGAGACGGGATGCAATTGGGGTTTGGAGACTTGAAACCTATGTCCTGGCTCACTCTCCTCTGCCCAAGGGCTTCCGGAGCAGAGCATCCCAGATCAGCCAGGATCTGCCCTGCAGGAGGGTGGGTAAGGGCATCATAGTATTGGCTGTACCACCGCAGTGGGTTTCTCTAGGGCCCGGGTAGGCCCACAGCTTGCATCTTGCATGGGTCTTGCAGGAAATGGTCCATCTGATCAACTCTCCCAGCCCCAAATACTATGGGAGCTGCTGTTTCTCCCCCATACAGGCTGAGCCACAAGCAGCCCTAACTTAATACCCCACTGTGGATCACAGCCACTGAGCAGGGCAGCTCAATAGAGTGCCTCTGATTCCTGACTTTAGGCAAGAATCCCATTCCAGCAACCCACTCACTGCAACCCACCCCTGCCACCACTTTCCCTCTCCCACACACATTCAGAAGCATCCTGGGGCCCAGATGCCAGGTTCTCTGTGCTAACCCACTAGCCCAGGGCTGACAGGTGGCAGGCTCCACCCTTTCTCCCTGCCAAGCCTAGGAAGGTGGAAGGCCAAGGAGCAACAGAATGACACAGCCAGGAAAACGCCAGATGGAGTCTGCTTCTGCGGTAAGTGGAGAGTCACCACATCCTTATCAGCAGAGCTTCGGGGAAACAATGCACAACAGAATGAGAACTGCTGGGTGGGTCTGGGGCCTCCGGACCTGCAGGTGGGGCCCCAGGTCCACGTAAGACAAGGAGGAACACTGGCCAGCCACACAACTGTGTCCCTTGTTCAGGGTCTATGTTGCAGCGCTCATCCAAAGTGCAAAGCACCTCTCTGCTGCTTGGCTCTTCCCACTCTACCGGACCTAGGCCCTGCTGCCATTCCCACAAGTAACAAGGCCAGCCTGGAAATACTGTCCACACACCCCAGCCCAACCTACTGCGCCCAGACACCTGACCACACACCTGCTTCAGCCAGAGAGAGGCAGCTGCCCCACACCATCGTACCACCTGCCCAGGAGGCACAGAGTCACGTCGACTTTCCTGCCTGGGCTGCCTTTGAACCGCAATCCTCAGACCTCAGCGTCCTGAGCAGCGAGGATTACCAGGCATGAAGTCTCACTTGCTCTTTTTAGTTATTTTTAAGGTCTCACTCTTGCCCAGGAAAGTCTCGGTCCATGATCCGCTAACCATGCTTCCCACATACGTAGGATTATAGACAGACACGCATCTCAATGGCCAGTTTGGTCACTAACTCTTGGCCTGTGTTGGCCCCCAACCATGACCTTCTTATCTCTGTCCCCTAAGGAGCTGGGATTACAGGTACAAAATACCATGCCCACAGTTTTTTGTTTGTTTTTGTAATACCTCGTCATCTAGGTGGAATAGAGAATGCTTGTAATCACAATGTTCAGGAAGTTGAAGCAGGATAACGGCAAGCTCACGGCCACTCCAGGCCTGCCTTTCCCCCTAGTGCTAGACCTTAGTCTCAAGGCTGGCACTCTACCACTTGAACTACGCTTGAAAATAATCTCTTGGATCTGTCTGCCCTGACTGGTGTTAGAACCACACACCTAAGATCTCTTCCACCTGAATACGCTGCCGGCGTCTTTAAAAACAAGGACAGGGCCAGGCACCAGTGGCTCACACCTGTCATCCTAACTCCACAGGAGGCTGAGATCTGAGGACTGCAGTTCAAAGCCAGCCAAAGCAGAAAAATTCCTGTGAGACTCTTATCTCCACTTAACCACGCAAAAACTGAAGTGGTGCTGTGACTCAGCGTGGTAGAGTGAGCCAGCGGTGGCTCACACCTGTAATCCTAGCTACTCAGGAGGCTGAGATCTGAGGATCACGGTTCAAAGCCAGCCCAGGCACAAAAGGACCTGAGACTCTTCTCTCCAATGAACCTCTAGAAAAGGACAAGTAGGGCCGTGGCTCCAGGGGTAGGGTGGTAGCCTTGAGTGAGGAGCTCAGGGACAGCTTCCAGGCCAACTTCAAGCCCCATCATCCACCAAAAGAAAAAAAAGGAAGGGTAAAGTGCTAGATTTGAGCAAAAGAGCTCAAGGACAGCACCCAGCTCAGTTCAGGCTCCACAACCAATCCAACTAATAACACGTTGGGGCTGGTATGTAGCAATGCAGTTCCAGCACTTCCCTAGGACATGGACAGGCCAAGGGTCTTCTCCCTAGCACATAAAGTGCCAGGTTAAGTTCACACAAAAAGCCGGACATCCTGGATCTAGAGTGGCCTGGGTTTCACCACACTGAAAACATTTGTTTGGAGAAGGGATGGTGGGGGAGAGAGTTCCTCCTGAGAATTGAAGATGCCCTGAGTCCCAGCAGCACAGACGGGTGGTCCATGGTAGCAGGCACAGCAGGACTCAAGACTACCCAGGGAATCCCGAGGAGCCATTCTCAGATTTCACAGCTTCACACACCAGAGACTCTTGGCCTACTGAGATGCAGGGGCCGTGCCTGGCTCTGAGCATGGTTCCTATGCTCACACCTCACACGTCCAGAAATGAGCGTGCACAGCCAAGAGCACAAGGCAAGCCAGTCTCAAGCTTCAAGTGCCTGTCCCCCTTGTCTCAGAAAGGGTGTGTGTGAGAATGTGCCTCATCTTGGCCAGGGCGTGTAGCTTTACATTAGAAGATTCTGGGGAAGGGGGAGGGGGAGGGAAATGGGGACAAAACCATGAGAAAGGGTAGCAGTCTTTATGAAGTAATGCACATTCTATCTGGAGAATATAATGTAACCTTTCCATTAAATACAATAAAAAAAAATATATATATATATATTATTATTTTTTTTTTTTTTTTGCCAGTCCTGGGCTTGAGCTCAGGGCCTGAGCACTGTCCTTAGACTTTCTCAAGGCTAGAGCTCTACCACTTGAGCCTCAGCACCACTTCCGGCTTTTTTTTTTCTATGTATGTGGTACCGAGGAATCGAACCCGGGTCTTCATGCATGCTAGGCAAGCACTTTAACCACTAGGCCAAACTCCCGGCCCTTCTGGCTTTTTTTCTATGTATGTGGTACCAAAGAATTGAACCCGGGTCCTCATGCATGCTAGGCAAGCACTCTACCACTAGGCTAAACTCCAAGCCCTAAAAAATATATTTAAAAAAAAATAGAAGGCTCTGGACTCCATCCCCAGCATCACACCTGAAAAAAGTATATAGGACTTCTATTAAGGACTGAAAGTTAAACATATATGTTTATAAACATAATATAGACATAGATATAAATATATAACATATGCATGTGTGTACGTTTTATGTGTGTGTGCGTGTGTGTATATATATATATATAAAATGCCAAAGTAACTACAATTACATGTATGAGCCACCAGACTCTGGAAGAACATGTTTGTGTGACACAGAGAGACTGAAAGAGAGAGAGTGTCCTGGGGGCTTCAACTTATGATCCCTTAGCTTTTTCACTCGCGATTAGCACTCTTACCAATTGAGCCAACAGGTCCACCTCTGGCTTTTTGTGGTTAATCAGAGATAAGAGTCTCATGGGCTTTTCTGCCCAAGCTGGCCTCAAATAGCAATACTCACATCTCAGCCTCCTGAGTAGCTAGGATTAAGGCACATTTTTTTTAAAAAAAATTTAAACGTATTTTTTTTCTTTTCTCTCTGTCTTTCTCTCTCTCTCTCCTTTCTTTCCTTCCCCCCCTCTCTCTCTTTCATTCTTTCTTGTCCCAGGACATGAACTCAGGGCCTGAACATTGTCCTTGGGCTTTTTCAAGTCTAGAACTCTACCATCTGAACCACAGCCCCACTTCTGGCTTTTTCTATGTATGTGGTTCCAAGGAATCGAACCCAGGGCTTTGTGAATGCTAGGAAAGCACTCTACCACTAGGGCCAAACTCCCGGCCCCCAGAACCACATTTTTTAAGAAACCACCCAAACCATTTTAGTTCGTAAGTTTGTGGTGCATATGAGAGGGGGTGGGAGGGGGGGAGGGAGGGAGGGAGGGAGGAAAGGAGGTGCTTTACACAGATAAATTTGCTTAACGAAGAGCTCTCACTGCTGCCCACACATGTGGTCCTGGAACCATGTCCTAGCAAGAACCAAAGGGATCCATAGGTGTGAGAGGCAGGTGTGCTACAGTGCACAATTATGCACACACAGCCTGCACCCTGCGGGGAAGCCAGGAGTGAGGGCCCTGGTACTGCTGCCTTGCTGGGGCAGTCTTCTGGCCAGCTGCCTCATACCTTTGGCATGAAATGTCCAGCCCCTGCGCCAGTACTCCTGCAGCTGGACCCGCTCCTGCTGCCCTAGGCCGCACACCTCGCTGAAGAACTGCCGCTCAATGTGCACGTAGGCCGCTGGAATGGCTCCGGCTACGCCCTTGGCCCCAAAGAAGCCATTCACCTCTGGGGAGGCCAGCAGAATCTGATATTCAGCCCGTGTGCCCAGGACCAAGTCCATGTAGGCCTGGGTCAGATTGAAGTAGCCAGTGGTGAGGAAAATCCTAGAGCCTCGCTCGGCTTCCGTCAACAGGGTCTCAGTGACGATCTCATCGATCTGGATCTCAAAGGGCTTCATCTGGATCAACGGGTAAATCCAGGTATCGGGTGCTGGCCTCCGGTCACCAGCAGCTGCTGCCTCCTCCTGGGTCAACAGGGAGTCACCATGGAAGGTCTGGGCGTGCAGCATCTGCTGACGGGTCCGGGCTGAGTGGATCACATCCATGACCCGTTTATTAGCTGCCTTGCAGTAGGCCGCCCGGTCACCTAGAGGGAGATGGTAGAAGAGGGAGGGAGAGACTGGCAGGCTGAGTACACAGGCGTGTACTCAGGTGTGACAGGCACGTGCAAATGCTACAAGCACAAAGCCCTAAAGGCTGCTCCTAGGATACAGCTGCCAGACAAGTCCCTGCCCCCAGGACCTCCACAGGAAGAGGTGAGGAGCCTGTCCACACGTAACCCCAGTCACAGAACCTCACAGTCAAGGGGAACCTAGAGTGACAGATATCAGGATGGTGGTGACTTTGGGGAGGTGACACCGGAGAGGGACTGCGGGGAACAAAGGGTAATATCTGTTGTGAACAGACACTTGAGCAGTACCTGTGATTGGCACTCAGTAAACATGTTATCCTTGAAAAGAACGCTGTGGAAACAGCAACATGTATTAGGGCTGGACATGGCTGATGGCTTACACCTGTCATTCCAGCTACAAAGACATCATAGGTAGAAAGACTCTGGTTTTAGGCCAGCCTGGGCAAAAACGAAGACCCTATCTAAAAAAAACAAATGCAAAAGGGGTTGCAGACATGGCTCAAATGGTAAGAATGCTTGACTAACAAACACAAAGCCTTGAGTTCAAGTCCTAATACCACCAAGTAAATAGATGAATACATAAAACATAATTATATGCCATTATAAGTGAAGTATAGAATGAGGAGAGAAGGTATAGCAGAGAGAACAGTCTGCACAACCACAGACACCACTGATGACACATGGAGGTGTCTGGGGACAGACCTGGACTCGAGACGCAGCAACTTTCCTAGGGGGACAGGTCAGGGGGACAGGAAGCTATGCAGACACACTGGCAGGAAGGCTACAACTATTACTAGACAAGAAAAGGCAGAATGAACAAGTGACTGGAGAAGTCTAGGAACAGAAAATAGGAGAAACGAGAACAAAAGCAAAAATGAAGTAGGAAAAGGAAATAAGGCCAGATGTCAACAGAACAAAACAATACAAAATGGACTGTGTCTGACAGTCTAATACTATGTCTCTGGAAACTGGATGAGACAGCAAGCCTTTGGCAAGACTAGTGGAACAGGAAAGCCAGCCAGGGGAGGAAGCCACCTGACCACTCCACTCACTCACAAGGTCTGCACTGAGGAGTGGCCGTGAGGGACCCTCCTCAGGGACGCCAGCAGCTGCCTAGGGAGGAGCTGGCAGCCTCACTGGACCCGCAGCAAGGGTGGTATGGACAGGAAGGAGTGTGCAGTCTCAGCTCACACTGTACCTCAGCCTCCCCAGAGCACGGCCAGTCCTGAGTCATGGCTGACCTGTCACGGAGACCAGGGCTCCTAGGGCCGCAGAGTATTTTAGGCTTTGTGGACCAAAAGACAAAACTGAGGAGAATGTGTAGGTACTTATAAAACAGAGGAAATTTACTGATGAAATTCAGCCTTGCTCAGCAATTAGCCCTAGTAGTGGGCAGAGCTTCGACAGATCACAGCCTGGCTGGACGGTCATAGTCCCTAGCACAGGGCCAGGCTGTTACCTGGGGGCCAGCCCTGCTAAGATGGGAACCCTATCTCTTCCCAAGTTTTAACCCTTTCTTCCAGGTGTCCTCAAGCTGTGGATGCTGCTACAGCTCAGCAGTGTCCTGTAACGGCAGGGAGGCCACAACCAAGGAATCCAGGAATGCCCGTGTCCGGGGGTTTCTGTGCCTTCAGCAGCATGCCTGAGCTCTCCATCTCACAAACCTCAGTGGGACTCAAAGCCACAGCACTAGCCCCCTCCCCCCGCCCAAGAACAAATCCCTGCCCTTCCCCTACTCGAGATCCTTACCTTTGTAGGGATGCACCATCCCGTCAACCACCTGCACCGAGTCATCGCCCTGCAACTGCAGGGACACATCGCCCACAGCATCCACCAGCTCGGTGAAGAAGTCTGCGATCTCTGCGCAGTCCTGCAGGAACACGTACCGGTCCTGGCGGTTGGTGAAGTAGGAGTCACTCAGGTTTGCCCTGAGGGAGGAAAAGGCAGGTGAGGACTCAGGCCAGAGCACACAGACTCTTCTTTTATTATTTATTTATTTGAGGTGCTTGAACTCAGGGCTTGGGCTCTGCCAGTGAGCTTTTTTGCCAAAGGCTACCTACTCTACCAAGAGAGCCACAGCTCCACTTCTGGAATATTTTTTTTTAATGATTAACTAGAGATAAAAGAGTCTCATGAGGAAGTGTGCTGTGACAGCCTTGAGCTGAAGTGCTCAGGAAGAATACCCAGGCCCAGAGTTCAAGCCCCATGACCGGTCCCCCCTCCCCCCCTCAAAAAAAAGTCTCACGAACTTTCTTGCCCGGGATGGCAGTGAACTACCAACCTAAGATCTCAGCCTCTTTAGTAGCTTAGGCTATAGGCTTGGGCCACCAATCCCAAGCCCATGAGACTCATACCTCCAAACAACCACCTAAAAACCAAAACAGTGGAGCAGTGCCTCAAGTAGAGCACTTGAGGGAAAAAGTACCCAGGCCCTGAATTCAAGCCCTAGGACTGGCACCAAAAAAAAAAACAAACAAAGAATGGCACTAGACAACAGGAAACAGACTGCAGCCTTCTCCCCTCCTCTGCCCCTTCTGTCCGTGGCTCCATCCTGCAGCCAGCACACAGAGGAGCTCAGGAAAGGGCTGCCACCCCCAAAGCCCAGCAGCACGGAAAGGGCCACAGTGTCTAAACTGGTGCACAGGGATGGCCTGTCTTTCCTCCACATGCCCCTGCCCTGCTCCAGACAGGGCAGCACCCCAACAGACAGGGGACGGGACAACTCACCCACTCAAGATGACATTGTTGTCAAAGAGATACACCTTGATGTGCTGGAGGCCGATGGTCTCGTTGAAGCGCTCGGGGATAAGGAGCCGGAGGAGCCCACGGAGGTTTGGAGTGTGGAAGAGGGAGACGCGTACGTGCTCTGGAAACTTCTGCAGGAGGGGGAGCAGCATGGTGCGAGAGTTCTTCCTGCCTGGGGGTGAGGATGGAGGTGGAGAAGACAGGCAGTGATTCTCGCTGGGAAGGCGCCTACGCGCTGGAGAGGAGCCTCGCTTCACCTGTGCTGCCATCTAGATGCCAGCACACCCACTGGTGCCTCTTCAAGCCAGAGGTCCTCAGTGCAGCTTCATCCCTAGGCACCCACCCCATCCCAGAGCAGGACCAGAGCACTGAAGAGCAGACATCTGCTGCTCTGCCAACTGGGATCTGCCTTCTCCTAGAGGTACCACCCAGCCTCACTCCTGGCCAACCTGCAGTGGTGAAGAGAAGCTACTGTAACTCCTCAACCCTAGTTCCACAGGAAAAGACAAAGCTTGGGCCTGAATATGGGCCTCAGCCCCCAGAGACCACCACTCAGAACTGAGATAGAGCAAGCCCAGAGGAAGCAGGGCCAGGAGAGGGATCCTGCAGTCACCAAAGCCCCCCATCACCACCCACGCAGAGTACAGTCACAAGTAACTGGGCAGGCCACAAGGTCACACAGGAGTCACCCAACCACCTCATTCCTGGCATTGAGGGGGGGGGTCTCTCACTGGACTAGGGGTCACATTTGCTAACTCAGGCCTACAAGAAGTCCGATTTCGGGCCGGGAGTTTGGCCTAGTGGTTAAAGTGCTTGCCTAGCATGCATGAAGACCCGGGTTCGATTCCTCGGTACCACATATAGAAAAAAGCCGGAAGTGGTGCTGAGGCTCAAGTGGTAGAGCTCTAGCCTTGAGAAAGTCCAAGGACAGTGCTCAGGCCCTGAGCTCAAGCCCAGGACTGGCAAAAAAAAAAAAAAAAAGAAGTCCGATTTCACCTAACCCCGGGAAGTATGGGCCTCAGAAAGGCCAGAGGGACAGGGGCAGGAGCTGAGAAGAGGGAGACCCAGCCCACTTTGCTCAGCCTCTCAGGGAAGACCACAGGAAACCATGACTCTGGCTCCTGCTTAGGGCTCCCTAATTTCTTAGATATCATTCCACATGCCAGTGCCGTTTTCTGTGTCTGCTGCAGGCGCACACATACATGGGAACTTGGAAAGGCAGCAGAACATCAGAGGGAGCAATGCCTGGCTGGGATGGAGAGGATGCAGGACCTGAGAGAGGAGGAGCACGTGCCCAGCACCTACCTCGTGAGCCCCGGGTGAAGTCCAGGAGAATGGAGACCTTGAGGTCAGAAGGGAGGTTTGCTTGAAGAGAGCTTTCTAGAGTATTTTCCAGGCAATCCACCTGCCAGGAAAAGAACCCAAAGCAACAGAAGAGCAGAAAGACATTTGTACATCTACTCATTAGCCAATGCCCTCACGTTTGTCTAGGAATTCAGATATCATCAAGTGTTCAGAAGCCTTTACTATGACAGCTCTGCCTCATAGTCTTGGTGATTGTCACCGGAAGCAGTCCAGCCAGGGCCACTGGGGAAAGAAGGGAGCTTTCAGGGCAGAAGGCCGTGCCACTCTTGAAAACACCCCCCGAGACACACGTTTCTACACATAATCCTCAGAGAGGTTCAGGAAGCAGTGCCCTGCTCCTGGGCAGTACTGGTGAACACTTGCTGAACGAATCCACAATACAACCTGCCAACCGGCCCTTCACCATGAGCTGGGCATTACGCTCTCTCCCGCGAGAACCAACATGCGTCCCAAGCTTGCAGCTAATTGTATGAGCTGGAGACAGGGAAACAGCTTGCCCAGAGACACTGAAGCGGGGAGCCCTTGGGTTACCCCGCCATGCTCGCCATACTCCAGCCACTCCCTGTGTTATTCCCCAGCCTCCACCCATGAGTTGCTGAATAAGCATAAAGTAAGACAGAGCATTTACTGTAAGCAGAAGGCCTATCTCTCTCCTTCCTTTCCTCTGAGCAGAGCAATCCCAGACCGAGGACGAGGAATGGCCTCGATCGAACTCCCTTTAACCCCAGGGCTGCCTAGGCAGGACGAAGGCTAGAGACAGCACCCTAGACACACCCTGCCACACTCACTGAAAGGGACAAGTACACATGCCAACAAGGACAGGTAGAGTCCTGGCAAGAGATGCCGGCCTTGGCAACCGGTCATTTTTAGCTCACAGGTTAGGCAAGAGCAGGCAGCGGCTTATTTAGTCTGAGAGCCGCTGTCAGACTTGACTGGCAGACAGAGTAGCCCAGAGAGCGCTGTGCAGGGTAAGGAAGACACTGGCCAGCACCTGTTAGGCCTCCATGACCCCCCTCATGCACTGGCAGGCTCTACCTCAGGGGCAAGAGGCAACAGAAAGGGCAGAAGCACACCAGCTCCACGGCACTGTGCAGGTACAATGTCCTAGGTCTAGTCCACTCTTCGGCTAGGACCACCTCCTCATAAACCTTACCAGCTCCTGTTCCAAAGGACCTGTCCCCAGGTAGAGAGATGCCATCACAACCCTCCTCTTGGCTACTTTTATCTGCCCCTGAAAAAGATAATTTAAAGTTCACAGTCATCATTTTCATAGTAAACTAAGAAAATAGGATCTCAGACATTTGAAGCAAATTATACTCTAAGCTGAACTAACCTACGTGTTTACCGAAGTCTGAAATATCATAGTGAAATCCCTTGGTACAGTTAGTATGCATTAACATAATGATAGCAAAATGAAACAGCTTCTGCTGGGCAGCAAATATCAGCAGAGGATGAATATGGCCAAAGTACTTCACACTAAAGTATAAAGACAGAATGAGGAAATCTGCTGAAATTGTTTTAAGAAGGAGAGGAGAAACCAGGCACTGGTGGTTCACCCCTATAATTCTAGCTATTCTGGAGGATGGGATCTGAGGAACATGGATCAAAGCCAGCCCTGGCAGGAAAGCCCCTGAGAATTCTTTCTATCTCCAATTAACCAGCAAAAAGCCATCAGCAGCCTTGAGTAAAAAAGTTAATAAGGGAGACCATTCTAGCCCTCAGTATAAGTCCTAGTACTGGCACAAAAAATAAAGGGGAGGGCCGGGAGTTTGGCCTAGTGGTAGAGTGTTCACCTAGCATGCATGAAGACCCAGGTTCAATTCCTCAGTACCACATATATAGAAAAAAGCCAGAAGTGGTGCTGAGGCTCAAGTGGTAGAGCTCTAGCCTTGAGAAAGTCCAAGGACAGTGCTCAAGCCCTGAGCTCAAGCCCAGGACTGGCAATCAATCAATCAATCAATCAACAAATAAATAAATAAATAAATAAATGGGAAGGGCCAGGAGTTTGGCCTTGAGAAAGCCCAAGGACAATGCTCAGGCCCTGAGTTCCCAGGGCTGACAAAAAAAAAACAAAAAACGCATAATCTCTCAAATATATGTGTAGGTATATGCATGTGTGTGCATACTGTTTTAAATAAACTCAAAACATAATATAAGGTAACTTATCAAGTAAGAATCAATAATCCTAAGCTGGACATGGTGGCTCTTGCTAGTAATCCTAAATACTCAGGAGGCTGAGATCTGAGGATCTCAGGTCAAAGACAGCTCTGGCACTAAAGACCGTGAGACGCTTATCTCCAATTAACCATTAGAAAACCAGAAGTGGGGATGTGGCCTTGTGCTGAAGAGCTCAGGGACAGTTCTCAGGCCCAGAGTTCAAGCCCCGTGCCCTACAAACAAACAAAAACAAAATAAAACAAAACAAAAACAGAAATACAACTGTGTGTTAAGGAACAGAACATTAGTCTTGAGCATAGAAGGGACAGCACCCAGGCACTGAATTCAAGCTCTAGACACAGAGACAGAGAGAGACACAGAGAGAGAGAGAGAGAGACAGAGAGACAGACAGACAGACAGACAGACAGACAAAGAGACAGAGAGAGAGAGACAGAGAGAGAGACAGACAGAGAAAAACAGAGACAGAGACAGAAAGGGAGACAGGGAGAGATATACAGAGAGAGAGGGGGAAAAGGAAGGAAGGAGGGAAGGAGGGATACTGAAATGAACATCCATAACTACTGAACAGAATAGAAACCATGAGGCCAACTGTTTATACCCCAGCCCACGTGCATGTGTGTCTGACAGTGGCCTGAAGATGCAGAGCTGGAAGGGGGGGAGTACGGAGGCAGCGGGAGCCCTCCCACACCGCCGCACAGTTGGACTACTTATAACGAGCAGGTCCACACAGAGACATCAACAGAATACACCCCCATCAAAGGTAGCAGCCAAGGAAGATGACCCAGGAGCACTGTGTCCTGTCCAATGCTCTAGGCAGCCTCACTCCAGGGGAGGGAGCAAGGGCAAGAAGAGCACAAGGGAAGTGTGAGGGCGGATGGCATACGGCACCCTGAGGCCACCCTGCCTAGACTGACCACACAGGAATCTCCATGAGGCAGAGACATCAACACATCACTAGAAAGGCTTCGTTAGACACAAGGAAAAAAAACCAACATCCCCAGGATGGTATTTCCTTTGTTTTGTTAACTAGTAAAACAGATCCTCATAGAGGACAATGAAGAAAAGAGAAATCAGGCTGGAGTCAGTTCAACTCAGTAACCAGAGCACAGCTGAATGTTTACTGGAGTAGGTCAGGTGGCATAGGAAACCCTGGCCAGAAGGCAGGCCTGGGGACCAGGATGAAGCCAGGGCTCTCCTCTCAACCCACAGCTCTGTCCCAGGAAGAAAGGCCTGCCACTCCATGAGAAGTGAGCCAGAACTTGCCCACCATTCAGTCCAGAGAAGGCCTGAACCCACAGAGCATGCAGTGGGCAGACACACAGTGCAGCCCGGCCTCCTGGCCAGGAAATCATCGTTCAGAGTGTACACAGTTACCTTCATCCACACTCAGTGAAGACATTGAAGAAATTACCCATGGCAAAGCTGTTGCCTCAAATCAGGAAGAGAATCAAGAGGGAGCAAAGAACATCTCTCAGCATGGTTCCTTGTGTATGAGGACAGACAAGCAGTGTGGCCAGCTGTGGGAAAGGGGAGCAGGGCAATCAACCTGGAGGCACACACCCACAAGAAGAGTAACAGGCCAGCCAGAAACGAAGCGAACTGCTAAACTGAAGCAAAGGGAGAAAACACGGCAGGCTTCCAGTAGGACCACAGCTCATTTTCTGTAAGAGAAGATCCTCTACTTTAACCTCCACACAGCTAGCCTGTGTGCCTGGCCTCATTAGATCTCCATTCCAGCATCACTGTTAACATGAACTCAGAGAGGCTGTGCTGCTAAAGATCAATTTGTGCTGAATAACTTAATCCCAGTTAGCAGCCCAACCACAAACAACTAGACCAGGCACGTAGACTCGAGGAATGTGTAGAAAGCTGGACCCCTAAACTCTCAGGTTGACATCACTACTGGAGAGGGCATGCACATACAACAGACAGAGCCCAGAAAACCAGGACTATCAGACATAAGCTCAGAGCTTCCCAGTTACCTTGAAACACTCCTCCACTGAGGGCAAAGGCTGCAGCCCACCTGCCAGACCAAGACACCACGTGGCCTGGAGATGCTTCCAGAGATAGGGGCTGCTGCTCTCCCCAAACATCTTCAGCAAAGAGGTATGTGCTCCAGTAACCTCTCTCCTCATATTCCTCATCAACAGAGGGGAACAAGGAAGCTGCATGTCCAGGGGAATCTGGCCTGGAGCCCTTACCGCCTCCTGCTCTGACACTGACCACACAGAGAAGCTTCACTAGTGGCTCAAATCAACATGTGAAATTGAAAACAAATAGAACCCAAAGGCTAAACTAGACGGCCTCAGAAGTTTCTAAAACAAAGGGTGTTCACGGCTCATCCAACCTGGAAAGCCTCAACTCACCCCTTGGTTCTTTAGACATGGCTTACCTTCATGAGCTCGAAGAACTCTGCCGGGGAGGAAAGCACTTTGACATGAGAGCTGGAGACGCCAAACTCTGGGACCAAGTTTCTGATCCACTGGAACCTGTGCACACCCTCGGGACACAGGCAGCAGGGTGGAGAGATGATCTGGGGGACGGCCGGGGACAGCAGGGGAGCCAGTAACAGCCATGGAGACCTGGGTAAGAAACACACAGGTGGGTTACTCTCCCAATAGTCTGCAGGTCCTATCTAAGTTGCTGGGGGGTGGGCCAATCTATTTTGCTAGAACACTTTTGAAGTAAACCCAACATCTGCAGATATTTCCCTCTTCCTTCTAGTGTCGAGCAACTTCAAGTGCCAGTACCTAGGATAAACCCTGACATGTCAATTCTAAAAAATTCAGGGGCCAAGTTTAGAACAACCACAAGTAGACTCACATTAGCTACTGCCTGGTTAACGCCACTACCTCCTTAAAAAAAAATCCACGGGAGGAGAATGTGGCACACTTTGCCTAGCATGCACAAAGAAATGAGTTCAATTCCTCAGTACCACGTCAACAGAAAAAGCCAGAAGAGGTGCTGTGGCTCAAGTGGTAGAGCACTAGCCTTGAGAACGCTCAAGGACAGTGCCCAGGCCCTGAATTCAAGACCCGGAACTGGGGGGTGGGGGGGCGGGGGAGGGAAGAAGTCTTACCTACAGATACAGAGCCAGGGCAAGCCTGGTAGAATTCTGAGGATTACAACAGAGACTTGGAGTCAAGTAACTCATGAGATGAACAGAATCTGACCAAAGAAGGACCCCCAAAAGTATATTTTTCTTTTCAAACCTCAGATTTGGAGAGACGGCTGGAACAGTAAAAGGCAAAAGGGAGCTTCAGAGGTGCTAGTGATGATAAGAGCCCATGGCCACAAGACAGTCTCCTCAGGGACCATGCAGCACTGCACCCCAGGAAGGCTCCTCGAGGCCGAGCCTGGAGAAACTGTGGTGCTGGCTGTGGAACTCTCTGCTGTCCCATACACCCAGAATACCACACAAAACCCACCATAGGTGGAAGCCAGTCCTGCCACAGCAGCAGGAAAACCCTCTTCTCTGTGTGACCTCTAGAGAGACTCTGGGAGAGGATGCTCAGACATACTCAGGCCAAGTCTGAATGGCCACAAATTCCAGGAAGATGATTTCATTTGCTTGCTTCATGATAAAGCTCTGAATCTTCCCAGGGCTCATAAATGGCCTTGCACAGATGCCAGATGGCCCACAGCTGTGCTTCCCAGAAAGCCCACCAGGCTGTCACAGTCAACTCACTGCCAAGAAAACTTTAGTCAATGGTGGAAGACGCTGGCTCCCGGGAAGACGAGAACGGACATGGCCTCGGGCAATGTGGCGATGGGAAAGCAGCTGCAGCTCAGCAGTCCCTGGGCAGGTGATGGACACTCAGGGGTGTCAATCAACCGCAAACCAAATGTAAAGGGAAAGCTGCTCCAGGTTCCAAAACAATGAGCCGGTGCACCTACAGGGCTGGGGGGGAAGGGGAGAACCTCAAAACATGGCAAAGCGGCATAAGCCCTACCAATCTGAAGCCCTCAATGGGTCAGAAATGGAACATGGTCCATTTGCAGTGACAAGCCACATGAGATTTCCACTGATGGACCTGTCTCACTGCACTTCTTTGGAAGGTGAGACTTTAGACAGGTGGGAGAGACCCAGGCTCTGCATGCAGCCTAGACATGGCAGACATGCAAAGAGCCCCCAAGGGAGAGGATGAAGAAGCACTGGGGTACAAAACCACCCAGAAGAGGGTGAGCACCAACAGAAACTAAGTGAAGCCTTTCCAGGAGCACCCACTGTATACCATGGGGACAGAGCAAGAGCCAGGTAGCCTATCCCCACAATCATGAAGACCTCGGCAACTTACATGCCCTAAGCTGCTAATAACACAAGAGGAGATGCTCAAGCTAATTAACTGACACCTCATAGTGATATACTGTGCAAAGGGAGCTGGTGATGCCTGGAGATGCTAGTAAGGTTTGCTAGTAAGTCTTCGCCTAGTGGTATCATGCTTGCCTAGTATGCACAAAGCCCGGGGTTCAATTCCCTGGAACCACATACTTGAAAAAGCTGGAAGTGGTGCTGTGGCTAAAGTGGCAGAGTGCTAACCTTGAGCAAAAAGTGTCCAAGAACAGTGCCCAGGCCCTGAGTTCAAGCCCCAGGACTAGCAAAAAAAGAGAAAAACACAATGCAAGAGCATGGGGGCATGCGGGGGAGGGGGATGACGGCGACAACAACTTAATGTTGAACCTGAATGGATGTGCAGAACTGGCAGATTTCCTTGGACCAGGAGTTTAGCCTAGTGTTAGAGTGCTTACCTAGCATGCACGAAGATCCGGGTTTGATTCCTCGGCACCACATACATAGGAAAAAGCTAGAAGTGGTGTTGAGGCTCAAGTGGTAGAGCTCTAGCCTTGAGAAAGTCCAAGGACAGTGCTCAGGCCTTGAGTTCAAGTTCAGGACTGGAAAAAAAAAAACTCAGCAGACAGATGCCAGAAAATCCAGAGGGGCCTCCAGAGTCAGCCCACAGAGCACACACACAAGAGCCAGGCCATCCCCACCAGCCAGTCCAGGAGAGGCACGCTCGCAGGCCCTGGCTGCAGAGCCTGAGCACCCTAGGGCTGCCCACCTCCGCATTTCTCTTCCCTGGCAGGACTTCTGGGAATGCTCTACCAGGGCTTTAGTCCAGGAGCTACTGAAGGCCTTTTTTTTTGGTGTTGGCTTCCTGTGTAAACTGTGTACTGACAGGTTTATTTTTGTTAGAAAGCAGGAGCTAGAAGCCAATAAAGTTTTACCAATGGACTGTGGAGGAGGCCGCCCAGGCTTCACCTGCTTGTTTTGCCAGTCCTGGGTCTTGAACTCAGAGTCTGAAGCACTGTCCTTGGGCTTTCTCAAGGTTAGAGCTCTACCACTTGAGCCACAGCACCACTTCTGGCTTCTTCTATATATGTGCTACCAAGGAATTGAACCCGGATCTTCTTACATGCTAGGCAAGCACTCTACCACTAGGCTACACTGCCAGCCCTTTACCTGTTTTCATATGCCTGGAGTAGAGTGCTCTCAAAGGCAGCAAGCACTTCAGAGGCCCCGTGATAACAGTGCGCAGGAGACCCACGGGGACTCTCAACCAGAGGCAGCACCAGGGCAGAGATTCTTGGGGCACCGGGGGTAGGCAGCTTCATGGCTGGCACAGGGGCCTTCTTCATCCTTCTCTCCACCTCAGCCAGAACCCATGGGGCTTGCTTACCAGCTTCCCTCAATTCAACCCTTGGGAACTGCCAGCACAAATCCCAAATCCCACTACACAGTGATGGCCACCCCAATGCTGACCAGAGCACAGGCTCTTCTCACCTCTGAAACCACATGTCCCATCACAAATAAGCCCCAAGAGAGATGGTAAGGCAGAGCTGTGGTTACCGAAAAAGAGGCATGTTCTATGTCATACTTACCATTTAGAGAAAAAGCCTATTGCACACACACAATTTCCACATCCAGACCCAGCTCCCCGAGTCATCGCTTTCTAGATACCATCTAAGGGCTCATTTCTAGTTACAAAAAGGAGGAAGTGGAGGGGAGGTTCTGCCTGCCTCACCGCTCTGAAAGTCCTCTCCTTCCGCCTAGAATGTGGAGGGAGTGGAGACAACAGAGGACAGGGCCAGGTCACAATCAAAACCAACACAAATGAAAAGCAGTTGCCTTTAATCTGTACGGCTAGAGGTGAAAGGGGACTGGGAGGCATCCTCTCAGAATCAGCTGGCTCCAGCAACACCCTTAGTTACTAGACTCTTGGTGAAGGTTGAGACTTCGGGTGGACATGCCAGTACATGCCCTGAACTGGGAAGGGTCCTGGGTGAATGGGAGCAGTCTATGTGACAGAGCAGGGGAAGAGCACTCCCTGCCCTCTCACTTTTTGAGCAGCCCTGGAGTGACTACAGGATGCTTGTGTCCATGAGCCCTGGGCTGGGAAGACAGTGAAGCATGCCTAGCCCAGCAGCCATGCCCAGGCGGAACCACACATCCTTCAGCACCCCACATGAGAGACAGGGGCAGAATGGTCATGTTGCTGTGACACCATCAAACATACAAACAAAGCCTCGGGAACAGGAGAAGACAGTTGTACTTTAGTGGGAGACGGGTGTTTCCTATCTTTGACTTTGCCTTTTTGCTTTGTCTTAGTTTCTGGCTTTCTGAGGTCCTAAGATCTGATCTATAAGCTGGGCTGGGCGGGGTCTTGGATCCTACTCAGCCCCTGAGTGCAGGGTGCCAGGCAAGCACCATCATGTGGGCTTCACCAAACACCCTGGAGCTGTATGTCACCTGGCACGCCTCCCACTTCTCCTGGGGATGGGCACTGTGTGCCTAGAGGTCCAGGCACTACAACCCCCCGCCCCCAGTTTCTGAAGACGCAAGTCTGCCTGGGCTGTCCTCAGACCCTACCCAAGAACCCCTGATAACCAGGATCCTGCCCGCCAGACAGGATCCATGCACTCTGTTGAAATTCTAAGACTTGTGGTACAGGTTCTGTGGCTTGGATCCCAACCAGATCTGTACAAAACAACCTAAAAAGAGGTGTTGAAAAGAAAATGAGCTCTGGATTGCCACACTTTTCAGAAACTACTTTTTAAGAAAAACCCGATTACCCTCTTCTCTGATGTAGACGTTTAAAACATAAAAAGTTCACTGATGAGAAAAGAGCAAGAGTCACTTCCTGAGAAAGGCTTGAGAAACTACAAGAAGGTCCAGTACTTCCTGATTCATCAAGAACTGACACAGGGAGGGAGAGGATGCAGATCCCAAAGGTCCCCGAGACAACAGCCGTGAGACTCCCCCAGAAGGCAGCGTGCGAGGCCAGGATGCCAGCATCCGGAAACGTGCTGATCGAGAGGGTGATCCTCCTGGCTTATCCAAAAGGAGGCCGCTTACACTGAAGGGGAGGCAAAGATCTAGAATACATTTAGAACCCACAATACTCCCTTGGTAGCTTAATGTACCAGGCACACCAAAATGACGAGAACCAATCACATGGTCTACTGCTTTCATGGCTACAGCCAGCCTGACTCCGCAGGCTTGACATGACTCTTTTATGCTAATCAAATCACACTATCTTACAAGGGGATTATCTATTAGAACGTTTTAATCCCAGGCTGGTTTCTAGCAGCACAAACAACCAAGCCTAATGCAACACCAGATACAGTGCGCTGCAGGATAAAGCTATAACCACAAAAGTCAGTCTGCTGTGCATCTTATGTCCATACACCTAAGATCAAGTTTAAATTCTTTGGGAAAATCACACTTGGATTCCCCCCTTCCACTCATTCTGCTGCTATAAATAAACCAATTAAAAGAAAAATAAGAAGGAGGGGCTGGGATCGTAGCCTGGTGGTAGAGTGCTCACCTAGCATGCACAAAGCCCTGGGCTCCATTCCTCAGTACCACATACACAAAAACAGCCGGAAGTGGTGCTGTGGCTCAAGTGGCAGATCACTAGCCTTGAGCAAAAAGTGTCCAAGGACAGTGCCCAAGCCTTGAGTTCAATCCCAGGACTGGGAAGAAAAACAAAAGGATTGGGATGCACATGAGAAAGCTTAAAGAAAAACAATTTTTAGAGCCAGGAACAGGGCCTAGTTGTAGAGTGCTTGCCTGGCATGCTCGAAGACCCAGGTTCAATTCCTCGGTACCACATACATAGAAAAAAGGCAAAGTGGTGCTGAGGCTCAAGTGGTAGAGCTCTAGCTTGAGAAAGCCCAAGGACAGTGCCTGGGTCCTGAGTACAAGCCTGAGGAATGGCAAAAAAAAATTTTTTTCTAGAATTATGACAGCTTCTCAAAATAGGAACTATTATTCACAAGTTGAACAACTGACCAGCCATTACAATGTAAGAAAAGCTAATTAACCTGGCACTGGTATCTCATGCCTCTGAGTTACTAAGGATGCTAACACTTGGAAGATAAAGTTCAAAACCAGCTCGGGCAGAAAAGCTTTGTTTTGGGGGGGGGTTGGTTTGGTTTGGGATTTTTTTGGGGGAAGGGGGAGTGATAAGCTTGAACTGGGGCATCAGCACTGCCCCTGAGCACTTTTGCTCAAGGCTAGCACTTTACCACTTTGAGCCACAGCGCCACTTCCAATTTTTCTGGTGGTTAACTGGAGATAAAAGTCTCATAGACTACCGAGCACAGTAGCTCCTGCCTGTAAATCCTAGCTACTCAGGAGGCTGAGATCAGAGGATCGAGATTCAAAGCCAGCCCGGGCACTAAAAACCATCAGACTTTTATTTCTAATTATCCACTAGAAAACCAGAAGTGGTACTGTGGCTCAAGGGTTAGGGTGGTAGCCTTGAGCTGAAGAACTCAGGGACAATGTCCAGGCCCAGGGTAGGGCAGCAGCCTTGAGCCGAAGAGCTCAGGGATAGTCTCCGACCAGGCCCAGAGTTCAAGCCCAATGACCCAAAAAGAAAAAGTCTCAGAGGCCAGGAGATTGGCCTAGTGGTAGAGTGCTTGCCTAACATACACAACACTCTAGGTTCGATTCCTTGGTACCGCATACACTGAAAAAAGCCGGAAGTGGTGCTGTGGCTCAAGTGGTAGAGCGCTGGCCTTATGGAAAGCCCAAGGATGGTGCTCAGGCCCTGAGTTCAAGCCCCAGGACTGGCCAAAAAAAAAAAAGTCTCATAGACTTTCCTGCTCAGGGCTGACTTGGAACTGTGATCCTCCAATCACAGTCTCCAAATTAGCAAGGATTAAACATGAGCCATCAGTGCCCAGTTAGAAAAGTCGTTAAAATTCTATCACCAATTAACCAGCAAAATGCTGGATTGTAAGTTTAGTTCAAATTGTAGAGTACCAACCATAAACAAGAAAGCAGAGGGAGGGTACAAGGTCCTGAGTTTAAGCCCCAGTACCAGCAGAAAAGAAAAAAAAAAACTAATTGAAGGAACCATCAGCTGGTTCCCTCTATTTCTTCCATATTCATGAAAGTTAAGGCACCTCTAGTTCCTCCAACACACATACACACACACTTGCACCTAGAATAAAGAAAATAAGACCTAAGTCTCAAAAATAAGACACCCTTAACCATATAGCTCAAAGTGAAAATAGTTTTAAAGGGGAAGAGGAAGAACAGGCCAGAGGAAAAACAGCTCCTTCTGTGTCAGCCAAGTTCAAGATCAGGAACTAAAGTCCTCCTGACACAGGTTCCAGTAGGTCTCATCTTCTCCAATAAGGAGCCCACTCTATAGAGCCAGGGACCCCTGCAGCTCTGCTTCCCTGTCTGGAGCTCATTTTCCTATAGTCCACCATCACTAGGCACCTCTACTGGAGGTAAATTACCTTATCATTCCCAAGCCTGTCCTCCTCCTTCCTGGATTCTGGGTGGACTACCACCCACACCCACGGTCCCTAAGGCCCTCCCTCTAGCCCCAGCAGTGCCCACCCACTGCCCCTGACTCCATAGGAGCCCCCACTCTCTCAGGCCTGGGGCACTCACAAAGAACTTGCTTTCTGGGTCCCTGGTCCAAAAGACTAGCTTGCCCTTAGCTACTCTTTCCTGCACTACTCAGTATCCTTCTCTGCCCACCATCTGCTGCAAGAAATGGTTCAAGTACCCCAGGCTCAAAGCACTGCCTGCCATTGTCACACCCCTCTCCACTCTTCTTCATGGGTCTACTTCTACTACGCCTTCAAAACAGCTCTGACTTTCTTCCACCCAGCAAGAAGCCTGCAGTGACCCTGGGGGCCCTGCCCTGACCTTCCATCGTCTTTCCTGTAATTGTCTGTTGATGAGTGTGAGCAGCTGGGAAGGCAGAGCTGTGACTTTATGGTGTGCTTCCAGGGTACTCAGCAGCAAAGCAGAGCTCCATACAAAGGAATGAACAAATGAATTACCTTGTGTTCCTTAATAACAGTGAGTCAAATGGTTGCTTAAGAGGAAGCAACAGTATTTCAAGATCAGTAATTAGAAATGATGGTAAGTAGAGTCCTCGGTCTCCATGGCCATCACCAAGCGTGAAAGGAAACCACGGCAGTAAAGGAACTGCTCCTCGTGCTAGCCACAAGCATTCGCCAGCCCCCTCATCAGCTGAGTCAGACTGGCAAGCTGACATCTAAAATAACTCAACCTCATGACTACACAGAACTATTTGCAATGAATCAATGATCAGGGAGTTACAAGAAACCACATCATTCGGGGAAGGAGGAATTGGGAGGTGGTGTGGAACAATTGGGGAGAATCACGCAGCTGTCAGGGGAGGAAGCGCAGTAAAAACAAGGCCTGAACTCAACCCCAGGACCACCAAAACCAAAAAAGAATTTCTGACTGAATCTGCAAGAAACCAAGTTTCTGCTTGAACTGTCAGCCCAGAAAAACCTTGCTCTCTCAGCTTAATCACAAAGAGAAAATGGAAAAATGCCACAGGGACACCATCCACTGACACTATTTACAAAAGACTTTGAGAAGTCCCCACTACCATACTCAAGAGAACCATTTATTTATTTATTTATTTATTTAAGCCAGTCCTAGGCCTGAGTTCTATTCCTGAGCTCCTTTCTGCTCAAAGCTAGTGCTCTACCACTTGAGCCACCACACCACTTCCAGCTTTTTCTGCTATAATTAGCGACAGGAGTGTCACAGATCCATGATCCTCAGATCTCAGCCTCGTGAACAGCTAGGATTACAGAGCTGAATCACCAGTGCTCAGCTTAAGAGAAATGTCTTTTTTGGGGGGGCAGTCATGGGGCTTGAACTCGACCTGGACACTACCCCTGAGCATTGTCCCTGAGCTTTTCAGCTCAAGGCTACAGCCCTACCGCTTGATCCACAGCACCAGTGGTTAATTGAAGATAAGAGTCTCACAGTCTTTAATGCCTAGGCTGGCTTTGAACTGCGATTCTCAAATCTCAGTCTCCTGAGTAGCTAGGATTACAGGCATGAGCAACTGCACGTGACTGAGAAATGTCTTTAAAAGAATTTAAGGGGGAGGGAAATGGGTACCCAAGACATGTGAAAGGGTATCAATGTATGTGAATTAATGCACCTTCTATCTGGCAAATATCATGTAACCCTTTTACTAATTACAGTAAAAAAAAAAAGAAAAAGAAAAAAAAAAAGAATTTAAGGGGCTGGGAATGTGTCTTAGTGGTAGAGTGCTTTGGTAACATGCATGAAGTCCTGGGTTCAATTCCTCAGTACTACATAAACAGAAAAACAAAAACAAAAAACAACAGAAGTGGTGCTGTGGATCAAGTGGTAGAGCAAAAGTGCCTTGAGCAAAAGAACCTAAGGGAGGGACTGGAAGGTTAGCCTAGTGGTAGAGCTTGCCTAGTATGCACAAAAACCCAGGTTCAATTCCTTGGTACCACATACAGACAAAGAGCCGGAAGTAGTGCTGTGGCTCAAGTGGTAGAGCTCTAGCCTTGAGAAGGCACAAAGACAGTGCTCAGGCCCTGAGTTCAAGGCCCAGGACTGGCAAAAAAAAAAAAAATCAAACAAAGAACCTACGGGACAGAGCCCAGGGCCTGAGTTCAAGCCCAGGACTAGCAAAAAATAAAGAAAAGTTACCCAGTGCTGGTGGCTTACAACTGTAATCCTACCTTACCCAAGAGGCTGAGATCAAAGGATGGCAGTTCAAAGCCAGCCTGAGCATTAAAGTCCATGAGGGAGCCAGATGTGGTGGCTCACGCCTGTACTCTTAGCTACTCAGGAGGCTGAGAACTGAGAATCAAGGTTCAAAGCCAGTCCAGGCACAAAAAGACCTGATATTCTTATCTATGAGTAACCTCTAGAAAACGAGAAGTGAAGTTTGGCACAAGGGTAGGGCAGCAGCCTTGGAGCTGAAGAGCTCAGGGACAGTGCCCAGGCCCAGGGGTAGGGTGGCAGCCTTTAGCTCAAGAGCTCAGGGACAGCGCTCAGACAGAATTCAAGCCCCATGACCCACCAAAAAAAAAAAAAAAAAAAGAGTCCATGAGACTCTTATCTCCAATTAACCACCAAAACAACTAGAAGTGGTGCTGTGGCTCAATTGGTAAGAGTGCTAGACTTGAGCTCAAGAGCAGCGCCCAGGCCCGGAGCGCAAGCCCCATGACCAACCAAAGGAGGAGGAGAAATCATTTTCCCTCTGGGAGAGGGGGCGGGGAGGGAAAAGAGGAGACAAGACTTCCGGGAGAGCTGGCTCACGCCTAACAACTCAGGAGGCTGAGCTCTAAGCACTGCAGTCCGAACCCACCCGGGCAGGAACATGACACTCTTCTCTCCAGTTAACCACCGGAAAGCCAGGTGGGGCGGAGAGCTGGCCGGGAGCAAAATCCCTCAGGGACCGCGCCAGATCCTGAGTTCAAGCCCCAGGACCGCACTCCACATAAACCACCAGGAGCAGGTCCTCCAGCGGAAGGGACGGCATCAAGGAGTACACTCTTCAGTCAAGGAGCCCGTGCACAGCCTACAGAATTAAGAGTGAAGGAAGGGGGGGAGGGGAGGGGCGGGCGAGACACAGTGCATGACCAACTGCTCTGTTAAGTGGCAACTCCTTCATACACATGCTTCAGTAAGACATACCACCGGTGGCCCAGGCCTCTGAGGTCGCTGCCTGACCCAACAGCCTCCAGACCATCTCGCCACCTCGCCGCTGACGTGACTCGCTCCCGTCCTTTTCCGGAGCGGCTTCCCCTTCCCGCGCCTGAGGGTGACTGACTCGGGCTGGCCTCACGGCCCCGCCGGGCAGGACGGGACGCCCGCGGCTGACTCAGCGCTCGGCCCGGCCGGGGCCTCGCCACGAAGGGCGAGCCTGGCCCCCTGCGCAGGACCGAGGCTCCCGGCGTGGACCGTGCGGGCGGGCGGCGGCCGGGGCTCGCCCCGGCGCGGCGGGGAGGCCGGGGAGGCCGGGGAGGGCCACACCGGGCGGCGCTGACCGCGGTCCCGCTCGGGCCACCCACCCTCCCTCGGGAAGGCCGGGGCCCGGGCGGCGCGGCCCGGCCGCCTCTCTCACCTCCTGCGCCGGCGGTCCCGGTTCCTGCCGAGGCGATCGGACAGGCGCCCCAGGAGCGCGGTCAGCCCGGGACGGCCAGGCAGGAGGCCCAGCAGCCGCCTCCAGAACACCGGCCCAGCCGCCGCGGCCGCCATGGAGATTCGCCGCTTCCGCTTCCGCTTCCGGCGCAGGAGAACTTTATTGACAGCCCGCGCCGCGGACACGGCCGGGGAGTGCGCAGGCGCGGGAGGCGGGGCGACGGGAGATCGGCCCCGCCCCGTCCTCAAGGCCCCGCCCCGATCCTCCGGGCCCCGCCCCCGTCCCCGGGTTTTCCCGCGCCGCACGCCAGCAGAGGTGGCGGTGGCGTCACAGGAGAGCTGGCAGGTGCGGCGGTCCCCGCACCCGTGGGGTCCCCGGCGGCAAGATCCCTCTCTGTTCAAGCTGATCGAGTACGAGGTGGGATTCGACTCAGCGCTTCCGAGTGAGAAAGGGTGAACCATGGAATGTCTTAACTTCCAGGAAGGAGGCGGAGACCCCGGTTGTGGACCGAGTGGGGTCGTGAGCCCTGGAGCTCCGCGGCGGCCCGGGAGCTCGCGACCGCACCGCCGGTGAGCGGCAGCGGTCCAGGCCTCCGCGGGACGCCTGCAGGCCGCTTTCCGCAGGCACTTCTTGGCTCTGGGAGGCATTCCGTGAGACCAGCACGGCCTCCAGACCCAGCGGCGGGCGCTGACACTGACAGCACTGGCGAGTTAAAGCCGTAAGTGCTTACGTTAAAGATAAACCAGCTGAAGAATGGCCTCCCCTCTTCCGTGGCCACACACGGAGAGCCTCTGGCCTCAAACAGCCATAACCAGAGTGAAGCCACCATATATTCTCAGGTTGTAAGATGTTCAGATAATGCCTTTTTTCTTAAAAGTGACTTTTGTGCCTGGGTGGATACTAGGGCTAGGCTTTTTCTGCTTAAAACTAGATATCTACTACTTGAGCCACACCTCTATTTCTAGTCTCTGGCGGTTAATTGGAGATGAGAGTCTCTGATTCGTCTGCCCAGGTTGGTATAATAGGACACACACTTTCTGATCTGAGCTCCTTGGTTAGAAAAAGGAAGGAAAATTCCCATAGCAGTGGGGCCCAAAAAGCCAGCCTAAGGGGGTTCCAATGTCCCAAAGGTCATGGTGGGCTCACAGAAGGACGGTTCTCCCCATACTGTGAGCATTGAGGAGCCCAGACAAGGAGACGCCCTGACACCTGGGAGGTCCTACCTCAGAGTCCAGCTCAATCTCTCAGCCCCCACCCCCCCAACTATACCTTCTGGTTAGTGCCAGTCGTTCTTTCCCAAACAGGAGATGCTAGGATGAGAAAGACAGGAAGATAGGAGTGATGACAGAACTGTGTCTTCCCAAACGGAAAAGGAAACCCATTCACTGAAAGCAGAGTTGACGTCAGGGAGTGGGGGGCTGCTGCCCCAAGAGCAGACTGCTCTCCAGGCAGGAAATCCTGAACCCAGGGCCTCTGCCTCACTGTTTATGATTCACTCTTCAGACAAAACCATGCCAGTGTCAGAGGAAGTCCACTCCTCCCTGGCTTGCTGCTGAGAGAGGGTCTTTCCCAAACATGGGCTAGGAGAATTCAAGAGGAAGAAGACCAAAGGGCTGGTGAACCCGTACAATTGTGCAACATGAGGAGCCAGGATTCTTCATCCAAGCCAGGTTCTCACAGACCCTGCCAAGATCTCTCGGTCCAACTAACAGAGTTAGATAGTAATCTTTTCTACAAGTGTAAAGTTAGGTAACCAACTTTGTGCTAGTTCAGTGGCGATAAGAAAGACCAGCCTTGAATCTTGGATTCAATCGAGATTCTCAGATTTCAGCCTCCTAAGTAGCTAAAACTACAGGTGTGAGGCGAGATCTGTTTTGTTCGTTTGTTGTTGCTGCTGCCGCTGCTGCTGCTGTTGTGGGGCTTGAACTCGGCGTCTGGGTACTGCCCCTGAGACTCTTTGTGCTCCAGGCTAGCACTCTACCACTTTGAGCCACAGCACCACTTGCAGCTTTTGTTTCTGAGCCAGGGTCTCACCACATAGCCAGGCTGGCCTGGGTTTTCTCTGCATTTCTTGTTTACTGATCTTTCTCTGGCATTATTTGGCATTTTTATTTTCAGATAAACTTGATGAATGCTTCAACAAGCCCCTCTTCAGGATCTTGAACTGCTCCTTTTCACCAGAGACCTACATAGTTACATATAGCTGGAATCCTGTGGTGGGGTTATTGTTTCTTACCAGTCCTGGGGCTTGAACTCAGGGCCTGGGCACTCTCCTTGGGCTTTCTCAAGGATAGCATTCTACCACTTAAGCCACAGCACCACTTCTGGCTTTTTCTGTGTATGTGGTACTGAGGAATGGAGCCCAGGGCTTTATGCATGCTAGACAGGCAAGCTACCATTAGGCCACATTCCTGGCTGGGGGCAGGAGAGGGAGTTGCTATTCTCCGTGATTAATTCAAGCCCTCTAAAACGATTAGTTCAAGGCCAGCCAACATTATATACTGCGACCCTGTCTCAAATAAATAACACGGTTCCTAGATGTAATGAAGGTGAAGAATACATGATTTGTAGAATAATCTTCCTTGTTATAATCACTTTTAAGCTAAGACGTGTTGATGAGAACTGTTTGCCCCTCCACCTCCAACTACCACCTTCTTGGTATGGGGAGCCATCCCAGTGACCCCTCTATGCATAACAAATCTATGCTAATGAAAAATGGGGGTGATAACATAGACACCAGTGAGAAGCACAGGTAGGTGCTTGTTTCCTGTGTAGGGTTGACCTGCTGTCACTTATTTAAACCCTGGACTGGCAAGAAAACAAAGAGTACATAACTGGGTGCCAGGGGCTCATGCCTATAATCCTAGGTACTCAAGAGACTGAGAGCTGAGGATCCCAGACGTCAGCCCGGATATTGAGACTGACTCAGTAGGCAGAGCGCTAGCCTTGAGCAAAAAATCCAAGTGATCAGGCCCCAGAAATCACACACACACACACACACACACACACACACACACACTCACACCCCATTCTCCATTCTCAACTTCCAGCTTTTTCAAGAAACTAGAGATGAAAATCTTAGGATATGCCTATCTGGATTGACTCCAAATCTTGAATTTGGATTCTCAGATCTCAGTCTCCTGAGTAGCCAGGACTATGGACAGGCTTGAGACACTGACACCCAGCATATTTTGTTTTCTTTTTTTTTTTTTTCCCAGTCCTGGGCTTGAGCTCAGGGCCTGAGTACTGATTGTCCTTGGACTTTCTCAAGGCTAGAGCTTTACCACTTGAGCCTCAGCTCCACTTCTGGCTTTTTTTTTTTTTCTATGTATGTGGTACCGAGGAATTGAACCTGGGTCTTCGTGCATGCAAGACAAGCACTCTCCCACTAGGCCAAACTCCTGGCCCATGTTTTTTCTTGAAACTGTCTCACCACATTGCCCCAGGTGGCCTCAAATATCCAGGAAACTCACATCCCTGTTTCTAGAGTAGCTAGGATTACAGGCAGGCAGGGGTGAGCCACCATACCTAATATATCTTTTTCTTTTCTTTTCCTTTTTCTTTCTTTCTTTCTTTTTTTTTCTTTTTTTTTTTTTTTTTTTTGGCCAGTCCTGGTCCCCTGGTCCTTGCACTAAGAACCTGGACCTGGACGCCGTCCCTGAACGTCTTTTGCTCAAAGCCACTACTCTATCTACCATTTGAGCTACAGTGACACTTCTACTTCCAGCCTTTTGTGTTTTTGTTCTTGCTAGTCCTGGGGCTTGAACTCAGCGCCTGAGCACTGTCCTGGGGCTTTCTCAAGGCGAGAGCTCTACCACTTGAGCCAGGACGCCACTTTCAGTTTTTTCTATGTATGTTGTACCAAGGAATGGAATCCAGGTCTTCGGGCATGCTAGGTAAGTACTCTACCACTAGGCCAAACTCCCAGCCCCTGATACATTTCCTTTCTTTCTTTCTTATTTTCTTTTTTCTTTTTCTTGCCAATTTTGGGGCTTGAACTCAGGGCCTCAGCACTGTCATTGAGCTTTTGCTCAAAGCTAGCACTCTACTACTTGAGCCACAGCACCACTTTGGCGTTTTCTGTGCATGTGGTACTGAGGAATCAAACCCAGGGCTTCATGCATGGTTGGCAAGCACTCTACCACTAAGCCACATTCCCAGCTCCCTGATACATTTCTTAAAGGGGCAGGTAGCAAATATTTTACACTTTGGGACCAAGTGTTCTCAGCGAGAACTTCTCAACTGTGGTGTTAATTTTTTTTTTTTAAAGAAAAAAAGGCCCTGAGCAGGCAAAAGAGCTTGGCTGCATTCCTTCTAGCGCTTTATTTGCGAAATCAGTTTGCCAACCCCTGAACTCAAAAACAAGTTTCCTCATACCTGTAACTATGTACCAGCCTGTATGGCCCAAAACTAGAGGAGATGAAGTCTTCTGGGAACAGGGCCTATGCTCTTTAGAGCTGTGGGAGGCTCAAATGAGCCTGAGGTGAAGAAAAAATCTTAGCCAGGTGCCTGTGGCTCACACCTATAATCCTAGCTACTCAGGAGGCTGAGATCTGAGAGTCATGGATCAAAGCCATCTAGGGCAGGAAAATCTGTGAGATCATTACCAATTAACCAGCAAAAAGTGAGAAGTGGAGCTGAGACTCCAGTGGCAGAGTGCCAGCCTTAAGTGAAAAAGCTCAGGAACACTATCCCAGCCCTGAGTTCAAATCCCGAAGCAAGGCTGGCACACACAAAAAAGATAAATCTACCCATCATGGAAGTTCAATTATCAGCCCCTCCCTGGCCTGGGCAGGGAACCATCTTGTCCAGGTTCCTCCACTTATCCTGTAAACCTTTTAATGTCCAAAGTCTTGTCATCAGCAAAACAAAACACCTCTTGCTCAATGGCTCACTCACCACAAAACAGCCTTGTACTTTCTGGCATTTGGTCAACAAGAAGCCAGAGCCCAAATTTCTGGAAATGCCTCCAGGGCAGAGCATCCTGGTTTGTTTCCCTGTCAGTGTGAGTGAGGATAAATGCAGCACTGGGTTTCAGGGGAATCTCAGCCTCTTGTGGCATGGCAGGCAGCCAGCACCACCCCAGCGAGAAGCAGCAGGCCTCGGGACGCAGCAGTCCAGCCACCACGTGGGGAAACACAGCAGCTATGGTCAGCTGTGTTGCAGGGAATCCCGAGTCCCCATCCCCCACGCAGGTAACTGGGGCAGGAGGCTGGGGTCTCCTCTGTAGAGCCTAAGTCTGCCACCTTTTCTGGCTTCCCCCAGCCCATCCCCCGTATGAAGTTAAAGCAAGAGGTTCAGTATCTCTTTTTTTTTTTTTTTTGGTCAGTTGTGGGCTTGAATTCAGAGCCTGGGCACTGTTGCTGAGCATTTTTTTTTTAAATCTTGGCTAACACTCTACCACCTTGAGCTACAGCTCTACTTCTAGTTTTTAGGCAGTTAATTGGAAATAAGAGTCTCAGGGGCTTTCTTGCCTGGGCTGTTTTGAGCTTCTGTCCTCAGATCTCAGCCTCCTGAGTAGCTAGGATTATAGACCGGTATGAGCCACCAGTGTCTGGGGAGACTGTGTCTTGAGGCTGGCAAATGAACTCCCTGACAGGACAAGTTTGGCTTGATCAGACCTAGACAGGTTAGATATAAAGATTTGGTTTGTACCTCTGACTGAGGTTTGGTTTATTTCAAGTCCAAATGGCTTTCTCAAAGTCTTACCCTGTCTCCTGGAGAGGGAAGACAAGACCACACTGAAAGACTGCCAGACTGTCCACAGTTCCTGACCAGTAAGAGAAAGGAAGCTGGCTTAGGGAGGAGACTGGGCTGAGCTGGCCAACCCAGGTACCAGCTAAGGCCCAGGAAGATACCAGAGTGCCAGCCCACCTCTACCAAAGCATCCCGTTTTTCCTGAGGATATAAATTTTCCAGGTTTTAAATGATGTTGCATTTTATTTTTGTATGTATGTGCAGTCCTGAAATTTGAACTCGGGACCTAAGCACTATCCATTTGAGCTTTTACGCTCAAAGCTAGCATACTACCACTTGAGCCCCAGTTCCACATCTGGTTGTTTTTTTTTTTTTTTTTTTTTTTTTTTACCAGTCCTGGGCTTAAAGCTCAGGGCCTGAGCACTGTCCTTGGATTTTTCTCAAGGCTAGAACTCTACCACTTGAGCCTCAGCACCACTTCTGGCTTTTTCTCAGTATGTGGTACCAAGGAATCAAACCCAGGTCTTCGTGCATGCTAGGCAAGCACTCTGCCACTAGGCCAAACTCCCGGCCCCCACATCTGGTTTTTTAGTGGTTAATTGACGATAAAAGTCTCAAAGACATTCCTGACCAGGTGGGCTTCAAACCATGATCCTGACATCTCAGCCTCCAGAGTAGCTAGGGTTACAGGCGTGAGCCACTAGCACCCAGATTCAAGACTTTTCTTCTTTGGTAGGGGTGGGGGTACCAAAGCTTGATCTCGGGTCTTTGTACTTACTAGGTATAAGCCTTACCACCTAAGTCATTGCCAGCTCTCAATATTTTGGGGGTTTTTGTTGTTGTTGTTTTTTGGGGTGTTTTGTTTTGTCTTTGGTGCAGTCCTAGGGCTTGAACTCAGGGCCTAGACACTATCCTTGAGCATTTGTGCCCAAGTTTACTGCTCTACCATTTGAGACACTCCTCTACTTCTAACTTTTTTGGGTAGTAAATTGGGGATGAGATTCTCATGGACTTTCCTACATGGGCTGGCTTCAAATCATAATGTTCAGATCTCAACCTCCTGAGTGGCTAGGATTACAGGTGTGAGCCACTTAATCTCAATTTTTTTCAAAGATGTGTGGCCCAGGGTGTTCTTGTGGGCCACTACTTCATTTGCATTTTCTGGTGTAAAAAAAAAAGGAGAAGGAGGAGAAGGAAGGAAGGAAGGAGAAAAATAGAGAGGAAGAGGAAGAGACTTAGGAGGAAAACCAAGGGAGGGTGAAGAGACAGAACAGATGAAAATCCCAGCTTGCAGGGTTGGACCTTTTGGATGTCAATCATAGGGCTGTATTTTCAGCTAATTTCCCAAAATGCCCCCACCCAACCTGTCTTCCCTGGGTAGAATGAAGTATAATTTCTCCTGTTGGCAGCTCAGGGCAGCTCAGTCGGCCCTTGGTGGGAGGGAGATAAATGGATTATGGGTAAGCATGGGGGATGGTGGATGGCAGAACTGTGGGCTCCTCAAGTGATCTGGTGACCGTCCTGTCTCCACTGGCTCTCTCTGCCTCTGCCAGCTCCAAGTTCTCCCCTCACCTAGTTGGGTGACCAAGAGAGGACAGGAGAGACAGTTCTAGCTGGGCGTGGTGGCTCATGCCTGTACTCTTAGCTACTCAGGAGGCTGAGATCTGAGGATCAAGATTCACAGCCAGCCCAGGCACAAAAGGACCTGAGACTCTTATCTCCAGTTAACGCCTAGAAAATCGGAAGTGGGGCTTGGCTCAAGGGTAGGGTGGTAGCCTTGAGTTAAAAATTTAGCTCAAGGACAGCACCCATGCCGAGTTCAAGCCCCATGACTCGCAGAAGAAGAGGAGGAGGAGGAGAAGGAGGAGGAGACAGTTCTAGGAAAGCCCAGAAGCTAATGGACAGCCCAAGTTCTACCATCCACAATAAGAATGGATTTCCTTCCCGTAGAGGGGACTTCTAAATGTCAGCCTCCCATCATTCACCTCTGACACACCCTCAGGCAATCCCTCTCTGAATGGCCTCCCAGTAGATCATAATAGGTTCTCACAGTTCTGGGACAAGAATCATGAATCACGGGAGCATCTTATCCTCCCCCAAAGAACCTAATCAATGAGGATGAGGTCCCAGATGGAGAAATTCCTAACCCCTACTTCAATCCCCAGCACACAGTGGGTGCTCAATAAATACCCACTCAAGGAATAAATGCTTGACATCCTCAGGGGGAGGGGTTGTTCATGCACCCACCCGTGGAAACGGCACATCATCCACCTATGGTGGGTGTGCTATGGGCAAGTGGGCCACGGGGTGGAGAAGAAATGGGGAGGAACAAACTCCCCAAGGCCTCTGCTGGGACTGTCCTGTCCTTGTCCTTGGTGGAGACCTCAAACTCTCACTCCTCTGAGCCTGATTTGGGAGACAGTCTATTACTTTCCCTTTGAATTTGCCCAGAAATCACTGGAATGAGCACGTCACACTTCACAGTCTCCAGAGCTGGCTAGGCAATAGGTCCTTGCTCCTCTCTGAGGCCTGCAAATGTGGAATCGATGCTACAGGCGTGACCCCTTACACTGCAGGCCCAGCGAGTTCATGGTAGAAGGTGCCTAGATAAACACTTGGTCCTCCAGCAATGTTGGCTTCTCCAAGGTGGTTTGGACTGGGGGGTGGGGTGGGGGGAGGAGGTATGTCTATCTGCAACAGGGCAACCTCACCTCTGCATCCCTCCTGGCTGGGCATATCCATCTTCAGCTTCAGGTCAGGCCTCGTTTACATGGCTCACCAAGCCAGGTTTCCCAGAACTGCCCGACTTCCCTGCTGGTCTGTCTCCTCCCCCCTCCCCCCCATGCAACACAGTCTTAAACCAGTGGGTGCTTCTGGGCTAAATCCACACTCTTCCTGCCCCAGCAAGGCACAAAGCAGGATTTGTTGGTTTGGGGTCAGGGGAGATAATTGGCTGGAAAGCTTGCTGCCCTCACCCCCCACCCCATCTCAGCACTTGACCAGATGTGGATTCCTTTATGACAGGCACAAGGACCCCCACCCCACCCCCTGGCTTCTCTCTATGTGGGTGGAAGATGGCCCCAGGGGCAGGGGTCCTGGCAGGCATGCAGGCCCCGATCCCCAGAGGGCACTGGGAATCTGAGAAGTCAGGGTGGGTGCGTGGGTGGTGGGTGGGCAAAGTGTTTTCTTTCCCCTCCACTCCTTGCAGCTTTCTGGGAAATGCCAGAGGCCGGCTGGGCCTGGAATGTCAGGCTTGAAAGGACTCCTCCGAGGCGGCCACGCAGACATCCGAGCCGCAAACCTTTTCATTAGCTCCGCAGCCCCTCCCGGCAGGAACAAAGGCCTCCAAACTGGAAGGCTGCTTCCCGCTTCCCGGCTGCAGGCCATTGTCCCTGCCTCTTGAGGCACGCCCCCTCGGGATTGTTTGCTGCCCAAAAAGGGAGAGATCAGGGTCAACCTGGTTTGTGACGCCCTACTCCTCAGCTCCTGCAGCCAGCCGGAGCCCACCAGCAGTCCTGGTGGGCACCAAGGCAGAGGTGCCCATCAAACCCTGTGCCAGGCCCCAGTCCCCAAGAAGCAAGAAGAAGAGGACACAAGAAAGAAAGGCTTCTACCCCACAGACACCGGACTAGAAGCATCAGAAGGAAGGGAGTCCAACAGCACTTTCCCTCCTTCTACCCCCAGGTAGAACTCACTAGTTGGATCAGAGTTAAAGCACAAAGATGGATGTCAGGGCACCATGGAGTCACGCGCCCAGGCTACTTCCTCTTGCTATCCAAAGCCCCAGTAGGCCTGAAGACAGGGAGGCCTTGGACATCACGTTAGCCATGCCTGCCGTGGTTTGTGGCTGCAGATTAGGCCACAATGGCAATGTTAGCATTCAGCCCAATGGCAAGCACGGCGCCAGGCTCTGGCTTCCGGTAAGCTGGCCAGAGGCGCCAGGGGTCGTCCCTTCCCATCAGCAAGGCTGGAAAAGAGCTCGGTATTTAGCAGGGCCATTCAAGAGGCGGAGAGCTAAAGACATGGGGTTCAAAGCCAGTCTAGGCAGGGAAGTCCTTAAGACTTTTATCTCCAAGTAACCACTAAAAAGCTGCAAGTGAAGCTCTAACTTAATTGGTCAAACATCAGCCTTGAGCAAAAAAAAAAACCTAAGGGACAGCACACCCAGGTCCTGAGTTCAAGCCTCAGTACCAGCATACACACACACACACTCAGCTTAGCATCTGTCACATGCAAGGAGCTCAGCCCTACGGGCAACTGAAACCTCTGACTACTTCCCCCCTCCACAGAGAATGGTTATCTTTATCTTCCCCATGACCAAGCACCTCTGCCTGGAAATGGGCTTGTGACTTCATCAGAGAAATGGGATTGCGACTTCTGCCTAAGACAAGATTAGAAGGTGTTAGTCTCTTAAATCCCTTAGTCTAGTAGACTGCAGGGTGGAGTGGAGGGCTCAGATCTGGATAATTTGCTCTGTTTTCTTGCAACACCCAGGAGATAAAGATGGGAGATGAAAAGCAGTAGGGTTCCTGTGCTCTGCTGGGCCCTGGTCTGGTGTCCGCCTTCTTGGGGCCTTGTCTGGATGTGGATCCCTGGAAATGTGCCATTCGTGGGTCCACAGTCTCCTCCCATTTCTCTAGTATGTTTGTTTTCAGATTAGCAGCCTAATAATCTCCAGTAAACCATCCTAGGACTTCCCAGAACCCACACCTCTATCCTAACTCTGCGGTGGCTGCAGAGTCCTGCAGGAAGAAACCAAAGGCTACTGGAGAAAAAAAGGCTTGCCGTGGTCAGGGGAAACAGAAGCCAACACAAGCTTTTATTCATTGAGAATTTTCTTTGTATCAGGTTCCAGGTTTAGAAAGAGAATAAATCAAATGAGTGTTTCCTTAAGATTCACACTGAACAAATAAAACATTTTGGCTTACGTGGAAAGGGTTACCCTGGAAGTTTCAGCTGAGGACTTTTGTCTGATCTTAAGGGGGAATCTTGCACGTGTCAATCAACACATAAAAGGTGGCTCTGCCATTGGGGTGGGGGCAGTGAATGTGCAACAAAGCCTAGAAGAAGAGCAGTCCCCTGTCAAGGTAGCCTGGATGGGATCCCATCCTCCAGGTGGATGAAATCCATATGGAAAAATGAGTTTGAATTCATCCTTAATGAGAAGCCATGGCAGAAATCAGAAAGCCAAAACACTTGATGGCTGGCTGAATACAGTCACATTTTGGAATGCATCTTTTTTATTTTTTTGCCAGTCCTGGGGCTTGAACTCAGGGCCTGACCACTGTCCTTGGGCTTTCTCAAGGCTAGCGCTCTGCCACTTGAACCACAGCACCACTTCCAGCTTTTTCTATGTATGTGGTACCGAGGAATCAAACTTGGGTCTTTGTGCATGCTAGGCAAGCACTCTATCACCGGGCCAAACTCCTGGCCCCATGGAATACATCTTATAAAGGAGTTAGTTGTATCATTTCCCAAACAACCACATCTGTACATTAATAGTCCGAATTCTTCCTTCTCTCATACTTTCAAAGTAGTGAGAGAGGGGACCAGAGATGTCTGCATCAGGTAGAGATTGTCCTTACCCACCCAAGACACTAGGTCCCATCCTCAGCACCAAAACAGTAAATTTAAAAAAAAAAAGAAAGAAAGAAAGAAAAGAGGAGCTAGGAATGTGACTTAGTGGTAGAGTGCTTGCCTAGCATGCATGAAGTCCTTGGTTCGATTCCCCAGTACCATGTAAACAGAAAAATAGCTGGTAGTGGTGGTAGAGTACTAGCTCAAGCACAAATAAGAAGCTCAAGGACAGTGCCTAAGTCTTGAGTTCAAGCTCAGGCCTGGAAAAAAGAAAAAAAAAGAAATAGCTTTGAGCAATAGCATTGAACACTTAATATAGGCAAGGCACTGTTGCAAGCATTTTGAATGTGTGAGTTCTTGCTACACAGTACTTATTTCGGGGAAATGAACTTTTCCAACCAGCTGTCCTAGAGCCCCAGGGCTGCTTCCTCCTCTCACCTCTCTCCCAACATCCTCCATCCCAGGTACAGTTCTGACTTCATGGAATTGCAATCACAGGCAGTCTTCTCTCAAGGCATTCAACAGTAAGAGCCAGGGTCCCCGTCTCTCCCTGCAGGGTTCACCCAGCATTCTTCCTGGTGCCTGGCAGAAGCAGGCACTCAGTAAGGGTTAATGGAATGGATGAATGAACCTGGTGTGTCAAAGCATTCTAATGTATGCAGCACTTTCCCATCCATTAACCTCAGGGCTAGTTCCTCAGAGTTTTCCTTGTCCTCCACCGGCCTGGGCACAGAGGTGTATGATCACACAGCCACAAAGCACTCCCTAGAAGAGAATGAGAATGATCTCCGATTGCAAAGAGAGGGGGAACCCATTGCAGAAGGTGACAAGCCTCTTGAGGACAAGGATGAGGTCTCCTTGGAGAGCATCTTGAAAATGTTCCCTGCGTTCACCCTGCTGGCTCCACTGGCCCAGAACAGAGCCAGGGAAGCCTTACTACAGCTCTCCCAGAGGCTGAAAGGAGGATAGGATCACAGCCCCCCATTCCTACTGCACTGGGATGTGTGGAAATGATCTTCATCCCATCAGATCTCCCATGAGGGGAAAACAAAAAGTTATCACTCCTGTTTTACAGTTCCCAAGTCGAGACTGAAGCCCAGAGACTGTGTCCTGATCAAATGTCGAATCTCATTCAGCCCCCAAACGTGAGGAGAGGGAAGACATCCTTGCAGAGGCAATGAGCCCCCGCCCCCCGCCCCGCGCGCCCTCCTGGGCGGACGAGGAGCCGGGTCTCCCTCCACCGAGCTGCCATGTGGCCTCTCCCACCCTTCCCATAGCCGCGTCCTCTCTGTGCCAATGCAGAACTGGGTGGGGAGGACCCAAAACCCATCTCCGCGGCTGCGGGACAGGCTGCCAGGTAGGCGATGCTTTCTGTATCACTTGGCGAGTTCCCAGGCGACTCCAGCACCCCCGCCGCCTGTTTGGGGACGACGCGCAAGGCCGGCCACCTTCCTAAGCCTGCCCCCTCCTTGAGCTCGGCCGCCCCCTCTTCTCATCCCCCCCGCGCCCCGGGACAGTTCAGACCCCCCGACGCGCGGAGGCCAAGTCAGAGCCACCCCACTCCGCGCCGGGCCATCCGGCCGTGGAAACGCTCCCGCGGCCTCTGCTTCCCGGGTCTGACCCTGCCCGGAGGGGGCCCCGCGCCCCCCGGGCTCCCTCTCCGCTCCCGAGCACCCTCTAGCGGGCGCGGGCAGCGGCGGGCCCAGCCCTCGGGCGGGAGACCCGGCGGCTCGGGGGAGGGGGCCCGGCGCCGCGCCCCGCGGTGGGCAGAGGCCGGGCGGCGGCCTCGCAGGCGGCGTGGCCTTCGCCTCGGGGGCTGCGGGCCTGCTCCCCGGACGCGCCCCCAGGTGACCGTCCCGCACGCCCGGGCCGGGGGATGGCCCTCGTCCCCCTTGGGCCGGCCCGGGCGGAAAACGGCTACCGTAGGGCTCGGGGCCCCTCCCAGGTGGGAGGGGGGGCGTCCCCGCCGGGTCCCAGAAAAAAGGAAGAGGCTCGCGGCGCGTCTCCCGGCCGGCCTCCCAGAACTGCCCGCGCCCGCGCCGCGCCCCCGCCGCTGCCAGAAACCGGCCTTCTTAGAAGGGAGGGGTGCGGGGAAAGTGTGAATGAGAAGTTGGGGGCGGAGCGCGCGCGGGGGCGGGGCCGCTGCCAGGAACGCGCGGCGGGGCCGGGGCCGGGCCGGGGGGCCGGGCCGGGGCGGGGGCCCGGGCCGGGGGGCCGCGGCCGGGCCCGGGCAGCCTCGCTCCCTCGCTCGCTCGCTCGCCCGCCTCGCGCTTTGTCTGTCTTTCCCTCTCTTTCGCTCCGGCTCGCTCGCCCGTGCGTCCCCGCCGGCCCGTGTCCCAGCCCCAGGCCCGCCCTCCCCGCCCGCGGCCCCTCCCTCGGCGCTCAGCCTTTCATTGCTGCGAGTAGTGACTAAACATTACAAGAAGGCCGGCCGTGCAGTTCCAGGAATCGGGGGGCGGGGCGCCGAGGCCGCGTATAAACCCCGCGAGCGCGGCCTCGGCGGCCGCTCGGATCCACGCTCCCCGCGCCCTCGCCGCCGCCGCCGCCGCCCGGCCCCGCGCGCCGCCTGTCCCGCTCGGTTCCCGCCGCCAGCCCTCGCCCCGTCCCCGCCGCTCGGCCCGGCCGGGGGAGGGGGAACGGTGAAGCCCGAGGGACTCGCGGGTGCCCAAGCCCCTTTGTGGACTCCACGGCCGTCAACATCTGGGCGCAGCGCGGGCCACCGCTGGCCGCCGCGCCGCCGCCGCCGCCGCGCCTCGGGCACCGGAGGAGGCGCAGCCCCAAGGTCGGAGACTTCGATTCGGGACCAGGTAGGAGAAGGGGGGGACGAGGCGCGGGGAAGGGTGGAGGCCTCGCTGAGGCTGGGGAGCTTTTCCCGGTTTCTCCTCCCCTTCCCGGGTCGTTCCCGGCAGGGAGGGGACGAGGTAGGGAGCGGGGCGGGTGGAAGCCAGAGATCCCAGGTTCCCGGAACACTCAGGCTGGGGCCCTCGGCTTCTCCTGCCCCCTCCCTCCCCCCCCGTACCTCTGGTTCCCTCCCCCCGCCCCCCCGCATCCACGCCGCCAGGGGCCACCGGACTGAGCGGCGCCCCGGGCGTCCCGGGGGCCCTTCCCTGCGCCTCTCCCCGGCGGCGCTCCAGGAGACCCAAGTTCCGCGCGCGAGTTTCCCACTCTGCGTGGCGCTCGGTGCGCGCCGGGGAAGGGAGCTGTGTGGGGGCCACCGCGCCGACGCGGGCAGAGGCGGGGAGCGCTGGACGCGGTGCCCGGGGCGCCGACACGGCCTCGTCCGGGCCCGGGGGTGCCCAGGCCTCCGGGCGAAGGGTGGGCATCCGGGGCGAGCCTGGCGCGCTGGAGGGTTCCGGGCACTCACGCGGCGCGCGCCTTCCTCCCCGCAGCCCTCCGGGATGCGGTAGCGGCCGCTGTGCGGAGGCCGCGAAGCAGCTGCAGCCGCCGCCGCCGCGCAGATCCACGCTGGCTCCGTGCGCCATGGTCACCCACAGCAAGTTTCCCGCCGCCGGGATGAGCCGCCCCCTGGACACCAGCCTGCGCCTCAAGACCTTCAGCTCCAAGAGCGAGTACCAGCTGGTGGTGAACGCCGTGCGCAAGCTGCAGGAGAGCGGCTTCTACTGGAGCGCCGTGACGGGCGGCGAGGCGAACCTGCTGCTGAGCGCGGAGCCCGCCGGCACCTTCCTCATCCGAGACAGCTCGGACCAGCGCCACTTCTTCACGCTCAGCGTCAAGACCCAGTCGGGGACCAAGAACCTGCGCATCCAGTGCGAGGGGGGCAGCTTCTCGCTGCAGAGCGACCCCCGGAGCTCGCAGCCCGTGCCCCGCTTCGACTGCGTCCTCAAGCTGGTCCACCACTACATGCCGCCCCCGGGCGCCCCTTCCTCCATCTCGCCGGCGGCGCCCGAACCCGCCGCCGCCGCCGCCGCCTCGTCCTCCGCGGGGCCGCCCGCCCAGCCGCCCCCCGGGAGCAGCCCCCGGAGAGCCTACTACATCTACTCGGGCGGCGAGAAGATCCCCCTGGTGCTGAGCCGGCCCCTCTCCTCCAACGTGGCCACTCTTCAGCATCTCTGTCGCAAGACTGTCAACGGTCACCTGGACTCCTACGAGAAAGTCACCCAGCTGCCCGGCCCCATCCGGGAGTTCCTGGACCAGTATGATGCTCCCCTTTAAGGAGCGAAGGACAGCGGGGGTCAGAAGAGGGGTCCCTCCCCCCCCCCCCCGTGGCACTTGGCACAAGCACAAAAAAAAAAATATCCAGCTGTAACAGTCCCTTCGCTGGGGGTGCAGGGGCGAAGGCCCCTCGCTTCAGCCCTCCCCTCTGCGGAAGGAGGCTGGCTGGAGCTGGAATGTGTGAGGGAGAGTGCCACCTGGCTCTCCTCCCCTGCTCCAGCCTCTCCGAAGAGCCAGCTGGCCTGTTGGGACAATAGCCATGACAAGCGGATCCTCCTCTCTTCCACCCTCCTCTCCCCTCTGCTTCCCACGGGGAACACCTCGGGCACGCGGAACTCACGAGAACTGAGGGGGAATCTTCAAACTTTCCATCCAACGGGAACTTGGTTTGTGCTTTGATTTGGTTTCAACCTGAGCAGGCTGGTGGGGGAAGGGGGACTGGGGAAGGATGGGAAAGAGAGGCCACCTCTGGGGCTCCCTGGGGCTGTGGGCCAAGGAAGCAGCCACGCCCACTGCCTGAGAGAGGGTGGGGGGGGGCAGCGATGAAACCCAGGTTCCAAAGTCCACGGGTGTCCCCTAGCCCTTCTCTGTTTTCAAGAGCAAGTGGCATTTGGAGGGAGATGAATGGGACTGGTCAGTTGGTCTCATTTTCCTGCCTGCGCTGTACCTTCCGACACCTGGCAGTGGGTGGAAGGGATGAGCCATCTTTGACCCCAATGGGGGATTCTACTTTGTGCCTCCTTACTTAAGTCTGGCTAGGAGATTCGCCTTAAATGCTCCCTGTCCATGGATCACCACTGGCCCTAGCCAAAAACTCAGCCAATCCAGGCAGCGAGGCCAAGGGATTCACCAAGGGGCACTCAGCCAGCTACTGGCCGGGGGACATGGCAGGGGGAGGGTGGAGACCCAGGCCTTCCAGCTGAGCACCAAGCGGGGATTTCTCAGAGCAGAGCTGAGCCGGCTACTAGCCCCCTAGCCTGGGTATGCCCCCTCACTTGGGTGCAGGGGGCAGGCAGGAAGTCATCTAGAAGCCTGCTGGCTGCCTCTCCAGCTGCTTCTCTGGCTCTGCAATAGCACTGATGAGCTGTAACTTACAGGAATGTAGCAGAGATGGAATTGCCTGGAACTGTTCTTTTTTTTTTTTTTTTTTTTTTCCCTGAGGGGGGAACAAACAGACATTTCTGTGTCAGGTATCTGGGCTGGGTGGGCAGCTGTGTGTTGGGGTGGTTTTTCTCTCCTTTTTGGTTTCTTTTGTTTGTTTAATAATGTTTACAATCTGCCTCAATCACTCTGTCTTTTATAAAGATTTCACCTCCAGCCCTTGCCCCTCAACCCCCTACTCAGGCCTTCGAGGAGGCTGTTAGGCGATGCTTGAAGAATTCAACCAAATCCCAGTCCAAGTCAAACTTTGCACATATTTATATTTATACTCAGAAAAGAAACATTTCAGTAATTTATAATAAAAGCACTATTTTTTAATGAAAACCATGACTTGAGCGTTCTTCTTCCCTGCCCCCCCCCCACCACCTCTACCCGGCTTTCTCTTTCACCCACACCCACATAGAGAGAGGAAGGGAGCCTCAGAGGGGGCGTCCGTGGCCCTGGCAGGGCGCTCCCCGAGGTGCACTCACGTCAGAGCTCCTGCCTGCGTGTGTCACGGACAAGCTAAGGCAGCCTTTGCAGAGAGGGTAATTCCTGCTAGTCTGATTCAGATCTGACTAGAATATGCAAAGCAAGTTCGAAGGAAGGGCTTCAAAGGGCTTGCTGGGAGCCTGCTGAGCTGTGGTCAAAGCTGTTAGTCTCCAAGCTATTAGAGGCCCTTGGGCTCCCTGGCAGGGAGGTGTTCCGAGAAAACCCAGACACGGGGTCCTGGAGGTGGCTTGTGACATCAGCATAGTCATCAAAGCAGGCTGGGGGGGGGGGGATGGACACTCCTGATGTAAGCCTTTCATGAAAGTGGGGGCCTAGGGATGGTGTTCAAAGGCTTCCTACCACTACTTCCCCTCATCAGGGGGGCCTAGGGACCCCCAACCCAAGCCATGCTCAGATGACCCATCTATCCAACTTTAGTCAACCCCAAGCCTGGAGCACTTAGAAGCTCCTTGGTTCCCTGTCCCAGACACCCCCACAGAAGGCAAGGCTTCCTGTGTTTTTTTCTGGGCTCTGCATGAGCAGGGACTTGGAGTGATCCTTTCTGGTGACTAGATAGATGCTCAGTAAATATTTGTGAGTTAACCAAGGGCAGCAATTCAGGTTGGACTCGGGTTTGGGGAGGTTAAGCAACTTGCCCAAAGGCATAGCAGTTGGAAATTGGGAGCCAGGCACCAGGGGCTCCAGCTTGCTTGTAATTCTGCTCAGGAGGCTGAGATCTGAGGATGGAAGTTCGGCCCAAGCTTGGAGAAGCACCCACGAGACTCTTTATCTCCAGCTAACCACCAAAAAGCCAGAAGTGAAGTTGTGGCTTCACCACTAGCCTTGAATTGAAAAAAAAAAAAATGCTAAGGGACAGTGCCCAGGCTCTGAGGACAAGCCCCGGTATTAACACAGAAAAAAGAAAATGTGTTTATAGTTGCCCTTGGATGAGTGAAGTGCCCCCTAAAAAGAAGCCGAGAGGCTAGTGTTCTTTCTCATATACTCTAGGGCTTTAATACTAGGGTTCTGCTAAAAATCAAAAACAAAATATCTCTTGATTTTTCCCCCCTCCTGTGCCTCCTACTCTCTAGACCTGACAGCCATGAGATAAGTGCTGTCCTCAAGTTAAGGCCCCTCACGTCCTTATCTGAGTCTTCGATGTCTGAAACAAATGGAGAGTAGCTTCCTGGCTCTCAGTCTTCTCCGCCCCACCAGATAAAATTGCTCCACTGTCCAAAAGGCAACAGGGAAAATAAACAACTCTATGTTTCCCATTTCCTGGATTTTTTTTGAGGGGGGGGGAAATGACCAAAAGTGACAGGAGCAGACCAGGCATGAGACCACTAAGTGGACAGAAGGTAGGGGATGCATGCCAGGGGGACCGTCGCTTAGGATTTGGAACTGCAGACTCAGGGAGGGTCATATTTCCAGGGTAAAAGTTTAGATGCCCAGTGAGGACTGGCTCCCCAGTGTCCTCTGGGAAACCTAGAATACACTGTGCCCCTGTCCTTGGCCCTAGGATGTGGCAGTTTAGCCAGGATGTCCACAGGACACTGGCCTGTCTCTTCCTGCTACCTTCTGAAGGCTGCACCTTGGTCTGGGAGGAGATGCAGAACCAGGAGGATACCTGACTCGCTGGCCTATCCTAGCCTTCCATTCCAAATTATTTTGGACTGGTCCAACCCTGGGTCTGCTCACCAGGAAAGAGGCCGGAGAAGAGAAAGGGATGTGCTGGAGTTGACAGTGAGCAAGAATCTTTGTGTGTGTGTGTGTGTGTGTGTGTGTGTGTGTGTGTGTGTGGCTCTGCTGGTCAGAGGCTTGCCGCCTTCCCTCTTCATCCCTGTTACACAAGCTCTTGGGTGCCTCTCAATCCTTTCAAGGAATGTCACTCCTCCTCTCTGAAGGACATGGGGGCGGGGGTGTCACCCTGGCTGCAGAGAAGAGATGCACCTGGCTCCAAGTGCCTGCAAGGGAGCGGGGCACCCCACCCCCCTGGTGCCTGAGCGGGGAGCCACGGCACAGAGAGGGTGGGTCTTCCACCAACCTGCTGCCAGGGCTCTCAGAATCCACTCAAGGCCTCGTCCTCCCTGGGGGTGGGTGCTGTCTTGGCAGACCTGGTAACCCAGGCCTGCTGGGGGAAGGGGCAGAGGGGGACCCGACGTGGAAGGACGAGCGCTGCGCGACGTAGCTACGTCTAAGGCAGTGAGAAAGAACGTTCGGGAGGGGGCACCGCAGAAGGGCGGTCCACCGGGGGTCCCGGTAGAGCCCGAGGGCCAGGGGGCGGCGGGGGGCGCGGGGCGCTGTGCCCCGGGGCAGGCGGTGACCGTCGAGGCCCGGAGTGAGGCCGAGCTGCGGGCCCGGAGCCCCTTTCTGCCGCTTCGGCGGCCGCCAGGCGACCAAGCTCGCCCTCTGCCAGGAAGAGCCACTTCCCGGACACGGCGGGAGCCCCGGTGGAGCTATGCGAAGAATGTCCGCGCGCCGCGCAGGAGAAGGGGGGAACCGCCACGGCCGCGCCCCCGCCCGGCGGAGCATGCGCGGCGGAGCCCGGCCGGCCACGCCCACCGGGCCGGCCACGCCCCCGGCACGCCCCCGTGCGCACAGCGCCGTCGCCTAGGCAACGGGATTACAGGCGGAGAGCGCTGTTTATTCTCAGCCCAGTGCCAGGAAATTCGGCGGGGAGGCGGCTGGGCTCACCTCTCCGGGCAGGGGCGGGAGGGAATCCGTCATGGGTCACCAGGGGTCACTGACCCCCTCCGGGAGACGACTCAGAAAGCCCTGACTCTTCTTTTCTCCCGGCAGCAGCGAGTGAATCAAGTTTTCTTGTCCTGGAGGAGCAGAGACCTCACCATTAGGCCAGCAGGGCCAGCAGGGATCGGGTTCCCGGAGCCCGAAGGCCCCCCTCTCCTTCCCGTTCATTCATTCGTGTGTCCATTCAGCAGATATCTACTGGACAACATGGGGGGTCAAGGGCGATGCTGGGCCCAGGAGATTTAGGGTTGGACCCCACAAGGCCCTGCTGGGGAGGCTTCCCAGGAGCCAGGGGTAAGACCCACCACTCAGTAAACTAGCAAAAACGCAAAGTGGATAAATAAGGACTGCCATTTGTGTCACTAAGGAGCCTGTCTTCACTATTTGGTACAGTTTTGTCTTTGAGACTGGCCAGCCTGTTCAGGTTTGGCCCTGAGAGTTTGCCATGCTAGGACAGCTGGTTTCTCCACCCCAAGGGCAGAACTTGTTTTCCATTGTGGAGATGGAGACACTGAGGGCCCCCAAATCCAAAGACAATCCAGAGCCCTGGGGTTAGAGAGAGTTGAAGGCTCTTAATACACAACCTAGTTTTCTTCCCACAAGCCCTCTGTGTCCTCCACCCTGCTTCCCAAAGTCCCCCTGAAAGGGCAGAGGACTGACTCTGGCTTCCTCCCCACCCCTCACCCCCCACAACCAGACTGAGGGTGAAATGGCCCTTTCTTGAACTCCAACTTCTGCGCCTGAGACTTGCACATCTGAGGGGACATCTGGAGTCTGGGCAGTTAACCACCTCCCAGACTAACTCTTCCACCACCTCCAGCTGCCTGGGTCCTTCTCTCTTCCTGGACAGGGAGTTTCCTCCTTGTACTTTGACTAAGCCAGAGCTGGGAAATCAGCTGGGAGTGCACCACCACCTGCACTGTGGCAAGCGTAGACAAGTGAAGCCCTTTCTCTGTCCACAGGCTGCAGCCCCAGGGGCCCTAGGCCCAAGGACAGCTGGGTCAGGGTGCAAGATGGTGCTTCTTCCACAGCTCTGAGCCCTCCCAGCTGTGCAGTGCTGGGAACCAGCCAGGCAGTTTGTGAAATTCTTGAGTGAGCTTGACCCACTGTCATGAGGACTGCCTGTGGAAGCAGGAGCCGGGAGGGGGATGGGGGGCTGTTCCCAGAAGCAGGGAGAACTCTGGACTTCCCACTCCTGAGCGGGCTCTGGATTGCAGCACAGCCTTAAGCAATAGCAGCAACCTGGAAGGCGGCTTGCAGAGAGAACCAGAGGCCCCAGAAGAGAAGCCAGGGCTCTGAACATTGAAACGATGTGGACCTTTGTGATAATACTCTCCTGGCTGTTATTCATCGAAATATATTTAGGTCTACCCTTAGGAACATCTAGGCTTAAAAAGAAAAACACCGAAATGCAAGTTTGTTATGTACATTACACAAGGAAATGTGTTTCCTCTCTTTCTCCTCCCCTCCCCCAAAGAATCACTTTTCATACTGAAAGGCATTGCTTTGCGTCTGTGATGTACAGAACAGTGGAGATGTGCATTGGAATATAAAGTCTGGGAGGCGGAGCAGCGTTGCACACCTCCAGGGGGCACTGTGGACAGTGCCAGCTCTGTGATGGGATCCCATGAGGCTGAGAGCCAAGCGGGCTGCAGTGTTCTTCAGCAAGGTAGGGGCTATCACCTGACTGGTGCACGCAGGTGGAAACTTCTGGTCACTCCAGTGTCCAGTGCTGGACATCAGTGACCAACTTGGATAAAAGCTGGCTCACAACTTGAAAGGGGAACCAGACTGAAAACTGAGAAGGATCCTAAAAAGGAATGGGTATAAAAATAAACTGGTTTGCAGGGTACAGCTGGGGGGTGCCCAGGAGGAAATGACCTACGGTGGCTTCCCAGAAGGGGAAACGGAGAGATGAGTGGAAAAAGCAGGTGCTCCATCCAAAGGCCCCAGAGAGCAGACACCAAAATACCAGTACGGGGAAATGGCCTGAAAAAGAGGAACTTCAGGAACTTTGTGAAAATTTCTATGCCTCCACTGGGCATATCCATGCCAGACTCATCTTCTAAAAATATTTCTGTCCTGTCACACAGGATGGGATCCCTGCTACTTCCCCTTGGTCTTTTCCACCAAGCCCGTTCCAAGCCTCTCTGACCTCTCTGACTGGTATAGTCAAGGCAGGGTGGGCTCAGTCATCTCATCCTCACTGGAGGCAGGTATACTCCTGTCATCACAGCCATCTCCAGTTCACAGGCGCATCCCGCCCTGACTCCACCTGTGGGCCCACCTTGACGTTATCCCACCTGGCCAGCCAGCCCTTCCTCTTCCTCCAGGTCCTATCTCCCTGTTGAAGTGCTTCCCATCCCTCCTCTTCCCAGCAGTTTCCCATGACAGCCACTGTGCCCCCAACCCCATTTCTTTAAAACATACCCAGCAACTATGCATTACCAATCTATACCTCTCAGAGTGAAAACTCACACTGTGTGTGTGTGGGGGGGGGTGTCTTGAACTCGGGCCTGGATGCTACCCCTGAGCTTTTGTGTTCAAGGCTAGAATTCTACCACTTTGAGCCACAGCTCCACTTTTGGTTTACTGGTGGTGTTAATTGGAGATGAGTCTCGCAGACTTTCTTGCCCAGGCTGTCTTTGAACCACAGTCTCTGACCTTAGCCTCCTGAGTAGCTAGGATTACGGGTGTCAGCCACCAGTACTCAACTCATTCATAATTCTTACTTCAAGATGTAACCATTATCTTTTGGGCTGAGAGTTTGGCCTAGTGGTTAAAGTGCTTGCCTAGCATGCACAGACCCGGGTTCAGTTCCTTGGTACCACATATATAGAAAAAGTCAGACGTGGTGCTATGGCCCAAGTGGTAGAGCTCTAGCCCTGAGAAAGCCAAAGGACAGTGCTCAGGACCTGAGTTCACACCCTAGGACTGGCACGCACACACACACACACACACACACTCACACACACTCACACACACCCATTATCTTTTATGAGTTGTACCATATATCTGGATACTCTTGTATTTTTGTTTCCTTCCTTCCTTCCCTCCTTCCTTCTGTCTTTCGAAGCTGGGACCTGAATTCAAGCCTTCACACATCTATGACAGGTACTACCCATCTATGTAGTTTTCTTTTGGTTTTCCCAGAGGAGGGTCAGAGAAGTTTGCACCTGCCTCCCATCACAAAGCAGTGGAATCGGTACCGCCTGACTTTGCACAGTGCCCTTTCCTCTTGGGCTTACACCTGCGCAAGCAAGCCTGCCTGCCATCCACTTCGGCCAGTGAGCCTCTCCACTCAGCTACCGTGAAGGCTCCCAGTGGGACGCAAATAGCTGCTGGGCCAACGCAGCTGTCGTCAAAGGGTTGGTCAGCCCTGGGGGCAGTCAGTACTGGACCGTCCTCCTGCCCCGGTAGCCCCCGGGGAACTACAGGAGCACTGTTTGTCCTTTTGGACAGGGGACCGGTGAGCCTTGGCACTCCCAGTAAACACAAGTTCCCCACGCAAATCCCAGCAAGGCCTCTCGCCAATCCAACATCCAGGACTTGGCTTGAAGCCTCAGAGAACCCTAAATCTCTTCAAACAATCCTTTCTAGAAACTGGGGACATGGAGGAGATGACCTCAAAGTTCCTTCCTGTTGCGGAATCCTAGGACAGGAGGGGAAGAAAACCAGTGCCAGGAGGGAGGCAGGCTGCCTTCCAAGAGTGGTCCCCGGTCATTCATTGTCCTTTCCGTGCCCTTTGGCACCTGGTGAAAGTAGGCAAGGGGGTCTGGCAGAGGGCTGGCATTGCCCAAGGAGAGGGAGGTGCAGCCACTAACTCTGGAGTTCTGCCCAGCCTGTCTCAGCCTCTCCACTGGACTCCATGGGCCATCAGAGCTCCAGACGGTGGCTAAGAACTCGGCAAGACCTTTCCTGAGCAGACTCTGGCCAGAGCCCTGGAGTGGAAGGGAAGAGCCCAGAAGCCCAGCCTGGACTCTCCCTCCGGCCCTCTTCCAGGCCTCTCCATTCTAAGAGAAGGAGCTAGAAGGTCAGCCAAGGGGCCCAGCTGCCATAAGAGACCTTGTGCCCACACAGGATGGGATCTGGGCAAATGTGCCCTGAGAGGAGAAGGGCCTTGCTGAGCCCTTGGAGCCAGGATCTGTGTGGCTCAGAGGCTAGAAGGACTCCTGGAGAGGAGCCCCCTCCCCTCCCCCTTCTCCTGCCTCCTTCTCCTCCTCCTCCTCCTCCCCACCAATGATGGGGAAGTAGCCAGAAATGACGGGAGAATTTCCCGGAGGCGTCCAGGCACACAGGTTGCTACACGCACATTACTGCTCGGCACATTCTGAGCTCCATTCGTAAAGACGACGGATGGCTCTGCGGCTGGCCTGTGTGTGGCACATTCTCTTTTCCATGGGTGATGAGTGATAGTGAATCACCTCCAGGCTAAGCTCTCCTAGTGAGCCAGACAGCTCGGTGTGAGACTCGGAGGTCGTGGCAGGGGTCTGAGTTTTCCTCCTCGGGAGGAGAAAGCTGGCTCAGTCCAAGATCAAAAGGTGACCTTCGTCTTAGAGAAGGGATTACGCCCTGGAGTCAGCTAGTCCTGGACAGAGAGGAATCTCAGCATCCTCCTGCTGCAACCCAACTGTGTGACAGTGGCATCGGCTTCATCTCTCCCTGGCCCGTGGAGGAAGAAAACCAGTGGCCATGCTGCAGCTCCTGTCTGGGTGCTAAGGCTGGAGGAAGAGAATCTGGCATGGTTTGTTGTATTTCACCAACACTTTTATGACCATGCTTGCAATGTGCCAAACACTATTCTAAGCACTTAAAACATAACTCATTAAATTCTCTAGTAATGCCTTCAGTTAGATACTATTACTGGATTCCAGGAAAAGAAATGATGGGCCAAAGAGGTGGGGTAGCTTGTGCAAGGATGGTCAAGAAACCAAAGAGAGCTGTGTGCCCGTGGGTCATACCTACACTCCCTGCTGCTGAGAAAGCCGAGGCCTGAGGAGTGTAGGTCGAAGCCAGCCTAGGCAGAAAAGTTCGTGAGACTGTTTTCATCTCCAGAAGCAGATGGAGCTCAAATGGTAGAGTGCCAACTTTAAGCAAAAGAAAAAACAAAGGAAAATACAAGGCCTCAAGTTTAAGCCCCAGTATTAGCACAAAAATAAAAAGCAAGAGAGGGTTGGGAGTGTGGCCTAGTGGTAGAGTGTTTGCCTAGCATGCACAAAGCCCTGGGTTCGATTCTTTGGTACCACATACACAGAAAAAGCCGGAAGTGGTGCTGTGGATTAAGTGGTGGAGCTCTAGCCTTGAGGAAGCCCAAGGACAGGGCTCAAGCCCTGAGTTCAAGCCTAGGACTGGACAAAAAAAAGGAAGAGAGAAGAAAAACCTCGGGTACAGCTGGTGCCCAAAACAGAGCAGATGGGCCACAGTGCTCACCACACCTCTCAGCAGCTCCAGCGAGACTTGGCCTCATGCACGGGAGCCCTGGAGTAGCAGAGATTAAGAGGTAAGGGCAGGCGTGAGCCATGGGTCAGGAAGGCTGTGCCTGTGTTCTGCACCACTGCTCAGGGTCTATGACCTTGAGTCCCCTCTACCTGCCTAAACTGCTACTTATACCCAGGGATGTGAGCAAAACATGAGCTGCTGTGTGGAAGAGTCAGTGATGCCAGAGTCAATGAGATCTTATCATTAACAAGGTCTCCCAGCAACCCAGCAACATCCAGATCCCTTCACTTCCTTACTGCTGTCCCATCCCCCCATCACTCCCCCACCCCCCACTTTGCTCATGCCCAGAAGTGATAACTTCTGAGGCACCACCATTGGTCCCCAGGTTCCTGTCTGGGGGGAGAAGAGGAAGTGGGAAGCATTTCTTCCTGTTCCCTGCTTGGGCTCTTCCAAGTCTTTGCATCATGAATCTGATGTGGGTTCTCTCTCTCTCTCTCCCTCTCTCGACTTCTCCTCTTCCTTTTCCTCCTGTGTGTGTGTGTGTGTGTGTGTGTGTGTGTGTGTGTGTGTGTGTGTCTTGCAGGGCCAGGCCCTGAGCTTTTTTTTTTTTTTTTTTTTTTTTTTGGTAGGTCATGGGGACTGAACTCTGGGCCTGGGCGCCGTCCTTGAGCTGGTCAACTCAAGGCTACCACCCTACCCCTTGAGCCACAGTGCTATTTCTAGTTTTCTAGAGATTAATTGGAGATAAGAGCCTCACATCTTCAGTGCCCGGGCTGACTTTGAACCAGGATCCTCAGATCTGAGCCTCCTGAGCAGCTAGGATTTCAGGTATGAGCCACCAACAGCTGACTCAGTGAGACTCTTATGCACAAAGAACTAGCACTCGTCTAGAGCGCAAAAGCTCAGGGACAGTGCCCAAGCCTGGAGTTCAAACCCTAGGCCAGGCACACACACACAGAAATGAGGCTGGCAGGGAGCCTGTCCAGCAGCAGGGCTGAGAGGCGGACATGTGGCCATGGCGTTGCTTCTCAGGGAGAAAGCACTCATCCCCTCCACAGCCTGCCTGGCGTGGCCTGGTTCTGCTCAGACCTTACTCCATTTACCACAAGGATGTTTCCCGCATGTGGCTGGGGAGGAGCGGTGGAGTTAGCAGCCTCTGATGAGCTCACACAGGAACATCAGCCTCTAGAAAGCTTAGGCCCAACTTCCAGAGGTAACTGGAGCGGAGGGAGAGCTGGGCAATCGGACATACAGACAGTAGCACATTTCCTTGGCAGGGTCACCTAGGGGAAAGTCCAGGCAATGATCAGCAACCAGTCCATTCTTTTCCAAATCCCTGGAGGATCTGAAAATGAGGGGGGGGACACACGGCATGGAAATCTTGTCCCTTGGGAGCTTGTATTGAATCAGGTGCCCAGGCTTGGGAGAGGCTCGAAGGCTTTCAGCAGCATCTCCCATCTCTGCACCCTTCCCTGCATCCCTCCTTGCTCTCCTCAACCAAGCCTGCAGTCCCCTCTCTGCCCATCCTACCCCTCAGCTGCAGCGCAGGACACTAGATAAAGGCTTGGCCTGGAGAGGGTCTCTGGAGGTCCCCAGATCTGACTTACAGGGCTTGGGAAAGGAGACAGAGGATGCCAAGAAGATATGGGGTTATGCCCTCACCTGAACCACAGGAAGAGGACCGCCCCTCCCCAGTGTACCCACAGCCGCTATCTGTTCCAGGGACAGGAAGTCAGCTGAGTTCCTAGCAAGCAGGTGTTGCACCTGCTTTGGGGGGAGGGTAGAGTGGGGGGGAGGTGGCAGGTACCTGCCAGTCCACTGAGCCCAGTGGTTCCCACGCTTAGGAGACCGGATGGTGCAAGGGGTTAGGCAGCCCTGGAAAGCCTTGACTTTGACCCAATTTGCTTCTTTGCAGCTCTGAGACCCAGGCAAGACTCTAAATGTGCTTCCCATCTACGTCACGGGGCTAATTAAGTCCTCACTTCTGGGGTGGTGGTGAGAGTTTGGTGAGTAAACACCCATAATGCTAGTGTCTGGGGAATGCTCAGTCAACACTAGCCATTCCAATGCCCTCAGGAAGGAGCTAAGCCCTGCACAGCCTGCCCCCTCCCCCCATTTTTTTCTTGCATAGATAGAATCTGGCATTTAAGCAGAGGCCTGGCTTGCTCAGGAAAGAAGTGCTCATCTCCTTCCCTTGGAACGCAGCAGGCCTTCCAGTCCCCAGGACACACACACTGGGCCCCTGCAGTGTGAGGCAAGCTCTGCCCCCATCCTCCCTACACCGGAGGCCTCTCTCTTGGGCTGGCCTGCCCAACCACAGGCCCATCGGGCGTCCAGCCAGGAAGTTACAGTAAACTGGGACCGCCTTCCTTTATAGGTTGGTCCCTGCTTCCAAGCCTGGGTCTCATACAAGTGGGGCAGCCAGCTCTTCCCCTGCCACACACACACACACACACACACACACACACACACACACACACACACACACACACCCCAGTGGCCGTGTGCTTCTAGTGCCATCCCCCTTTTACCCTGAGGACACAGGTGGTCTACCTGATATCCAGGAGACACCTCATCCTGGCAGCCACCTGGCCCCAGCCACAAAAGGTAGCAGCCAGAGTTGCAGCTGGCGGTGAGGACAGGCTGCCGGCCCCACTTCAGCCCTTCTCTCCTTGGGCCTCAGCCCAGGATCCCTGCAGGCTCTGGCAGTACATTGGGCCATCCCTTTGAGTGAGGTGGCATTCAAGTGAACCCTCAGACAATGCTCAGGCAAGGGTGTGTGTGCCTGTCCACCCCCAGGCCTGGGGGCCCGGTAGTCACACAAGCGGGCTTTTCCGCTGTTCTCTTTTTAACAATCCTCCAGGGTGGACTCGGAGGTTAGGGGAGCTGGAGGCTGGTGGTGGGAGGGGGTCAGCCGAGAGAGGGTGGCTGCTGTAGGCAGCGTGTGTCCTCAAGCACTTTGGGACGTTGCCCACTTGTGTTGAACGGCCCCCACCCTGCGTCCTGCGTGGACGGGGTGCCGTGCACCTCTTGGGGGTCCCAGGACCCCCACACCCCCAGGGACTGCCAATTGCAAACTGCACCCAGTGGGCAGGGGCTGGGCCAGGAGAGGGGGGGTCCCTGGGAGCGGGTGACCCTGGCCGCCTTCCACCCCCAAGCCCCACAGTTGTCCCGCGGGATGCGGGGCTCCCTGCGGCGGGACCCGTGGCCATGGCAACCGCCGCCGCGCGGGGCGCGTGTGGCGGGGACGGGAAGGCGGGAAGGCGCGCGCTGCCAACCGCCAGCTGCGAATTCCTCGGGGCTTCCATCAGCCCGGCCCGCCCCGACGGCTTCCACGGGGTGTGGGGGGGGCGGCTGAGGTCAGCGCCCGGCCCGAGCGCCTCGCCGTGGGGTGGGAGCTGGGCCTGCGCCCAGGATCCCAGCGCGGGGGCCCCCGAGGTCCACCCACCGCCGGGCAGGCCCAGGGCGCCCGGGTGGGGGGGGGGGCCCTCCCGGCCCCGCTCCCTCCGCCGCGCCCGACCTGCCGGGCCCTATTTCGGGAGCTGGCGCAGCGGGCCCTCGGCCCTGCCGGGAAGGGAGGTTATTCTGGGCCCGGAGGCCCGAGGAGCGGCGACCCGGGGGTTCTCGGCAGACTGGGCGCGCGCCGGGCACAGGGGGCAGGCCGGGGACAGGGCGCAGGCCGGGCACAGGGCGCAGGCCGGGGACTGGGCGCAGGCCGGGCACAGGGCGCAGGCCGGGGACTGGGCGCAGGCCGGGGACTGGGCGCAGGCCGGGGACAGGGCGCAGGCCGGGCACAGGGCGCAGGCCGGGGACAGGGCGCAGGCCGGGGACTGGGCGCAGGCCGGGCACAGGGCGCAGGCCGGGGACTGGGCGCAGGCCGGGTACAGGGCGCAGGCCGGGCACAGGGCGCAGGCCGGGCACAGGCCGGGCGCAGGGGGCACCCGGGGACAGGGCGCAGGCCGGGGACAGGGGGCAGGAGGGGCACAGGGCACAGGCCGGGGCAGGGCTCCCTCCTCCCCCCTCCGGCCTACCCTGGGCCTCTGGTTCCCTCTTCCTCCGCCCTGACCTGGTCGGTAACCAGGGTGAGTGCTGCCACCTGGTTCTCAGACCCTGTCCGTCTGTCATTGCACCCCACTGTCGGTCTGGGGGCCAGAGCCTGGTCTCCAGTATCTGTCTGACTCGCCAGCCTTTCCTCCCTCCTCCCAGGACTCTGCTGTAGTTAGTTCCATGTTGAATCCCTACTGCCCAGTCCAGGACCTGTGCCCTCAAAATGATCATGGAATATAAACTGGCACGCATTTATGTCCTTTTTAGAACACCAAGCTCTAAGTAGGTTTGTTGAGCACTCTATGAGCACACATGTCAGCTGCCCTCCAGGCCTCTTCCCCTCCACATCCACGGATGTCCACAAAGGTGACCCTTCCCCCTTGGAGTTCATTCTTTTTTTTTTTTTTTTTTTTGCCAGTCCTGGGCTTGAGCTCAGGGCCTGAGCACTGTCCTTGGACTTTCTCAAGGCTAGAGCTCTACCACTTGAGCCTCAGCACCACTTCCGGCTTTTTTCTATGTATGTGGTACCGAGGAATCGAACCCGGGTCTTCATGCATGCTAGGCAAGCACTTTAACCACTAGGCCAAACTCCTGGCCCTGGAGTTCATTCTTGTGACCCAAGGACCCCTCACTCTCTTGCGCGGTGGGGGGGGGGGGTGAACCAGGATAAGAATATCTGAAGTTGGGCTGGGAATGTAGCTTAGTGGTAGAGTGCTTGCCTAGCATGCCTGAAGCCGTGGGTTCTATTCCTCAGTACCACATACACAGAAAACGCTGAAAGTGGTGCTGTGATTCAAGTGGTAGAGTGCTACCCTTGGGCAAAAAGAAGCTCAGAGGCAGTGCCCAGGCCCTGAGTTCAAGCCCCAGGACTGGGGAAAAAACAAAAACATATCTGAAGTTGAGCTGTGGTCACTGAGTTGCTCACACCTGTAATCCTAGCTACTAAGAAGCTGAGGTCTTTGGGTGGTGGTTCAAGGTCAACCCTAAGAGAAAAGTCTATGAGATTCTTATCTCCAATGAACCAGAAGTGGAGTTGTCACTCAAGTGGCAGAGCACTAGCCTTGAGCAAAAATGAAGAGAGAATGGGAGGCACTTATGAGGCACTGGGTTCAAGCCCCAGTTCCAACATCAAAAAAAAAAAAAAAAAAAAAAAAGACTTAGCAGTTGGGTCCACACAGCAGTGGTTTTCAGGAGATCAAAAGCTTTCAACACCACCAGAATACAAGTTGCTACCATGATCTAAACCCAAACACTCTCTCTGCAGAGTGAAGGCTCCCCACTCAGCCAAGTGTCTGGGACTAGCAGAGAAAGGGGAGGAGGGACGTCTACTCCGCCCACTTTCTGCCAGGTGTTTTGCATACGCTCCACCATTTTCCCAGAGCCTCTCATGCTTCAGCGTCAGCTCCAGTCCTCTGGAGCTCGTTGAACAGCAGCCTCTGATTCGTCAGGTCCAAGCAGGGCTTGCAATGGTGCATTTTCCCTGAGGTGGTCTTGATCTGGCCTGGGAACTGGGAGGGAGGGTCCCCTCTCCAGTCCTGTGGGTGCCACACAGCTCATTATTGAGTCATCAGATGAAGAACTCGAGGTCAGCAAAAGGATGGAGTGGCTGACCGGAGTGCCAAGCGGGACAGCACCCAGGCCAGCTGGTCCACGGAGGGCATCAGGAGCCCTGGGCCCCAGGCCCCACCCTCTGTCCTGGCATGATCACAACTTTGCTTTTTCCTTTCAAATATTGTCCTAGTACTAAAGGTGTCGTCATCCAAAATAAAAGCAAATGTTTAAAAAGTTCAAGGTAAATTAAAAATGTGACTTACTTTTATGACACTGGCGTTTGAATTTGGACCTTGTGCTCTTCTACTTGAGCCACGCCTTCAGCCCCAACATGACACACACACAATGTGTGTGTGTGTGTGTGTGTGTGTGTGTGCACGCGCGCACGCATGCGCTGAGGTTGAACTCGGGGCCTGGTGCTAATCTCTTAGCCTTTTCACTTTCGCCTGATGTTCTATGGTTTGAGCCACAGCTGCACATCTGGATTTTCTTTGGTGGCGGGGTGTGCTAACTGGAGGTGTGTCCTGGGCTTTCCTGCTGACTTTGAATCAGAATCTTCAGATCTCCGCCTCTTGGGTGGAATCGGAGGCATGTGGCTTAAATGACACTTAGTGTTCATGAGGTAGAATGTGAGTGAACGAGTCGCACATGGGCTGGACCTCTCAGGAGAAAGGAGGAAGGGATGGGAGCGTGGAGGGAAGGAGGTGGCCTGTGTGTGTGTGTGTATGTGGGGGAGATACGATTCCAGTGTAATCCCAGGAAGTCAGGAAACTGCTTTCTCCCCAGGGCGCTTCCCCTCATCTTTCAGGGCCTGCAGGAACAGGTGAGGGGAAACCCAGATGTGCCCACACCCTCCTTCCTGAATAGGTAAGCCACCGAGTGCTTCCACTCTCAATGCTTGCTTCCTGACAGAGAAGCCAGAGCCTTTCCCCTCCCTGTCAGTGGAAGGGGAATCAATGGGCGATTAATTATGGTGGAAGTGACTAGGAATATAGAGTGTCTCTGTCCATACTCGCAAAGGCAGGATTTCTCAGGTGTGAGCATGTGTGTGTCTAGCATTGCAGCTGAAATGGCGCCGGGTGTCTTAGGCTCCTGGTCTTGGAAAGCCTGGCCGTCCAGGGTGCAGCCTGGGAAGCTGGTTGGTCTCCATCATTGGAGCCAGGACACGGTCAGCTTCTGGCATCCCCGCTCACACCCACAGCTGCCCTTGTACCTTCTACAGAATGAGAATTGTCAGGCTTGCAAGGAACCGTACAGGGCTGGTTTGTTTTCCAGACGGGCATTTTCACAGACTTGAGCAATTGGGAAAAATCATGTCTCATTTCTGAAAGGGAAGAGATGCAGCCTGTGGGGGAAGGGAAAAGGGGGTAAGAGTGAGAAAGGAAGGGAAAAGGCTGGGGGAACTGGGAAATCTCACCCCTTCTCACTTCTGTTTTTCGGGTCATAATCTCTGAGCTGCCCACAGCTCCCCCGCCCCCCAGTCTCAGCACTTCCTTCACAGAATCCACAGGCCATTTGCATGTGTCTCCTAGAAATTGAGGATCCCAGCCTCACCCCAGTAGACCTCTGCAGCACTACGGGGGAGCCGAAGCGTGGGACAGTGTCGTGTGCCTGAAACCTTCCCCAGGGTGATTCACTCTTCTTCAATCCACAGGCCATTTTTCCTAGAATGTTGCAACAGGAGTATTAGGGTTTTTCCAGACGTTTCTACTCTCGATTGCCCAACCCTGAGCCCCCACATAGGACTCAAGGTGAACCCCCTCTGGTGAGCATGGGCGCCCCTTCTGACTTTGGTGTTGGCTCCATTTGGTCCCTTCTGAGGGGAAGGCTCACTCTCCTCCGGAGAGCAGACCCTTGCTTGGTGCCTCCTAGCTGCTTACGCAGTGGCTCTGATCCTGTGATTTTTCTTTCTTCATACACATTTGTTTAATGAGTGAATGACTGGAAATTACTTAGTCCTGATGAAGAAACAGGAAGAAAACATACTTCAATTTCCTAAAAAAACAAAAATAAAACACAAAGCAACTCTCCCAATCCTCTCCCCTTCCTCTTTACATCCTTCTACTTCCAGTCCTAAAATTTCCAGGCCCAGAGCCCCAGCTCTTAGGAAATAGGTCCAAAACCTTTTTGGGGTGGTGGGGGTGGTGGTGACTGGGCTTTCTTCATTTCCCCACTCCCCACCCCTGGTTCCCAGGCTCACAGGAAGTGCTCGTTATACATCATTGTATCAGATTGTGTTCCTTTTCTTTCTTTTTCTTTTTGCCAGTCCTGGGGCTTGAACTCAGGGCCTGGGCACTGTCCCTGAGCCTCTTTGTGCTCAAGGCTGGCACTCTACCACTTGAGCCACAGCACCACTTCAGGATTTTCTGAGTAGTTTATTGGAGATAAGAGCTTCATGGATTTTCTTGCGTGGGCAGGCTTTGAACTATGATCCTCAAAACTCAGTCTCCTGAATAGCTAGGATTACAGTTTTCTTTTTCTTTTCTGTCTTTTTTTTCTTCTGTTGATTCTGGGGCTTGAATTCAGGGCCTGGGTGCTATCCCTTCACTTTTTCTTTTTTTACTCAAGGTGAGCACTTTATCACTAAGTCCTTCCACTTCAGGCTTTTTGCTGGTTAGAGGAGATCAGAGTTTTACAGATTTTTCCTGCCTAGGCTGGCTTCAAACCTCAAGTCTCAGATCTCAGCCTCCCAAGTAGCTAGGATTACAGGCACGAGCCACTGGTACTCAGCTTGTGTGGTTTTTTGTTTGTTTTTGTTTTTTGTTTGCCAGTCCTGGGCCTTGAACTCGGAGCTTAAGCACTGTCCTTGGGCTTTCTCAAGACTAGAGCTCTACCACTTGAGCCACAGCACCACTTCCAGCGTTTTCTATCTATGTGGTACCAACGAATTGAACCCAGGTCTTTGTGCATGTTAGGCAAGCGCTCTACCACCAGGCCACACTCCCGGCACTGTGTTTCGGTTCTTAACCATGGATTACTAAGGCAGCCCTTGGAGAGCACAGCAGCCATCACACCTTAACCTCGGGCTGGGTTTGGGGATCTAGCCTGTTTGGGTGAGGCTGAGCCCACAGCCCTGTGGGGCAGTCCTTAGCTTTGCCCTGGTTGGCCAGGGATCAAAACTGTCCTCACCCCAGAGGGAACAAATTTCACCCTGAGGTCAGGTTCTTCCAAGGGTGCTTGCTGAGCTACCCTACAGCTCTGTTCTGCAAGGCCACACTGAGACTTTAGAGGGAATATTTCCAAAAAGCTCAAGAAACTCTAGTACAAAGCTATAGTTTCTAGGAGTAGAAATGGCAATTCAGGAGGCTGAGACCTGAGGATCTCAGTTCAAAGCCAGCCGGGGCCCTAAAGTCCATGAGACTCTTAGTTCCAATTAACCACCAAAAAACTGAAGTGGCCCTGGTGGCTCAAGGGGTAGGGAGGTAGCTTTGAGCGGAAGAGCTCAAGGACAGAGCCCAGGCCCAGAGTTCAAGCCCCACCACAGATGAAAAAGAAGAAAAAGAAGAAGCAGGAAGAAGGGAGATGGCACTGAGCACTCAGTAAAGCTTTGGGGATACTTTTTTTTTTTTTTTTGCTCAAGGCTAGTGCTGTGCCACTTGAGCCACAGCACCACTTCCAGCTTTTTCTGAATATAGGGTACTGAGGAATCGAACCCAGGGCTTTGTGCATGCTAGGTGAGCACTCCACCGCTAGGCTAAGCTCTCAGCCCAGGACCACCTTCTTAAGGGTGGTTTCAGAGGGGAGAGGAGAAAAGAGGTGAAGCAGAAAGGAGGAAGGGAGGAAAGAGGGAAGAATAAGGAATAGAGAAAGGAAAGAAGGAAAAAAGAAGAATCAAAAGAGGAAGGAAGGAAAGCAGGAAGGAAGAAAAGAGGCAGGGAGGGAGGGAGGGAGGGAGGGAGGAGGAGCAAAGGGAAAAAAGGAACGAGGAATGAAGGATGGGGAGGAGGAAGGGACGGCGAAAGGAGAAAGGGAAAGAAAGAAGAAAAGGAGGAAGGAAAGGAGGAGAGGAGGGGAGCAGGCATGCGGAGCAGACTCGCTGAGAGGAGCGCTAGGGTGCTGTGTGGACGGACGGAAGGGAGCTGTTAAACTTCAGCTCCTAATGAACCTTCTAGGGAGGAGACAACACGGTGGACGATCGTAGCCAGGGGGAGAGGGAGTCTGCGATGGACAGTCCTTAGATGGGGATTATTACCTTCCGTGCAGGCAGCTGCCTCCGTCTCTCAGCTTCCTACCAAGCGGACAATCTCTTCAAACGCCAGCCCCACATTCTCCTGGCTCCTCTGTCTCATAGGAAAGTAGCAGGGAAGGGGACACCTGGCTGGCATCAACTCTGGTGGGCTGGGCTGGGCACACATTCCCCAGGATGGGAGTTGCTGGCACCCATGGCCTCTGAGCTGGCCCTGTCACTCGTCCCTAAGACCAGGGATGGGGGGTGGGCGGGGTGAGGGGAAGGTGTGGAGGAGAAACCAGGCTTAGGAAATTAGAAACCAGTGCATGTTGTGTTAATCAGCAGTGCAACTCCAGTGAATCACTGAACAAATTCATTTATTCATGCCCTTAGTCAACAGGGATGTGTGTGTGTGTGTGTGTGTGTACTGGGTCTTGGGACTTGCACTCAGGGCCTTGCAGTCTCAGCCTTTTTGCTGAGACTGTACTGCGACCACAACTCTACTTCTAGCTTCTGGTGGATATTGGGAGATGCGTCTCACAAGACTTCCCTGCCCAGGCTTACATGGACCCATAATCCTCAGAGCTCAGCCTTCTGAGTAGCTAGAGATTGAATAAGGCATGAGCCACTAGCACCCCACTTTGCAAGCCTTAACTTTTTTTTTTTTTTTTGTCAGTCATAGGGCTTGAACTGAAGGCCTGGGCACTGTCTCAGCACTCTTTTGCTCAAGGCTAGCGCTCTACCACTTTGAGCCACAGTTCCACTTCTGGTTTTCTGGGGGGTTAATTGGAGATGAGTCTCATGGACTTTCCTGCCCAGGCTGGCTTTGCACCATGATCCTCAGATCTCAGCCTCCTGAGTAGTTGTTTTTTTTTTTTTGCCAGTCCTGGGCTTAAGCTCAGGGCCTGAGCACTGTCCTTGGATTTTTCTCAAGGCTAGAGCTCTACCACTTGAGCCTCAGCACCACTTCTGGCTTTTTCTAAGTATGTGGTACCAAGGACTAGAACCCGGGTGTTCGTGCATGCTAGGCAAGCACTCTACCACTAGGCAAACTCCTGGCCCCCTCCTGAGTAATCCAGCCCAAAGGCCCCAGGTGCCCAGAAAGAAAAGCTGGATGTGTTGCAGGAAGAGCTCAGAAATTTCCAGAAGCTGATTCCTTCCTAAACATCTTAGAGACATGGTGTCCAACCTACAGCAGTCCTGAGATTTGCTGCTCAGAGGGAGCCAGACATGCCTTGAGCTTGGGCCTGGACAACCTGGAGAGCTGGACCCCAGGGGACAGGGCATGGGGGTGGGGGTGGGGGCTTTGCATGGCTTCTGAATGCTACTGGGTCTTTGGTGGGTGAAGGCAGAGTGCCAGAGCCCCAGCAGGGTCGAGGACTTTGGCAGGGAGTACTGGCTGGCTGTCTCTGCAGGCATTGGGGAATTCTGAAGGAGCACTCGGCATTGAGCAAGTGCCCACCAGTATCTGGGCAACTCTGCAGGCTGGGGACAGAGCTGGCTGGCAGAGAGGAAGGTTCCCCAGCTGAGTGCCCGTATCCCCTCTTTCTGCAGCACCACTCCTTGGCTATGTCTGTGGGCGCAGAACTCCTTCTCTTTGGGGCCTCAGCCCATATTCCAGCCTCCAAAAGGGAGGGTGCCACCCTGTGAGTCACTGTGCCCACTTCCTGCCACATAGAACCCGTGGCTGAGTCACTGACCCCCCAAAGGGAAAGACTGGCCGCAGGCCGCGAAGCTGAGGCCTATAGTGGCCAAGGGGTGCTGGGATGGGGTTACTGCACTTCTCCCCCTTGGAGGTCTCCAAGCCTCCCCAAACCCTGCGGCACGCATCCTTTGCTGGGGGTTCTCCTAGAATATTTATCGTGTGATACCCCAGAAGCACCACCATGGAATGGAATGCGAATCCTAAGCTTTACTTTGAAATAATACCCGATGGACGGGAAAGTCACTACACACCCGGAGTGTCCAGGTAGGACCATTCGTCATGTGTGGGCTATTTTCTCTCTCCTTTTCTCCTCGCTTTCCCCCCTTAGATAGTTCTTTACTACAAAAATATTTCCTTGGGGTTTCCAAAAGCAAGAGCATTTTTCCCCCCAGGATAACAGAACCTCAGCCGCCTTCAGAAATGGCACCTCTGTCACACCTCTGCTGTCTCCAGGCTCTGGCCTCCCTGGTCTCCGGCAGAGGCCTGCCTGGCCCTCCCAGCTCTTTCCTCCCTCCCATCATCCTCTGATGCCCTAGACATCACAGGATGGTGGGCGAAGCACGTGGAGATGCTTCGTCAGTGGCTGGGCACCGGTGGGTAGATTGAAATCATCAGCTTCCAATCTCGGCCTTCTGAGTAGCTAGGGTTACAGGCGCGCGCCCTGGGCCCTGCACTGGAGCTTTGTTTCCAGCTGCAGTGTGGAAGTGAAGTCCCAGGAGGAGGTCCAGCCTTCTGCCACGGCTTCTTCATCCCCGCTCATCCAACCACGCTGCCTTCTCCTGCGGGTGGGGCCTGGGCAGAGAGGGCAGAGCTCCTGGGGTCCTGATCAGCCCTAGCTTCAGTCACTGGTCACCTCATTTACCACTGAGGAAACTGAGGCAATTAGACAAGACGCTGAGGCCATGTTTCTGCCTCACATGGAAGGTGGCACCTTGCCCTGGCATCTACCCTTGCTACCCTCATGGCTTCTACTCTTCTGTCTGGAAGCTGCCGTGGGTGATTCATCCTCAGAGCACTGGTCACCATGGGAGAGAGCAGCACAGCCTCCTGCCTGTCCCAGTGCCACCCAAGGTGACTATTAACGGTGATGTGGGCTCTCTTTCCACTCACTCGCTGAGCCCCCAGCCTAGTTTACAGACCTCCAGACCCAGCCTTAGAGCCACGGAGATGCCCACGCCCAGCCAGGAACTCAGCAGGGAGCTGGCTCGTGCTGTTCTGAAGCCAAAGCTCTTGCTCACACAGCCGTGGTGTGTCAGGGCACCTTCTTGGACCACGGAGAAGCAGGGCAGCGAGTCTTGTGGAGCCTTTCAGGACAGGGTGCTGGGCTTGGGTCTGGGCCTGCATCCGGGAGACATGGGAGGCCTGTGGTCAGGGGGCCGAGCCCAGCGGCTCCCAGCAGTCCTCTGATCCTCCGTTGGGGGATTCTACCAGCCAGGTCCCGTCCAGCTGCACCAGGAAGGCCCTGCTGACCCTCACGCCTCACCCATACTCAGGCGTCCTCATCCTTCCTCACTAATTTGTGCGCTTTCTTTCCTGAAAGAAATTAGGAGTGTCAAGCTGGGAAGGGGGTCAGTTCCCTCAGCTCTTTAGCCCTGGGGTCCAGTTGCAGAGCCTGGGCTCCTGTGGCCCGGGGTGGGGATCTTGGCCCTATCTCCCTGCCCTCCTGGGCTGGCCCCCACAGAGCAAGTGCTCTGAGCCTCACATCCTCCTAAACGGGGCCCACGTGATACCTTGGAACTGAGGTTTCCAGGGGAGCTTGAAGTTCTGGAGCATTCTGAAGAGAGCCCACGGGCCCTATCTGTGTAGATTGTCTTCACTTGCCTGGCACTGGTGGTGCATGCCTGCAATCCCTGCTACTCAGTAGACTGAGAGCTAAGGATCTGAAAGGATCTCTAAGGAGCTCGAGGTTCAAAGACAACCTGGGCAGAAAGTCTGTGAGACTCTTATCTCCAATACACTACTCAGAAGAAGCCAGAAGGGGTAACCTTGAGCACAAAAGGCTCTTGGACAATACCCAGACTCCAAGTTCAAGCCCTAGGACTGGCAAAAAAAAAAATCAATAAAATAAAATTCTTCACTCTATTATCGGTCTTTGAGGGAGTAAGGGAGACGGGGAGGGGTGCGCACAGAAATGGAGGGACCGAGAGTGAGCAAATGCTGCAGTGGTGCTCAGTACTCACTGGTGAAGATGAGTTATACAACGCGTAGGTGGGGATGGGAGGGGGGAAAAGTGGGCGAGAGCAAGGGACGGGGTGACATTGTCCAGAAAGAAATGTACTCAAGGAAGTGGCACTGGGGCTCAAGTGGTAGAAAGCTAGCCTTGAGTAAAAAAGCTCACAGATAGCCTGGCGCGGTGGCTCACGCCTGTAATCCTAGCTACTCAGGAGGCTGAGATCTGAGGATCAAGGTTCAAAGCCAGCCCAGGCACAAAAGGACCGGAGACTCTTCTCTCCAATGAACCTCTAGAAAATGGGAAGTGGGGCTTGGCTCAAGGGTAGAGTGGTAGCTTTGAGCTGAAGAGCTCAGGGACAGCGCCCAGGCCAAGTTCAAGCCCTAGGATCCATCAAAAAAAAAAAGCTCAGGGACAGCACCTAGGTCCAGAGTTCAAACCCTAGAACTGGCATACCCATGCGCATATGTGCATGCAGACATGTACGCGTGCACACACACACACACACACACACACACACACACACTCCTCACTCCATGAAGAGGAAAACAGAGGCTGAGAGAGGTTAAGTAATCTGTGTAAGGCAGTCCAGAGGGCCAAGCAGTTGACATCTAGCAGATGACTGAACGGAGCCCTAGCCCTAGAGGAGCAGCGAGCTCTGGCCTGGAGCCCAGGGCTCGCAGCGTCCAAGGCTGTGGCTGTCCAGCGCCAGGCCAACTTGAGGAGGAGCAATGAGGAAACTGACCCTCCAGATAAACAAAGCACTTCCCCTCCGAGCCTGAGCCCAGAAAGAGGAGGTGTGCCCGTGTACAACTGTTTATAGAGACAGATGTTTGGGATGGAAAAAGAGAGAGGGCCCTCCTCCGTCCCCATGGAGACAGAGGAAGTTTGTAACTTGGGCACAGCCACTGGAATTGAAAAGGGAGAGGGGAAAAAAGGGAGGGAATGGGTCTGACCCAGTGAAGAGGGTTTGACATTTTCACAAAGGGCTGTTGCTAGGGCAACCAGCCCACAGGGCACAGGGCTGTCCATCCCAGCTGGATCCAGGGAGGTGGCCAGGAGATGAATGCATGGGGAGGGGGATCTGCAGAGGAGCAGATGTACCTGGAGGGGCCTGGGGAAGGAAGGTTTCATGGCCCCGTCTTCTCTCTCTTCTCCCTACACCTTCTTCCCTCCTTTCTTCCATCTTTTCTTCTCTCTTCTGTCCATCCCCTTCCCTTTCTCTTTCTTTCCCCTTTTGTCCCTCCCCTCCCCTCCCTCCCTCCTTCCCTTCCTCCCTCCCCAGTCCTTCCCTTCTTCTGGAGAATTCCATTTTGCTTCATCCCTGGCCTCCTCTTCTGGGTAACCACAGGCCCACAGCCATGAGCACGGTGACACTGGAGCACTTCCTCAGGGAAGACTCAGCTCCCGCTGCCCGGGACCCTGAGCTCTAGGGTGCAGCCAGGGCCAGGAGTTCAGGCACCAGGAGCCAGCCTGGAGGAGCCAGCCCCGGGAGCAGCAGGGCCATGGCCTCCTGAGGCTGATGTGGGTTCCTCCTGCCTCTGGGCATCTGGTGGCTCCCGATACTGTGATGTCCACTGGTAGCCAAGACCTCGGGACCTCATCCAGCTCCCAGGCCAGACGTCCAATGGGTCCAGTATGGTGATGACCCTAGGCTCTGCGCCTTGTCTCCAGTCAGAGCTAGGGAAAGGGTGGACCATGAGTGTGTGTGTGTGTATGTGTGTGCGCGCACGCGCGCGCGCACACACACACACACACACACACACATTTTCTGCTAATTGGAGATAAAAGGTCTCATTTTCCTGCTTGGATGCCTTCAAACTATGATCCTCAAAGCTCAACCCCTTGAGTTACTAGGTTTATAGGCATGAGCCACTGGTACCAGCTAATCTATACTTTTTTTTTTTTTTTGCCAGTCCTGGGCCTGAGCTCAGGGCCTGAGCACTGTCCTTGATCTTTCTCAAGGCTAGAGCTCTACCACTTGAGCCTCAGCACCACTTTCGGCTTTTTCCTAGGTATGTGGTACCGAGGAATGGAACTAGGTCTTTGTGCATGCTAGGCAAGCACTTTACCACTAGGCCAAACTCCTGGCCCTAATCTATACATTTTTAAACAGTTGAAAAATAAACTATAAGAAAAAAAAGCATTTCATGACTCATGAAAATCATATGAAAGTCAACTTTCTGAGTCCATAACCTGTTATTGGTATGGTGGTCTATGAACTACCTATCTGTCCCGCTGAAGCCAGATCCTAAAATAATTATCACCTGGCACTTCTCAGGGGGAAAAAAAAAAAGTGTGCAAGCCCCTGGTCTAGGGGAGGAAACATGTTCAAAGGCCCTGTGGCATGACACAAAGAGACTGCACTGACAGAAGCTGACTGCAGCTGGAGTTCGGAAGGGAGGCTGCGGAGGCCACCACACCCTGGCACTGGAGAGGACCCCATGTCCCCACCCACTGGAGGGTGAAAGTGCTCTGCAGGCCACCACCTGCCAGGTCTTACCCTCCACAGCCCCCAGTCAAGAGGAAGAAGAGGAAGACAAGGGGAGAAGCAGACCCTCCTATGACGCTGCCCCAGGAAGCGGGTTGGGTAGGGGCACCCTGGCCACCCCGGGGACGCAGGGCTGGCAGGGGAGCCCCCTTCAGCTGGAGGGGGAATGTGGTGGAGTCTACTGATGGTCGGTCCTTCCAAATCTTTCTCTCCATCACCCAGATCTGCAAACCCAGATTGGGTGCCTAACACAACGGTCTAAGGGCTGGCCGCCAGGGTCACGGGTGGATAGCTGGGAACCTGGGCTTTGGGATCCCTCCTCTGGGGGAGGAGGAGGGGGGGGAGGACCCAGTCAGGATGTGGCACGAGTAGAGCTGAATGGCTATGAAGACAGGTCAGCCTTGCTCCAGTAGCGACAGAGAATCAGGTGTGGGGTGACTTCCTGGCTCAGGGTGTGGTCACGGGCAGGAACAGCCATCTCTGGCTGGGGCTCTGAGCGCTGACCTGTTCAGTGCGCAGACAGATCCCCCCCTTTCCCCATAGCTGCACGGGTGGGGTCCCTGCTTCCTCAGCCCCCTTTCCCCTCCCCTCTCCTCCCCTCCCCTCCCGCTGCAGGGCCCTCTCTGGCCTCCCCCATGCCGGGAGCCACAGCTAACTCTTGGCTCACAGACTCCTGGGGCTCCCTCACGGGGGGGGGGGGGGAGCCCCACCTCCCACCGTCCTTGGCTCTGGATCCAGAACTCCTGGCTCTGATGTGATCTCATCCTCCACCAAATCTCCTCCTCAGCCGATCCCCACCCTGGCTGGCCCTTTCCTTCTGTCCCTCCCTCCCTGCCTGCAAGTCACCTGATAGAGAGGCCCAAGTGCAGCCCCACCTAGATCCCACACCCTAACTTTCCCAACTCTGAAAACACCAGGGGGGTGCTCTTCCTAAGCACGCAGGCTATACCTTCCAGCCACGCCATGCAGGCGCCACACTCTCAGAACCACACTCGCCCACACACAATCTGTGCACACACCTGCTGCAGCTTCATGCAATGCACAGCCATGGGTGTGTACACATGTACATGCACACACGCACGTGTGCAACCTTAGGCATGTACACATCCACACAACACATGCTCATATGCACACACACACACACACGAACTATCCTGTCCATTTTACACCCTGCACTCCTTCTAGAAGATTCCTGCAAGGCACTTGGCGTATGTCTTGGAGCCTTCCAGAGATCTGCCTTTATAGCTTGGAGTCACCGTGACAACCACACCCCTGTCCCCAGGCTCCTCCTTCCAGAGCTGACAGCTCATACTTCAACCTTTTTTTTTTTTTCTGCCAAGATTGAAAACCATTGGCTTATGTTGGCAGGCTGCTGGGGAGTGGTGGCGTGGGCAAAGCAGAGACTGAGTTTCAGGGGAGAAAGGGACTTTTCCTCAGAAGGAACCGAGACGCCTCCTGCCGCTGATTGGTAAGACTGATTTGGGAAGCTGAACAGCGCTTTTACTGTAATTCCACCAACTAAATTATTCATGGAGAACTGCAGACGGAGATTGGACGGTGACCAGAGAAACAAGCGACCCCAGCCCAGCCCTGTGACCCAGGCCTGGGGCTGTCTCCCTGGCCTTCTGGGTGAGGGGCGTCTAGGGGACCCAGGCATCTGGCTGATTCTCCCTGTTGTGTCAGGGGCTGGGATGTTAGGGTACCCTGGGGGATCAAGTAGGGAGGGGGCAGAGAACAAGAGTACACCAGAGCTTGGCCTTCAAATTTAAAGCCACCACGGGTGGCCCTTCCCGCAGGACCCCTGCTCTGGGCAGGGCAGGGGAGGGCCAGCTGGCTGAGGAGCAAAGCTCCCTGGAGCCCACAGGCCCTGAGCTCCAACCCAGGGAGGAGGCAGACAGAGAGCTCCACCACGTTCCCAAGCAAGTTTTGGGGTCCAGAGCAACCTGTCCCAGAGAGGGGCGCGGGCTCTGGGTTGTGGCTGCCACTGTCCTCTGGTCATGCCCTGTGGGTTTCCAGCACAGAGGAGTCTGGGAGGAGATGGGCCTCTCTCTGACTCCCTCTTTCTTCTTCCATGCAGGGCTGGGCCTAGAAGGGGAAAGGATGAATGGATGCACCAACAGATGGACAGACAGAAGGACAGATGGATGGAGGAAAGGAAGCTGAACGACGCAGGGTGAGCCCAAAACTGGAAGAAAAGGAAGAGAACAGAATGGAGGAGGTGGAGAAGGCTAGAGAAGGAGGAGGAGAAGGCTGGAGAGGGAGGAGGAGAAGCAATTGGGCCCGGGGCCGCACGTGCTGACTCACTCTCCTGCCTCCAATTTTCCCTGTTTCCTGGGGATTCTCATTTTATTTTCGGGAAAGCTGCCTGTTCTGTGACTAATTTGTTCTTAAACAAACCAAACCCAAGCAGTGGGGAAGCTGGGCGGGGCCTGAGTCACTCTCCACCCAGGGGGACCACACCTCAGGGGGTGGCTGCCTGGCTCTGTGCCTGAGTGGAGGCCTGGGCCGGGCCCTGCTCTCAAGAGCCCTTCTGCCAGGCCTACAGGTAACCCCAATGCTCCTGGGGGTGCCAGAGCGCTGCCCACTCTTGAGGGGGGCACCCTGGCTTCGAGGGGTCCCAGGCTGCTGGCAACTTTTTGACTGTTTACTGACCAGAAGTGTGCCTGGTCCAGAACTGACGGTCAGGTGAAGCTTGCTGAATGACTCATTTCTTCACTTCTTCACTTTTCTCTCCCAAGATTCCCCCTTGGACGCTCTGGCAGCACCCCCTCCCCCAGCGGCACGAGGCAGGCTTTACTAACAAGTCCTGTTTCCAGGAACCCCAGTCTATGCCATGAGTGTACACAGTCACTGCAGGACCCTTCCTGGTGGCCCTTTTTGGGGGGAGGGGGAGTGTCTCTCACTGTACCACTGTCACCCCATTCATTCATGGTTTCATCCCCCTCACAGGCCCAGGCAGCAGGTCCAGGGGTTTGTCTTACAGCCCCCAATGCCCAGTGCCCACTCCCAGCAGGATGATCCCTCGGGCACTCTGCTGCTGGGGCAGATTCAGGAGCCTTCCCTTGGTAGAAGAAACTGAGGCTGGGCACTGGTAACTCCAGTCTGTCATCCTAGTTACTCAGGAGGCTGAGGTCTCAGGAGCCTGCATTGAACCCAGCCCCAGGAGAACAAATCCACAAGACTCCTATCTACAATTAGCCCACAAAAAGCCAGAAATAGAGGTGTGGCTCAAGTGGTAGAGTGCTAGCTTTGAGTGAAAATGACAAGAACTCAAGTCCCAGAGTTCAAGCCCCAGGATTGTCACCAAAAAAAAGGTGGGGGAGAGGAGGAGGAGGAAGATTAGGAGGAGAAGAAGAAGGAAGAGGAGGAGGATTAGGAGAAGGAAGAGAAGGAGAAGGAAGAGGAGGAGGATTAGGAGAAGGAAGAGAAGGAGGATTAGGAGAAGAAGGAAGAGAAGGAGAAGGAGGAGGAGGATTAGGAGGGGAAGGAAGAGAAGGAAGAGGAGGAGGATTAGCAGAAGAAGGAAGAGGAGAAGGAGAAGGAGGAGGAGGATTAGGAGGAGAAAGAGAAGAAGGAGAAGGAGAAGGAGGAGAAGGAAGAGGAAGAGAAGGAGGAGGACGGGAGAAGGGGGAGGGGGAGGAGAAGGAGAAGAAGGAGGAGGAGGTGGCCCTGGAAGGCAGAGGGTCCCTGGGCCAGTGAGTAGCAGGTGTAGAATTTGAACTCAGATCCAGAGCAATTCCTTGACCTCCCTCAACCCTATGTAGAGGGCCAGCCTGCCAATGCCTGCAAGCTAGCTCAGCCTTGGGCCTGGGGACCGGGTGGCATGAGTCCAGATGGAATGGGTGCCCTTTCCACCCCAGGGCCCAGGCAGGATACAGCAGCTACTGAAGCCAGATCTCCGAGGAGGGATGTGTACAGCAACTCATCCCCACACAGAAAGAAATGAAGCCCTATTTCTATTTTTTTAAATCTCACCCTCTTTAAATTTCAACTTTTATAGATACATAATATATAAACCGAGTAATAAAGTGCTTATGGCTTATAAATAAATAAATATACATGCTCTGAAGCATTTTCCTGAAAGGGAGAAACCGCCCTCTCCTCCTCCAGTCAGTGCGCCCAGGGAAACGCTCAGGTAATAGGTGCTCAGTAAACGTCGGTGCCCCATGCACGCAGGCCTGCAGGTCCTCCGCGGTCCCGTTGGATGGGAGGAGAGGCCGCAGGCCGAGGGGCCCCCCAGGACGGCTAGCCAGTACCCCAGCCCCACCTGCCCCCTCGGCAGGGCGTGGCCGCGGGCCGGGCTCCCGCCTCCGCCCCCCGCCCCGGGCTGGCACGGAGCCTCCACCCCGCGTGGGTCCCGGGGGTGGCACGCGCCCAGGGCGGCCCTGCGAGGTGGGGCAGCCTGCAGACTCCCCGAGTGCCGGGGCCGGCCCTGCCCGCGGCCCGGGCGGCAGCCACCCAGCTTCTCCCCGCTCGCTCGGGAGCGCGTTTCCAGTAAGCACGAGCCAGCGCAGCCCGGCCGAGTTCCCGACAGCGCGGCCCGGGTGCGGGCGGGCAGGCGCGCACAGCAGCCGCCGCGTCTGCGCCAGCGATCAATGCGCGCCCGCCCGCCCGGCCCCGCTCCGCGAGCGCCCAGACGGCGGGGCCCCAGCCGCCCCGCACGCACGCATGCACGGACCGCACGCACGGCACGGCACGGCACGGCACGGCACAGCACGGCACGCCAGCGCCAGGCCGCACACCGGCCCGGCCCCGCGCCCGTGCCAGGCCCCGCGCCAGGCCCCGCGCCCCCCGCCAGGCCCGCACACCCGCCAGGTCCTGCGCCCCCGCCCGGCCCCGCGCCCATGCCAGGCCCTGAGCCCCCCTGCCAGGCCAGCATACCTTCCAGGCCCCGCCCCCCCCCCCGCCAGGCCCACACACCTGTCAGGCCCCGCGCCCCCTGCCAGGCCCGCACACCCGCCCGGCTCCGTGCTCATGCCATGGCCTGCGCCCCCCGCCAGGCCCCGCGCAGCTGGAAGCCAGAGTCCGCTCTGCCAACTGCGTTAAGCCGGGGAGCCCCCCCACCCCACCCCCGCCAAGCCAGAGCATGGAATTGCTCAACCATGTCCCCTCTCACCCGCGCTGGGTTCCAACGCAAGCAGGTGGAGGGGTTACCTGGGTACTCGAAGACGGGTGCCAGGGAGCTGCCCGTGCACTGGAGATGTCGTGTGGGTCTCACTAGGAATCCGTGGGCAGGGCTCTGTTTGGGACAGCCAGGGGTGAGGAGACGGCTCTGTCCTACAAGGGTCTTCTTCCAGGACCTCACCCGGAGCTGCTCCCAAGACCAGAGTCGTCCCCAGGATGCCAGCCTCAAGTGGGGGCCCTGGGATGGAGGGACACCTGGTGACCGGCCCTCTCCGTGCTCTTCCACCTGGGAGGGTGAGAGGGAGCCCAGGCAGGAGGCCTTGTCCCCAGGATGTCGAGAGCACACTGGGCAGGTGTGCAGGGTAGACTTTCCAGACTGGGCCTCATCTGTGGCCAAAGATCCTGCTGCAACCAGTGGCCTAAGTCAAAGCGCAGGGGGAGAAGCAGGAGAGGCCCGCAGGTCTGTGCGTCTGGAACGGGGCTGTGGAAGGCATGGGCCGGACGAAGCACTCACCCTCGGAGTCTGCAGATGGCTGGTTGGGAGCTGGGCTCCCTGGACGCTGGTGGTCACCAGGCAGTGTCCGTTGAGGACTTGGGTCTCGAGCCTGGCACTTAGGCTTTCCCAGAGGCTGCCCTGCTACGGAATCCCGATGAAGGGCTGCCTTCCTGTTTCAGCTGCACCCACCAGAGTGCAGTCCTTCACACAGTCATTCATGCATTCTCTGAGGAGTTCATTCATGCATTCGTTCTCAGTCATTCATGCATTTATTTATGTCTTCATTCATGCATTCACCATACAGTCATTCATGCATTCGTTCATATGCTCATTCATGCACTTATTCTCCCATTTGGTCACACATCTGTGCAGAGTTGATGCATATTCTTTTCTGCATCTGTCCCTTGCTCATCCCATGTTTGGGGACGACAGTAGACATGACAGACGCTGGGCTGGGCTCAGAGGATGTGGAGGAAATGCTGGCTGCTGACGGTGTCTTTATAAAACTAGGATGCCAGAAATACCAGGAAAAGCCCCTAGACAAGACTTGAGCACTAGAAATAATTTTTTCATTGAGATTTTGTGGCTAGAGCTTGAACTCGGGGCCTGAGCACTTTGTTCAAGGCTAGCTACCACTTGAGCCACAGCTCCACTTGTAGCTTTTGGGTACTTCATTGGAGATAAGGGTCTCACAAGTTTTCCAGCCTGGCTTCGAACCATAGTCCTCAGATCTCAGCCTCCTGAGAAAATAGGATTACAGGCATGAGCCACCAGGGCACAGCTTCATGTTTATTCTTGTTAATTAGTTTTGCTTCTCTGCCCCCTCCTCCTCCAATCTTCTGCAGCAAGTAGGAACCACCTCATATATGCAAAGCTTCTGCTCTACTACTGAGATACATCCTCAGCCCTTTTCTCTCTCTCCCTCTTCACATTCTACGTGAACAATATGACTCAGGGCCACATGCAGGCTTGCGCAGGCTGCACATGGCAGAACTCCATTGCATTGTTGGAAAATGTGAGCGATATGCAAGCTGTTATGCCTCTGGGGCCTGGGTACGTTGGAGGTGGGTGATCTGATGATTTAGGCTGCCAGGAATTCTGCCTGGGAGAAGAGTGAGGTAGTGGGTTTTGTTGTATCATGTTTTGTTGTTGTTTGGGGATTTGTTTTTTGGCAGCACTAGGGTTTGAACTCAAATCTTGGCCCCTACCTAAGGTGACTCCACTGCGTGAGCCGTGCCACCTGCCTTAGCAAGGGGGTTTTTGTGGGGAGAAGGTTCCTGTGTGTTTATTTGGAGCAGAGTCTTGCATTAAGTTAGATGCTCTGTAGTTTCAGAGCTGGAGTGCAAGATCGTGCTCAGTATCTTTGCCAGTCAGGAGCTCCTTGCATCTTTATTTGAGTGCTTAATGTCTTAGTCCACTCATGCTGCTGTGGCAAGAAATCGGGGACGGGAATTTATTTCTTACTGTTCTGAGGGCTAGGAAATCCAAGATCAAGGCTCTGCTTCCAAGATGGCACCTCACTGCTGCCTCATGGAGGAGACAAAAAGGCTCCACATGGTACAAATGGGACCCAAACACTGTGTGAGTGTCTTTTATAAAGGCCTCAATTGCATTCACAAGAAGGAAGGAGCCATGACCTAATCACCTCCTCAGGCCCCCCTCTTAATCCCCCTGCCCTGGACCCAGCTCTGTCCCCACATGGACCATCCACTGCAAAACCCTTCAGTTCATATGGCTCAGTGCTTAGTCTGCATCTCCTCTACCCCGTGGGTCATGTGACCAGGGCTGGCCAATCAGGACACCCCCTTTTTGGTCCTAGCATGTGAACCACATTCAAGTAGCCCCAGGCCAGCCAGTCTATCCAGCTCCTAAAGTCTCACATCTCACAGTCCTTTTCCACCACTGGGAAGAGCCTGTTTGAGGGTAAGGCCCTGGCAGAGGTCAGGCACCCTAGGAGGAGGTTTTGGGGTCTGAGGATGGAATGCTGTGTGTTTTTGCCTTGTGAGTTGGTAACATAACTCTCTTCTAATTACTTAGACCAGTTTTAATTGTATCCTGCAGTCCTGGCTGACCCGGGGCATTTCACCAGCACGTAGGCAGCTTGGAAGGTAGAAACAAAGGCAATAACAATATTCATTGATAGGACTCCTGTGATACAGGAATAACACAATGAATTCAAGGAGCTAATTAGTGTCTCGCACGTGGTGAGTTCAGTTATTGTGGCAGAGTAATTACTTTGTGGGGATTGGATCACAGCCGTGTTGATCAAGCAAGTATGCATGACTCAAATGAGCCCTTGAATTCCAGCTGGGGAAAAGGCTCACCACTGGGCCGGGGAGACAGCTCAGCAGATGCCAGAGCAGCTCTGTGCTAGGGGCAGAGACCTGCTTCCTCATTGGAGCCAGCCAGATTGGCAGGAGAGCCCTGCATCGATATCTGTGGATGGTACTGAGCCACTCCAAGATGTCCCTGTGTCATTGTCCTGGGGCGGAGCCCGGGACTTGTGCTAAGCAACAGAATATGGCCAAGTTGATGACATCACTTCCCCAAATCGTGTTACACTATACAGGCTCCATCGCAGCAGACAAGACTGAGATGGAGTATATGTACCTCCAAGTTGACCAGGCCCAGGACCTTTAGGAACTGAGGGTAGCCTGGGCCTCTAGCCTCAAGCCTCCAGCCAGCAAAACCATTCACACAGCCACCAGGAAGCCTGCTGTGGACAGGATGCAGAGGCAGATTCTTCCTCTGTTCTGCCTCCAGATAAGAACACAGCCCAGGCTGGGCGTAGTGGCTCACGCCTGAAATCCCAGCTACTCAGGAGGCTGAGATCTGAGGATCATTGTTCAAAGAACCTAAGACTCGTATCTCCAATTAACCGCCAGAAAAGGGGTTGTGGAGATGTGGCTCAAATAGGGATGTAGCCTTGAGCGGAAGAGCTCAGGGACGGTGCTCAGGCTCACAGGTCAAGCCCCATGACCCACAAAAAGAAAGAAAGAAGAAAGAACACAGTCCAAGTGACACTGTGGCTCAAGTGGTAGAGCACTAGCCTTGAGCTGAAGAGCTCAGGGATAACGCCCAGGCCCAGGGTTCAAGCCCCACAACTGACCAAAAACAACCACAAGGAAAAGAACACAGTTCAGCTTCCGCTGGTGCCTTGGATAGTGGTGTTGAGACCAGTATGCACATGGTCTCCAGTCCTTGCACAGAAAACCAACACCCAGTGCACCCACACTTCGGGGCACCGATGTACGCGCCACACTGTCTTTCTCACCAAGCTACTGCACTATTTTTTAAGGTACCCCAAAACTTGGTAATTTTAAGCAAGGATCTTTGTTTATCATCTCTCCCTGTTTCTGTGTCTGGGAAGCTTGGGCTGGATCCAGGCAGAAGGACATATTTCTTTCATTTCTTTTTCTTTTTTTGGCCAGTCCTGAGGCTTGAACTCTGCCACCCACCCATGGCTAGGGGCTCACTTGAAACAAGGAAGGTCCTGGCATTCAGGGAATGGTTAGTGCTTGATTTCTGGGCCACTTCTGATTGTGTCGGCCATTTCTTCACTAGGGTCCCGCCGGGCGCTGGTGGCTGCTGCCTGTAATCCTAGCTACTCAGAAGACTGAGTTCCTAGCCAGCCTAGAAAACCAGAGGTGACTCAAAAGGATAGAGCACTAGCCTTGAGGGCGGGGGGGGGGGAAGGGGGGAGTCAGGGCAGGACCCAAGCTCTGAGGTCAAGCCCCATGACCAACTAAACAAATAGAGATTGGTGGGGGGGCATCAGGCACATGGGAAAGTAGTTATCTTACCCTGTGTGCTGCTGGTGGTCAGACTTCTTGATTATCTTCCCCTGGTGGCCTGGAATCTCTTCCTGATGCCCCATCGTCCATCTGGGGAAACTGAGGCACCAAGGAAGTGGAGGCTCAAGGAAGCCTGGGAGGAAACTTTCCTGCCCGAACCCAGGCTGGGCATGGGCCCAGGAGAGGAAAGAGTCAGAAAATCACTGCCCAGGAGGAAGCAGCCTGGTCTTGGCCTAAGGGCTGGCAGGGGATTGGACGCCCTGCCTGAAGCCCACCCAGGACCAGGCCCTGTTGCCTCTGCCCTGCTTGCTGGCGGCCAGCCTTTTCTCCACGGAGCCAGGAGCTGGTCAGGTATCCAGAACTGCCCTCCTGGCTCCCTCCAAAGAGCCCAACCAAGCTGCGAGGAAAAGGGCAGAGATGAGGAGGCCCCAGGTACCCACGCCCCAGCTTGTTGGGCATTCTGGTTTCTCTGTAAGCTGATGACCCAACTCGGCTTGGGACCCCAGGAAATGGTCCTGTGCTTCTGGGGAGGCTTGAGCAGGAGGATGGGGCCTAAGGACCAGCAGATCAGAGGAAGGCTCAGGGCTTGAACTTCAAGGGAAAGGGCAGGGGAGTTCAGGCAGATGTAAGCCTGAGTGGGGATGAGGGAAGATTCTAAGATGTCAGAGGGAAGTGCAGCCCTCCCCTGCCCCCAGGTCAGAACCTCTAACCTCTGGGAGGGGGTGCAGAGGAGGGAGAGGGGGTTCCACACAGGGTTTCCCAGGACTCAGAGGAAAAGGAATTCTGGCACAGGCAGTGATGTGAGCCAGTCACAAAGTAGATTCTGCTCCCAGCCTAACTCACAGGGACAGGAAGCAGTGTGGGGGCTGCCAGGGCCGGGGAGGAAGCAGAGGGGAAGGAGTTGTTGAGGAAGGCAGTTATTGAAGAGCCAGTTCTGGAGATGAAGCTGGCGGTGGCTGAGCAGCACTGTGAGTGTCCTTAGCGTCACAGAGCACGGAGAGAGCACTTTACAAGGTTCAGATGGAGCTGGGTCCTGTCATCATACTGTCACCCTAGCCACTCACGAGGCTGAGAGCTGAGGATCATGGTTCTAAGCCAGCCTAAGCAGGAAAGGCCCTAAACCTCCTAGATAACCAGAAGTGGAGCTGTGGCTCAAAGTGGTAGAGTGCAAGCACCGAGTGAAAGGGTTCCAGGATAATTCCCAGACCCTGAGTTTAAGCCTCAACACACACACACACACACACACACACACACACACACACACACACACACACACACACACACGGTTAAGACAGCAAACTCATGGAACCGAGAGTTTAGCACACTAAAACTATGAAATAAAAACAGCCCCTGCCCTCTAGGCTTGGCCCTTCACCAGGTTGTAAGGATAAGTTTCAGACCTGCAGCCTCACTGTGCCTTCCACCCCTGTCCTGGCAGGTTATGGGGTACAGAAATCGAACACCCTGGAACAGGAGACTCCACAATACAGAGATTCTGCAACAAGACTTAGGGGTAGCTGCCGTCTGGGATGTAGGTGAGGCAGACACACATGCACTGTCCCTGTCACAGTCATACGGAGCCCAGCGCAGCCCGGGGGACAGTCCACAGAGGAGATGGGGTGTGCCTCCTCACATGTACCCATGTATCTTGGGAGATTTGCAGACAAGGCCCAGGACCCTGGTTTCCAGACACTCACTTCCCCCTACACACAGGTGTGTTCGAACCCCCTGCACACAGACACATATACTCACACAAACACATATGGGCGTGCACACAGCACTATGTGAACAGACATGACGCCTGCATGTGCACAAAGCGCACACATACAAGCATATGCACCTATATCTGTATATACCTGCACATGGTGCACATGTAAACACATATGTACAAGTCTAACACATGCACACACATGCAGGTAGGCATGTGCACACAAAGCAACGAGGACATGCACATGCATGTGCATACTGCAACAGCAGGCACACAGGCACACGCGTCTGCACAGAATCATGTATGTACATGCATATTTGTGTATACACAGGTGCAGCACACATGTATCTGTACACACCCCTGCACACACCCCTGCATCACACACACACACACACACACACACACACACACACACACACACGGGTGCATATGCACGGCATTGAGAAGGTCACCCTGTCCCAGAAGCCTCTTCCAGCCCTGCCTGTCCGTCCATCCCAGCTGCTCCCCTCAGTAACAGTTCAAATGACCCCAAGCCCAGGCACCTGGCTCGGTCGGAGCAGGCCAGCCTGGGACCTGTCCCAGAAGCTGCCTGGAAACAGGAGGCCAAAGAATGCAGTGGGCAGCTTGGCAGCACCACAGGCAGAGCCAGCCAGCTTCCAGTAACTCACCCGCCCCCCCGACCTCGCCCACCGGCCTGGAGCCTCAGCCAATGGATGCCAGCCCCAGACTCCAGCCCCCAGAAGTGCCCTGATGCACAGCTGCTGCTGCTGCTGCTGTCTCCACCCCCCCACCCCGCCCTGGGTGCCACCACTCCCTGTCCCCAGTGACAGCAGAGCAACAGGGAACTGGATCCTTGTCCTCACAGGGACCTGCCGGGAAGGGGGATCTTCAGCTGCCCTTCCTGGAAGCCCACTGGCTCCCGTCCCGTGGGGCCACCCCCCCCAGGACTGACTCCCCAGGAAGGGAACAGCACCCTGCCCCCAAGAGGCTTGACCCTGACTGAAGCACGAGACCCCAGATCCAGCCAGGACACGAAACCAGGAGGACCAGGCTGGCAACGGCCCTGCTCTCCCCACCCTTCCCTCCCCACTGGGTGGTCCTCATGAGGACCAGCCCCTGCTCTAAGTGAGAGGCTCCAGCAGTGCTCACAGGAGCCCCTTCTTGCCAGAAGAGGCGGCAGAGGCCCAGACTGGGAGACAGAGCAGGGTCACAAACGACCAGGGGCAGAGGAGCTAGGAGAAGGTGGGAGGCTGAGATCAGAGGAAGAGCATCCGTGCACTGGCTCCTCCGGGGGAGAGACCTGGGGCCAGCAGGTAAGGGCTGAGTCAGACGGGGTCGGACAGTCAGGGGAAGACATGCAGGTCTGGAGCGGGGGCAGCCCTGGGGCTCAGTGGAAGTGAGTAAACCGGGGCAAGGTGACTCCACAAACCTGAGGATGACATAGTGGGGCTGGGCCCGACCTCACTCCCTAGGCTGGAGATAATGTTCAGTATGATGTGTGTGGGGTGTGTGCGTGTGTGTGTGTGGTTTTGTTTGCCAGTACTGGGGCTTGAATTCAGGACCTGGGTGCTCTGCCTTAGCATCTACTGCTTGAAAAAGCTATGTTCAGCTTTTTGTGGATGACTTGGAGATAAGAGTCTCACGGGCTTTCCTGCCAGGCTGGCTTGAATCCCAGAGCCTCAGACCCCAGCCTCCTGAGTAGCTAGGATGACAGGCGTGGGCCTCGGGCTCTCAGCTTGGGTTGATTGGCTAAGCCCTGTCCCGAGCACTCTCCACCAGACTCAGATGGGGAACCAGCCTTCCGGTAAGGAAGGTAGGCGGGAAGGAGAATTAGTACCCAGGGCTGGGTGGGGACCTGGAAGGGGGGGAGGCAGCATACTTATCCCAGTCAGGAGAAGCCTGGGGGTCTTTGGGGGAGGCAGCTGCTTTGGGGAGGCTGCTGAGGGGCAAACGTCCTCCATCCAGGACAGCGTTCCAGTGACTGGGGCAGCATGAGATCAAGACAGAGGCGGAGCCGGTGCCTTGGCTCAGGCCTGTCATCCCAGCTATTCAGGAGGCTGAGATCGAGGATCAGGATTCCAAGTGAGCCCTGGAAGGACAGTCTGTGAGATTCCTCTCACCAATGAAACACCAGAAAGCCAGGAGTGGAGCTGTGGTTCAGCACACAGACCCGGAGTTCAAGCCCCAGTATTGGCATCAAGAAGAAAAGAAAAGGGAGAGGACAGATGGATGGGCGGGAGGCATGCAGCTCCCTGGTTTGCGATCCCAGGGGCGACCAACCTGACAGGGGCTTTAAGCAGAATGACCCTGATTGTTGAAGATACAAACAATTCCAAAGGTTAGGATGCTTTCAGACCACCGATTTCAGGTCGGAAGAGGTGAGCTGAAAGATGCTCTTGCTAAACGCTGTGGATCAACTGAAAGTTCCCCCAACTTTGTACCTGTGCCCTTTGACCTCAACTACTTTGTGCTATAGTCCCTTTGCAAACATGTTGGGCTCCAGTGGGAAAGAGAGGCTCTCAGATAACATCTTGTGTGGAAGGTATAATTATCCCTCCGCAGGCTAGGCCTTCTTATCACCATCTCAAAGGAAACAGCTGAAAACCCAGGAGATGACCCAGCAGGTCCTATCTGCTCCAAATCCTTTCCTGTAATAGAGTGCTAACCTCTCGGAAATCCCTCCAGAGACAAAGACTGAGGTAATTGTCAACCAGGCTGTACCTGGGACACGAAACTGTTTCACCTCTGCATACCTTTCTCACTCCCTGTCTCCAGTCCTCCTGAGTAACCCAAAGACAATGTCTGCACTCTTGAGGATCAAAGGAAGTGCTGTCTTCCCAGAGTTTGCCATGTAATAAATCTCCTTCCAGAAGGAGAGTGTGGTCTAGTGGCAGAGTGCTTGCCTACCATGCACAAAGACCTGGGTTTCATTCCTTGGTACCACATACATAGAAAAAGCTGGAAGTCTACTTCCAGCTGGGAATTTGGCCTAGTGGTAGAGTGCTTGCCTAGCATGCACGAAGACCCAGATTTGATTCCTTGTTACCACATACACAGAAAAAGCCAGAAGTTGTGCTGTGACTCAAGTGGTAGAGGTCTAGCCTTGAGAAAGCTCAAGGACAGTGCTCAGGCCCTGAGTTCCATCCCTATAACTGGCAAAAAGAAAAAAGAAAAGAGCAGTTTTGGCTGAGGATCATGGTTCAAAGCCAGCCAGGGCACTAAAGACCATGAGACTCTTATCTCCAATTAACCTCTAGAAAATGGCAAGTGGGGCTTGGCTCAAGGGTAAGGTGGTAGCCTTGAGCTGAAGAGCTCAGGAACAGCGCCCAGGCCGAGTTCAAGCCCCGTGACCCACAAAAAAAACAAACAAACAAAACATAACACATAAAATGACAGACAAAATCCATGCTCTGCACATGGATTTCAGCTCAACTCCTAAGACAGCAGAAAGTCCAGTGCAGCCAACCTTGCCTTGTGCCTCAGTCTCCCATCCAGGACTGTACACCACAAGGTGAGAACACTTAGCCAGACTGGTGTCTTACAAGATGCTCTTTGCCAGGCACAAATGGCTCATATCTTCCTTCAGTGCTTACTGCTCAGTAGGCTGAGATCTGAGGAGCATAGTTTGAAGCCAATGAAGGCAGGAAAGTACGTGAGACTTATCTCTACTAACAGCAAAAAGCCAGAAGTAGAACAGTGGTTCAAATGGTAGAGCACCAGCCTTGAGTGAAAAAGCTAAGGGATAGGCCAGGAGTTTGGCCTAGTGGTAGAGTGCTTGCCTAGCATGCACTAAGACCAGGGTTCAATTCCTCGGTACCACATACAGAGGTACCGAGTCAGAAGTGGTGCTGTGGTTCAAGTGGTAGAGCTCTAACCTTGAGAAAGCCCAAGGACAGTGCTCAGTCCTTGAGTTCAAGCCCCACGATGCTATTGGTCTAGCAGAGGCACAAGCCTGTAATCCTAGCTACCTGGGAGGCAAAGCTTGCAGTTTGCAATCAGTCACCCTGGGCATAAAAGTTTGAGAAACCCCACCTCAATGTCCGGGGCAGTGGTGCTTGCTGGTCATCTCCAATAACGCCGAAAGACCACAGCCCGGGCTAAGCCAGGCATTAAATGACACCCTACTCAAAAAATAACCATGGGAGCTGGCCTGTGTGACTCAAGTGGCAGAGCGTCTGTCTGGCAAGTGGGAGTCCCTGAGTTCAATGTCCAGTACGACTGTTGGGAGTAGAAAGGAAAGTCTGACTGGAGGCTCTGCTTGCAGGACAGAGGCTGTGTGGGACCAGTGGCCTGGTCAAGGGGCCAGACGGAGGGGTCCAACCAAGACGGAATTGTTTCCTGGACAGGCACCTTTGTGGCAGGAGGAGGGAGCAAACAGAATGGTTTTTGTTGCTCCTCTCCTCTCCGGGGCAGCAACACGGGAACGGGAACTAGGAGGGACACACAGGGCCAGCCTGTAGTCCCCCGGGGGGCCGAGCGAGATGGTAAGTGTCGAAGACCCAGCCCTCCCCCAATCACCGGGGAAGAAAAAACCATGCTGAATCAGAAGCAGTGTTAACCATCAGATCTCTCTGCTGATCTCTGCTGATCTCTGATGCTCTCCTCTCTTTATTGCGTCAGACAATTAGTTATATACTGTTAGGGTAGGAGAAGGTGGGCACTGGGAAGCTAGCCAATAGGAAGAGGGCCTCTGTGCTACCACTAAGGGTCTGGGTGGGGCTTTCAGGTACTGGGCAGGACAGGTGCAGGAAAGCGCACAAGACTTGAGCTGCTGCGAGACCCGCGAAACTGCGGGGGGTTCAATCGAGTCACTACACAGAGATGCCTTAAGAGAGGTATGCAAAAGACCGAATGCCTAGACAAAGCCCCTTAATTGCCGCTGAGCCAGAATCAGGCCTCAGAGATGGAGGCTAGGCCCCAACAGTTTTCACCAGCAGGCTGGACGATTTCAAGTCTGTGTTGGTTGCACCCACAGTTAACACTGCTTTAGCAATGTTTCTCCACACCAGGCACACGAGGATGATAAAAAAAAAAGTCTTTCAATGGAAACAGAACATGCCTTAGGGGGGCATGACCTTAGTCACCACACTTGTACAGCAGGCAGGAGGAGGGAGAGGCGCTGGTTCCCCTCTCCAGGATCAGAGGGCAGGGGTTATGCCCACAGCCAGCCTGGTATGCAGCCCGGCCAGTTTCCAAACTTACTGTAAGGGTACAGCCCACACCCAGGTGCAGCCGGGAACCCATGCCTGCCCTGGCTCCTTGCATGCTGTGGTGGACAGCTTGAGCACCTGTCCAGTACCCTCTCGGGTCTGGCCTCCTGCAGTCAAATTATGTGCTGCGGAGACTCTGATGTCCTCAGTGGTGCATCTAGCTGCCGCCTGCTCTCACTTCCCAAGGTCTTTTTCTTGAACACTGGGATTGTGCATGTGTGTGTGATACTCGGGATTGAATTCAAGGCCTTGTACTTGCTTAGACAGGCCCTCTACCATGTGAGCCACGCCCCAAGTTCTTCCTCCTCTTCTTCTTCTTTTTTTTTTATTTACCAGTCCTAGGGCTTGAACTTAGGATCTGAGCACTGTCCTTGGGCTTTCTCTACACTTGAGCCACAGCACTACTTCCAGCTTTTTCTGTATATGTGGTACCAAGGAATCAAACCCAGGGCTTGATGCATGCTAGGCAAGCACCCTATCACTAGGCCACACCCCTAGCCCAAACCCCAGTTCTTTTACTTTTTAGTTGTGTGTGTGTGTGTGTGTGTGTGTGTGTGTGTGTGTGTGTGCCAGTCCTGGGGCTTGAAATCATGGCCTGAGCAGTGTCTTGGAGGGTTTTGCTCAAGACTAGCATTCTACCACTTGAACCCCAGCTCCACTTCAGACTTTTTGGTGGTTAATTGGAGATAGGGGTCTCATGGACTTTACTTTCCTGCCTGGCTGGGGTAGCTGAACCACTACCGTCAGCTCTCAGGCTCCTGAGTAGCTAGGATGATAGGCTTGAACCGCCAGCACCCATTTTACAAGTCGAGTCTCTCACTAACTTTGCTTCGAGCACGGCTCTGTGGCCTCTGCCTCCCGAGTCGCTGGGATTATACATGTTCAGCTCTCTCGTGGTCCTCTGGGCCCTTTCCACGTGAGACCATTACTGAGGGAGCCCCAGTGACCATTTTAGCACACACATTTTGGTGGCTATGCGCAGAGTTCCTGCTGGGTACAAACCTAGGAATAAATCTTGACGCTGCTGGCTGTGAATGTCATTTGCTTTAGGAGTCACTCTGGCCCAAAGAGGGCTCCATCTCACCACTGACAGCCCAGCGTGCATGGCTGCCCGGTTCTTCCATCTCCTCACCACCACCAGTTGTTTCCCACCCTCCTCTCTTTCATTTTAGCCATCCTGTTGGCAAGCAGCTGTACGGTGCTGTGGTTTGAACTGAATTGCACTCATCTATTTCCCGGCCATGCACAGCCTCTGCTGGACAGGACCAGTTCAGATCTTTGAATTTTTTTTTTTAATTGGTTGTGGGGCTTGAACTCAGGGACTGAACTCTTTTTTTGTTTTGTTGTTGATTTATTTATTTATTTTGCCAGTCCTAAGCTTCAGCTCAGGGACTGAGCACTGTCCTTGGGTTTTTCTCAAGGCTAGAGCTCTACCACTTGAGCCACAGCACCACTTCTGGCTTTTTTCTATGTATGGGGGACTGAGGAATCAAACCTGGGTCTTTGTGCATGCTAGGCAAGCACTCGACCACTAGGCCAAACTCCCAGCCCCTGTTTATTTATTTATTAGGGTGATATGTAGAAGGGGTAGTTACATTCATAAAGCAGTGGGTACATTACTTCTTTTTTTTTTTTTTTTGGCCCCCTTCTCTTTCTGGCCCCGCTCGCTCCGGCCCCGCTTGCTCCGGCCCCTTCTCGCTCCGGCCCCGCTCGCTCCGGCCACCACTCGGTTGGGCTCCGCTTGCTTGCTTTCGCTCTCTGTGGCTTGTTGCAGTCTCGTCTCTGCCACTTCCGGCTTGGTTGTGTATGTGGGATACCGAGGAATTGAACCCGGGTCTTTGTGCATGCTAGGCAAGCACTTTAACCGCTAGGCCAAACTCCCAGGCCCGGTACATTACTTCTTGAACATTGTTACCCCTTCCCATGTTTTTCTCCCATTTTCCCTCCCCCACCCCTGCCTGAACTCTTTTGCACCAAGCCAGCACTCTATCACTTTGAGTCACAGTTCCATATTCCATTTTCATATGCTTAATTGGAGATGAGATTCTCATGGACTTCCCTCCCAGACTGGTTTTGAACCTTGATCTTCATGGCTCAGCCTTAAGTAGCTAGGATTACAGGTGTTTGCTGCCAGTGCCTGGCTCATCTTTTGTGCTTTTGCTTTTGGACTCTCCTCCTGTCTGGCCGATGTGGATGGGTTTGATGGATACCCTGGATCTGGATTCTTTCCTGACCATGCCGTCCACACAGTGGCTTTCCTTTCCTCTTACCAGCTGGGTGCAATCACCACAGTATGAATGGTCCTGGGACCTCATCACCTCTCCCAAACACCCACCATGCATCCCCAGCAACCACTGTGTGCTGGACCAGTGCTGGAAGACAGGCCCCCAGCTGCACTGTCCAGTCAGTGCCAGTGTGTCTCAAAGAGAAGTAAGGGGTGGTGGCTCAGGCTCTGCCTCCCCAGAGAGGGAGCACAACAGCGTCCTTGAGGCTGGGACATCAGGGCCTGGCCACGCTGCCCAGCCACTCTGCACATTTTGAACGGAGTGATTTCCACACATGCCCACTCACCCTACATACACAGAGACCCCACGGGCTCTGCATCTCCAGAGAACTCTCACCAGTGCAGACCTGCTCCCCTGTAAGCAACACAAACACGAACACCTAGCCATGGGAGAACAATCCAGTCCGGAAGGCAGCCGAGCGGACACAGCATCAGGAGAGCCCACTGTGGAAGGCTTGACGGGTGGAGCAATCTGGGGTGGTCTGGTGGTCGAAGCACTCTCGGGATGGTGGAGAGAAACAGAAACATTATCTCTTTCAGAGAGAGAGAGAGAGGGAGAGAAGTTACCTGGCACGGATGGGTTACACCTGGCTACTCAGGAAGCTGAGATAGAAAGATCACAGTTCAAAGCCAGCCCAGTGAGGAAAGTCTGAGACTCTTATCTCCAACTAAGCAGCAGAAAACTGGAAATGCAGTGGTGGCTCTAAGTGGTAGAGTGCTACCCTTGCGCTGAAGTGCTCAGGGACAGTTCCCAGGCCCTGAGCTTAAGTCCCACAATGAACCAAAAAATAAGAACAACAGTTTCTTTTTAAAATGGAAAGTGAACAAAACTGAAGGACTTTCTGGTTGTCAGGAAATTGTAGAGTCTACAGGAGCACCCAGCTTGTAGCCCTTTTCTGTCAGCTCTGAGGACCAGTGCCAGGGGTACTGCAGGTGGACAGCCCTGCTCTTGGGGCATCTCAAGGGGCCGGGGGTGGGGACTGTGGCTGGGTGGGGGGATGGCATAAGCATGGGTCTCTGGGGTGGCAGATGGAGAGGAGGCTGGGTCATCCTGGCTTCCGTAACAATATCCGTGCACAGTGTGATTTACAGAAAATGAGTGTGTTGTTCACATTCTGAAGGCCAAGGCCAAGGCCAGGATCCAGCCAGGCGTGGGCAGGCTCCCTGTTAGATGACGCGCCCGTGTCCTCGCCTGGCGTAGGGGAAGCGCAGGCTCCTTTGTGGGACATTGCATTTTTTAAAGTCACTTCCTGTGGGCTCACCTCTAGACTGCGCCAGCAGAGACACCGTCACAGCAGGCAAAAATGTATTTGTTTGGGTTCTTGGGTGAGGGGTACACCGCATTCAGACTATGGCAGGTAAAAAGCTACCGAGGCAGGCACAGGACTCCTCTCCCTGGGCAGACATCTTGTCTCTGAATTCCCAGCAAGGCACCTGGAGGCCCCCAGGTGCTGTGTTTACTGAGCAAATGGGGCAGGGATATGCTGGACGCATTTAACTCTGCCCCAGCAAGCCCGTGGGGGCCGCTGCTGACAGCCCCCACCTGTAATCAGGAGGCTGAGATCTGAGGATTGAAGTTCAGAGCCGGCTCAGGCAGAAAAGTCCATGAAACTCTTCCTGCCCATTTACCAGCTAAAAGGCCGAAGTAGAGGTGTGGCTCCAGTGATAGTCTGCCAGCCCTGAGCAGAAAAGGCCCAGGGAGATCATGAGGCCCTAAGTACAAACCCCAGTACCACCAAGTACACACACACACACACACACACACACACACACACACTCACACACACTCACATACCACACACACTCACACACACTCACACTCACACACACTCACACACACCACACACACTCACACACACACCACACACACACTCACTCACACACACACTCACACACACACTCACACACACCACACACACACATTCACACACACACCACACACACCACACACACTCACTCACACACACACACCACACACTCACACACACACTCACACACCACACACACACTCACACTCACTCACACACACACTCACACACACACACTCACGCACACTCACACAGTGGGAGCTGCAGAGGGAGAATTCTGGCCTCAGTGGGCCCCGGGTGGACCTTGAAGAGGTCCAGCGAGGCTCTGGCTCTGATTACCCCCTCTGGCCAGGACACAGCCTGTTCCCAGAACCCTGCCTGCCCCACAGGCCATTCACCCTGGCTGGGCACTCTGGGTCTGACCAGGAGCCAGGAACCAAGGATGAAAGATGCCAGCTGAAGGTCAGGCGTCCCTCCACTTGGCTGACCGAGGACAGATGCTGCAGGCCACTGGAGAGCCCTCCCTTCATGCGGTGCCAAGCATCCCGAGGGGGCTGGGGACAGAGACTCCCTCTCCATTGCTGGGGTGCAGGGGGGCACGGGCCGGCCAGCCTGGCTGAGATTCCCATCTTGGGATATGACAGCCAGGGATATGGCTCGGACCTCGACTCCAGGGGTCTTCTGCCTTTAGCCCCTGTTAGCCAAAGGAAGGGTTGGGCATGGATGGCCAGAATAGCCTCTCATTTGTCTCCAATGCCCCTCAGCTCCTCTGCTCACTCCTCCTGGGGGGCCAAGACACCAGAGGGGATGGGGCAGGCACATAAGTGGCATGCTACACCCCACAGTGAGTGCCAGGCAAAGTGAGCAATGAAAATGCTAGGATCCTTGGCCCAAAAGGACTAAGACTGCTGGGAGGCCAGGCCCCGTGTCACACACAGCTAATCCCAGCTACCTGGGAGGCAGAGATTCGGGAGAATTACAGTTGGAGGCCAGCCCAGGCAAAACACTTGGGAGACCCCAACCCAACGGTTAGAAGCTGGGGCTTGGTGACCTGCATCTGTCACTCCGGCTATGCAAGAGAAGGAAATAGGAGGATCTTGTTCCAGGTCAGCCTGAGCAAAAAGAGAAACCGTTCAAAAAATAGCTAGTGTGCGCTAGGGGCTCCCTCATTCTAACTACTCTGGAGCCTAAGACCTGAGGATCAAGGTTTGAAATCAGTCCTGCTCACAAATCCCAGAGGCACTGATTTCCAATGAATCAGCAAAAAGTTGGAAGTGGAGATGTGGCTCAAGTGGTAGAATCCCCAGCCTTGAGAGTCCCAAGTTCCTGAAGTCTGTATGTACGCACAGAAATAACTAAAGGAGCTATTCAGGAGGCTGAGATCTGAGAATCACAGCTTGAAGCCAGCCTGTGCAGGATCATCTGTGGGCTTGAACTCAGGGCCTGAGCACTGTCCTTGCACTTTCTCAAGGCTAGAGCTCTACCACTTGAGCCTCAGCACCACTTCTGGCTTTTTTCTATATGTGGTACCAAGGAATTGAACCCTGGCCTTTGTGCATGCTAAGTAAGCACTCTACCACTAGAACAAACTCCCAGCCCTGTGAGACTCTTATCTCTAATAAACTACTCAGAAAAAGCCAAAGGTGACTCAAGTGGTACAGTGCCAGCATTGAGCAAAAGAAGGCCAGGGACAGCACCCAGGCCTTGAGTTGAAGCCCTAGCACTGGCAAAACAAACCCCATAAAACCTCAAGGCAAAGGGCTGAGATGTGACTCGAGTAGTGAAACACCTGTCAAGCAAGTGCAAAGCCCTGAGTTCAAATTCCATGTTGAAAAAAAAATCAAAATGGTAAGCATTAGGGAAGCAGAAAGTCTTTCTGAGCCTGCCCCCCACCCCCCGCACACATCAGGTCCCCCATACCTGGTGCTAGCCCTGCTGGAGGGGAAAGTGAAGAGGAGTGCGTGGGATAGGACCACGGGCACCCATGGAAGCGCCCTCCTCCATCCTTAAGAAGCCAGGCCCCTGGGCAATGTGTGCAGGGTCGGGGTGGCTACTCGTGAACATCTCTGCCCAGGAAGGATATGCGTGTGTTCACATGTGCACACACGCACACATTCCCTCAGCCAGGGTGCCAGGCTGCAGGCAAAGGTTTCAACCAAGTGCATGGCGGAGCCGCCAAGGTCTCCCTCTAGTGGCCTTGGTGCAGAGCAGCTCCTGGGCCCCTAACCAGCTCACACCGGGAGCAGATGAAAGCTCCCAACAGCTGCAGCCCAAGCCAGAGGCCAGATGGTAGAAAAGAGTCACAAGGCTCCAGGACCTGGAGGGCCCCAGGCTGGCACAAGGAGCACAGCCACCCCCAGGTTCACAGCACTCCTGCACCCTGGGTGTCTCGGCAGTGGACAAGAAGGCTGTGGGGGGTTGGGGGTGTGTGGAAGGGGGGAGGGTAGGCTGTGTTCTGGAAGGTGTTTGAACTCGCAGAAACTGCAGGAGAGGGGTGGCTGGGCTGAGTTTTTACCATACAGAATGAGTGAGTGAATGAATGAGTAGATGAATGAATGAGTCAGTGAATCAATGAATGAGTCAGTGAATAAAGGGAATAACTGAGTAACTGAATGACTGAGTGAATGAGTCAATGGTGAATGAATGAGTGAATGAACAAGTTACGGAAAGACAGAATGAGTGAGGGAATGAATTGGATGACTGAGAGACTGGGTGCGCGGATGAATGGATGGAGTACTCTTGACAGTCACCACAATGGATCCCCAGGCCTTTTCTCCACTTGCTGGCTTGAACTCCCCTGTAGGGAGAAGTCCAGGAAGCGCCCAGATCCCTCTGATGGGCTCCCCACGGGACCCCCAGAAACCCAGGAGGCCAAGAACACAAGCAAGGAGAAGCTGCTTGTATAGCAAGCACTCTGTGTGCCAAGGTAGGGGTGGCAGCCCCCTGGGCAGTATGGCCCCTAGAGGAAGAGGCTCAGAGGAACCTCAGGGCCACAGACACAGCCACTGTCGCAGCCACTGGTGCGGGCCCCAGAGACCTCTGTCCACGCACGTTCTGGAGATGTCGGAAGTCCACTCAGCAGAGGTCATGCCTGACCTCACTGGAGACACCTCTATCTCTCCTCTACCTCTTCCCCACTGTGCGGCCCCCACCACAGCCTGGCCATTCCTGGTCCATGTCATCACCAGGCCCATCCAGTCCACAGGCTCCTGCTCCCCAAGAGATGCTTTCCTTAAAAAAGAAAATGCATGGGGCCGGGAGTTTGGCCTAGTGGTAGAGTGCTTGCCTAGCATACACAAAGACCCAGGTTCAACTCCTCGGTACCACATACATAGAAAAAATCCAGAAGTGGTGCTGAGGCTCAAGTGGTAGAGCTCTAGCCTTGAGAAAGTCCAAGGACAGTGCTCAGGCCCTGAGCTCAAGCCCAGGACTGGCAAAAAAGAAAGAAAGAAAGAAAGAAAGAAAGAAAGAAAGAAAGAAAGAAAGAAAGAAAGAAAGAAAGAAAGAAAATGCATGTAATAGACCTGACATATGACATGTCATGGTACTGACAACTCACGCCTGTAAATCCTAGCTACTCAGGAAGCTGAGATCCAAGGATTTTGATTTGAAGGCAGCTTGGTCAGGAAAGTCCATGGAACTCTTATCTCTGATAAATCATAAAAAAAAAAAAAAGAGCTACAGGTGGCTCTGCGGCTCAAGTGATAGATCACTGATCTTGAGCAAAAGAAGCTTAGGGACAATACCCAGGCCCTGAGTTCAAGCTTAGGGACAAGACCCAGGCCCTGAGTTCAAACTCTAGGATCAGCACACAAAAAACACAAAAATCCAATGTGTCATTCTAACCACTAGTAAGGATTTCAAGAGCAGTCTCTGAGTACCATCAGACTTCTGCAGCCACTAACACCGGCTGTCTCCAGGACATGACTCCTTCCCAAGCAGAAACTCCATCCCGCACACACAGAACTCCTGTCCCCTCCTCTCCTAGCCCCTCCCAGCCATCTACTTTCTGTGCATTCTAGGAATCGCCTGGAAAGGGAATCCTAACATTGGTCATTCTGCACCTGCTTCCACTGCACATGCTGTACTTAAGGTTCTGCTGTGTTATAGCAGATTTTCCTTTTTTGTTTTTTTTCCAGTCCTGGGCTTGGGCTCAGGGCCTGAGCTTTGTCCTTGGGTTTTCTCAAGGCTAGAGCTCTACCATTTGAGCCACAGCACCACTTCTGGCACGTTTTCTACATATGTGGTACCGAGGAATCAAACCTGGGTCTTGGTGCATGCTAGGCAAGCACTCCACCACTCGGACAAACTCCTGGCTTAATTTCCCTTCTCTTTTGAATTCTTTTTTCTTCTTCTAGTCCTGGGATTTGAACTCTGGGCCTGGGCACTATCCTTGAGTTTTTGTGCTCAAGGCTTACTCTCTACCACTTGAGCCACAACTCTACTTCTGAAGTAGAGTTTTATGGCTGGACAATATTCCATTGTATGGCTTGGTCAACTATAGCTACACAAGCGCTGATGAACATTTGCTTCTTGCTATTTTCTTTTTTTAGTAGTGCTGGGGATAGAACCAGAGCTTTGCGTGTGCTGTGCAAGTGTGCTATACTACATCTCTTTTTCGAGAAAAGTTCTGTGTGCAAGTTAAGCTGACCTTGAACTTTCTAAACCTGGGCTGACCTTAAACTCAATCCTCCTGCCTCTGCTTCCTCTGTATCATGAGTCACCACAGCTAGTTTATTTGTGGAGATGGGGTCTCCATGAGGCCTGGGCTGGCCTCAAACCTTAGTCCTTCCGGTCTGTCTCCTGAGTAGCTAGGATTACCATGCCTAAGTCCAGTCCCTGCCAGAAACTTGGCATCTGCATCTGTACCAACGGCCTGCCAGGCCCTGTCCCCAGGCACCAGAACAAAGCTTCTGCGAGCACCCGCTAGGAGACCTGCCAGGCTTCTCAACTCTTCCCCTTTACCTGCCACCCGGTACTCTGCTGGTGTCAGTGATAGTGTCACAGTGGCTGCACCTCCCCCCCAAAAAAGATATGGAGATATGTCACCCAGAACCGGTGAAAGAAAGAAGGCTGCTGGTGTTGTAATTAAGTTAAGCATCCTAAAATGAGAGAATCTGCTGGATTAAGAGAGGCCCAAGTCCACTCAAATCCCTTTAAGCGTCAAAAGAGGGGGGCTGGGAACAATGATTGCTCACATCTATAATCCTATTACTTGGGAGACTGAGGTCTGAGGATCAAGGTTCAGCTCTAGCTTACAAAGGAACGTCTTTGACCCTCTATCTCCAGTTAATTAGCGGAAAGCCAGAAGTGGAAGTGTTGCTCAAGTGAAAGAGTGCCAGCTGTAAGTGGAAGAAACCAAGTGAGAGTGAGTGTAAGACCCAGAGTTCAAGCCCCAATACTGGAGAGACTGCAAAGGGAGAGAGAGAGAGTGAGAAAGACAGAGAGACAGAAATAGAGAGAGCACTGTCAGGCAATGAGCTGCACAAGGTGGCAGAGGGTACAGAGGTGAGATCAGGTGTGGTCAAAACTAAGAGCGGCCTGGGGCCACCGGGAGCTGGGGAAGACAGGAAGGGTGGGCCCCTGGAGTCTTAGGACCTTGGAACAATAGGGTTCTATAGCTTGAAGCCCTGCCCCCACCCAAGTTTGTGGTTCTCTGTTCCTACATCCAGGGAACTGGACCCTGGGTCCATCCAGCATGGGCCAACCACCTGATACTTTTTCTTTCTGGTACTCAGCACCAGCTGTCCACTTAGGGTCCCTTTGCCCCCCCACAACCACTGGTGTTCTGAGGTGTAAAGGAAGGCCTCTTTGTGTGTCATGTGTTTTCTTTCCTTTGAAGTGGGCCCAGGAGCCCCAATGGGTCAGGCAACCCCCCCCACTCCCCATTCCCCACTCCGTCATGAGACCCATCAAGATGGAAACAGAGCGCACTTTTTCCAAGAAAGATGTTTAATGTGTTTCCAGGCATTGCGTTGTGATGTGTATGATTTACGGTCAGTGTTTGGGACAGAAAATTCAGCTGCATTGTTGGAAGCAAATTTTATTTCCATGGCTTGAAAACACACACAAACAAAAAATAATAATCCCATTAGTAGTTGAACATTGTTATAATTCTGTAGAATGCAAGTATTACTGCAACAATAACTGTGAAGTACCAAAAGCCCATGGCAGCGGAACCACTGAGCATAATGTTATTGCTAGATCTTGGGCTTTCATGGGCCTCACACTGGGAAACAAAGATGGTAGAAGCCGGCTGCTGGCGGCTCAGGCCTGTAATCCTAGACTGAGATCTGAGGATCGCAGGTCAAAAGCCAGCCTGGGCACTAAGGACTGTGAGACTCTTATTTCCCGTTAACCACTAGAAAACCGGAAGTGACTCTGTGGCTCAGGGGGTAGGGCGGGAACCTTGAGCTGAAGAGCTCAGGGACAGCACCCAGACCCAGACCGAGTTCAAGTCCCACGACCGACCAAAAGAAAAGTAGGGTGCTAGCCTTGAGCAAAGGAAACTCAGGGACAGTGCCCTCACAGTGCAGGGCAGAGGCCCAGAACTGGTCACAGGACAAGCCCTTAGTCTGCCTGCCAGGGAGACATGTGTACCCCCTTTCCACCAGCAGGCCCTGGAGAGGGGCCTCCCCGAGTCCCATCACCCGCGGCAGCCTGGAGCAGCCTCCCCACCCCCAGCCAGGGAGGGCTCATGGGCCTCACCCTCCTGCTGTGGCATGGTGGGGAGGCAGGGAGCAGGGGGGAACCCTCGGTGCAGGGCTGGCTGCTGGGAGAGCTGGCACCTGGGCCAGCCCCTCCTCCACCCCGGGTTCTGTCATTCCGGGAAGCCAGGAAACCTCTTGGGGTCTCACAGAGCTGTCTGCTGGTAAGTCCCATCCCCAGCGGGCCCTTCACAACTCCCACAGCCCCAGCTGTGCCCCCAGCTCCATCCTGCCCCCGCTCCCTGCGCCTGGCTCCTGCTCCAGGTGGTCTCCTGAGGCCCTGGCAGTGGGCAGGGAGGCATCTGTGCCACCTCCCCCGTTCCCTTTCCAGAGGAAAGGAGCCCATGTTCAGGTCCACAGCAGCCCTTTTGGACAAAGGAGGACTCCTTCCCCTTCAGCCCCTAACAAACTCCCTCCAAGAGGCCCAGCCTCTTGGGCCTCCTTCCCACACCAGCTTTTCCAGTTCGGGGCAGAGGGAAGGGAAGCCCTTCCAGGCAGTGCCCGCTGGTGGTCATGTGGCCTTGTGACTACCTTTGGTCCAGCCCCTCATGCCCTGTCCTGCAGTGGGCTTCAGGGGTCAGGAGGTAAAGGGACAGTGTGTGAAGAGCTGGACACAGCACAGGCCTCCAGCATGGTCAGCACAAAGCCAGGGTGGACGTGGCATGCAGAGCTGGACAGCAGGGCGTCCTCCAGCACCCTGGGTGGCTCCGGCTGGCTGGCAGAGTGAGCACTGGCAGAGGGGAGCTGAGGACAAGTTCAGCCTGGAGTGGGTGGCCACTTGCATCTGGGAATTGAGGTTTAGGAAGTGGGCAGAGTCTTCTGGAGCTGACAGCTTGGTGCCCTCATACAAGGAGGTACAGAGGCACCATGAGGCCCCTGGGAGGGGAGAACGGATGGGGAAGCCACCCTGTCCCCCAGGAGAACAGCCTCACGGTCCAGTCATCATCGCCCCCCTCAAGCCCTGTGTTGGGGCGTCAGGGCCCTGACCACAGGTGAGGACTTAGTGACAGACAGCACACAGCATGGCTTTTTGTTTTGTTTTGTTTGTTTGTTTTTGATGCCAGTGCTAGGACTTGAACTCAGGCCTTCTGTTTTTGCTCCGCTTTTTCATTCAAGCCTGATGCTCTACCCCTGAGCCACACCTCTACTTCCAGCTTTTTTGGTGATTAATTAGAGATGGGAGTCTTAGGAATTCTGCTGTCCTGGTTGGCTTCGAATTGCAATCCTCAGAACTCAGCCTCCAGAGTGGCTAGGATTGTGGCTAAGTGCAGCTGAGGGTCGTGTTGGGGAGAAGACCCAGGGCTCTCTGAGTGGGCACCTGCGGCCCCAGGTGTCCTCAGAGGACGAGAAGGCAGAAGTCAGACATGAGAGCAGGAGGCAGCTGCATGGCCTGAACATGCAGGAAGAGACCCCGAGGACTGCAGGCAGTTCAGAGAGCCTAGAAGAGGCTGGGCACGATGCAAGGTCCTAGCCTGGGGTCCTCAAAGGGGACTGGCCCTTAGCCAGGTGCTGTTAGTTCACAGCTGAAATTCTAGCTACTCTAAGGCTCAAAAGCCAGCCTGGGCAGAAAAGTCTTCTCTCCAACATAATACTCAGAAAAAGCCAGAAGAGGTGCTGTGGTTCAAGTGGTAGAGCGCTGGCCTTGAGCACAAAGAGGCCCAGAACAGCACCCAGGCCCTGAGTTCAAGCCCCCAAGCCTGGGGGAAATAAATAAAAGAGGGAACTGGTCCCGCTAATCCCTTGATTGTCATATAGGGAGACCCTGTTTGATTCTGGACCTCGCAAGCCCTAGGTAGTAAATTCGTGTTGTGTAGATCCATGCTCCTGATGGGACACAAAGAGTTCGAATCCATGCATTGATGGCAGCCCCCTTCACCAATCCTCAGCATGCAAGCTTCCCAGGACATCTCCTCCATCTCCAGGACCAGGATACTACACTATGACCCTGTGGCAGGATCACTCGGCCAACGATGACAGGGACACAGCAGCCTTCAGAGCCCACCTCCTCTCCAGATGGATACGTTCTGGGTTAGTCATAAAGTACCCGAAGCCATAGCTTACAAAGAGAAGAGGTTTGTTTAGGTTCAGGTTTGGGATTGGCTGCCCCCCTGTGTGGGAGCTCTGTGGCCTGCCCCCATTCACTTGCTACAGAGTCTGGAACTCTGGGATTAGAGGTGTGTGCCAGGACGCCCAGCTAAATGCCTACCTCCTGAAGCTTCCACCCTGGACACCGAGCCTTGAACACATGACCTTTGGAGGACCATTCAAGATTCAAACAGCAGGCTGGGCACCCCAGGCTCATGCCTGTAATCCTAGCTACACAGGAAGGAGAATTCTGAGGATCACAGTTCAAAGCCAGACCAGGGACGAAAAGGAGACTCTTATTTCCAATTACCATTCAAAAACCAGAAGTGGAGTTGTGGCTCAAAGTGGTAAAGCCTTGAGCAAAAGAGCTCAGGGACAGCACCCAGGCCCTGAGTTCAAGTCCCACAACAGAGCGGGGGGGGGCGGGAGAGAGAAGAGAGAGGATTGAGAGAGCAGAGGAGAGGAGACAGAGGAGAGGAGAAAGGAGAGGAAGAAGAAGAGGAGGAGGAGGGGGGGGAGAGGGAAATCCAAACTACAGCAAGACCCTGTGAGGGTCATCATGCAAGCCAGTTATTCTGGTGCTGTATAGATGGCAGCCCAGGAGCTCAGCTGGACTCTCGAGGGCCTCTCTCCATACACGTGGCCACCACCTCCTTCCACTGAGAGCCACGTGGGTCCCGTGAGGACTCCCAGAAGCTCCCTGAGCTCCTCTGGGACTGCCCAAGCTTGCAAGAAAGTGGAGGACGCCCATCAAAGCCCAGGATCCCAGACCCTCTGCCACCCTCTGTGTGGCCCTAGATTAACCCCGTGATGGAATGTGAGGCCTCGCCATGCTTCTCTTCCCTCAGGAGGGCTGAGGCAGGACTGGCCCAGCCCCCTTAACAACTCCAGGGCGGGAAGGCAGGGCGCCCAGCACAGCTCCACAGGAGGGTGGGGCCAGGAGCCCCACCTGGGCTGATCCCGAAGCCACAGCCACGGCCGTGGGATCTGAAGCTAGGCCTGCCGAACCGCCCTAACTCATACCAGTCCTAAGAAACAGAAACCCAGCTCAAAGACCAGAGTAAAAAGGAGACTGCCATGCAAATCAACAGCTCCGCACAGGGCCAGGCCCAGCAGGCCAGCCACAGCGCACGACACAAAATAACAAGCGGGGGTGAGGATGTGGAGAGGCCCTGGGGAAACTGGAACCCTTGTGAGCTGGCCTCTGGTGGAGATGCAAAGTGCTACAGCCACTGTGGAAGGGAGAGTCCATCCTCAGGAAAATCGTGACCAGGTGACCCAGAAATGCCGCCGCAGCTGCACTGGAGTCTGTACAGGAGGACAGACGTGCAGACCGACCGACCGACCGATGCTCACTGCAGCTTTGTTCACAGGGGAGCCACCCAAGTACCCACCCATCAATTAATGCAAACACAAAAGACAGTAGATCCTTACAGCCTTAAAAATAAAAGAATGAAAACGGGCTGGGAGCATGGCCGAGTGGTAGAGTGCTCGTCTAGCATGCATCAAGCCCTGGGTTTGATTCCTTGGTACCACCTACACAGAAAACACCAGAAGTGGTGCTGTGGCTCAAGTGGCAGAGTGCTAGCCTTGTGCAAAAGTGCTCAAAAACAGTGTGCAGGCCCTGACTTGAAGCTCCTGGCCAAACAAGAAAAAAAAAAAAAAGAGGGGCCAGGAGTGTGGTCTAGTGGTAGAGTGCTGGCCTATCATGCATGGAGACCTGGGTTCGATTCCTCAGTACCACATACATAGAAAAAGCTGAAAGTGATGCTGTGCTCAAGTGGTAGAGCTCTAGCCTTGAGAAAGTCCAAGGACAGTGCTCAGGTCCTGAGTTCAAGCCCAGGACTGGCAAAAAAAAAAAAAGAAGAAGAAGAAGGAGCCAGGCTCGGCAGCTCACACCTATACACCTAGCTACTCAGAGGCAGAAATTAGGAAGAGCGGTTGGCAGCAGATTTGGGACAAAAAAATTGACCCAGCCTTCACGTCAGTCATACCTATCACCTCAGCTGCCCGGGAAGATGGGCGTCCAAGCTAGCCCAGGTAAAAAGCAAGGCCATATCTAAAAAGAAGCAAAGGCAAAGAGGGCGCAGAGAGTGGCTCAAAAGTATCTGCCTGCCAAGCACAAGGTCCTGAGTTCCAAACCCCAGTTCTGCAAGAAGAGGGGAAGAGAAAAGAAAAGGAAAGGAAAGACAGATTCTGCGCCATGCCTCTTCTATGGGTCCGGGGGAAGGAAAGCAGTGAGGAAGCCGCCCCGGAATGGAGAGCTGTCTTTAATGGGGACACTGCTACACTGGGGAAGATGGAAAACGACGAGCAGACACAGGGTGGTTGTTGCGCAATGCCAGTTACTCAATGCCACTGGGCTGTCAACTTACACTCGGTTAATATGGTAGATTTGTTATGCATGCTTTGCCACAATGGAAAGTTTTGAAAGTTCGGGGATTAAAAAGGACAGAGTAGACAAATACGGGAAGGCATTAATAACTGTGGGATCTGGGCGACGTCCCGTGGGGATTCCTTATGCCCTTCTTCTGTCTGTTAAAAAGCGTTTGCATAATAAACCAAAAAGAGAGGGTGGGATTGAATCCTGACTCCTCACTCTCTCTTTTTTTTTTTTTTTTGCCAGTCCTGGGCTTGAGCTCAGGGCCTGAGTACTGTCCTTGGACTTTCTCAAGGCTAGAGCTCTACCACTTGAGCCTCAGTACCATTTCCGGCTTTTTTTTATGTATGTTGTACCGAGGAATCAAACCCAGAGCTTTGTGCATGCTAGGCAAGCACTTTAACCACTAGGCCAAACTCCCGGCCTCTTCACTCTCTTGTAAGATGATTACACATAGATACTGCTGTCTTTTTTTTTTTTTAAGAATTTATTAACATTGATTTTTACATCATATTTTAAATGACAAGTTTAACATACAAGTGTTCAAGGAGGGACTCTCTATTTACAATCACTGGGACTTAGTATTCAGAACTTAATCACGATTAGGCTAAGGGTTTGTATGTCATAGAAACATTAATTTATGAAATAAAACATTATGTCTATAGAGTCATAGGTTTTTATGTCTATGTAGTGATGTTTGTATTTCCATTACCATGTCCATAGTTTTGCGTATGCAGTTATTGAGTCCTCGCTCTTGTACTCTTTGGATTTAATAGCCACCTATTAAGGATACCGTGCGCCTTTTGAGCCTTAGGTCTTGACTTGTCGATACTGCTGTCTTTTGAGCAGAGCCACGTGCCTTGCTTTGACCAATGCTGGGCCTGGAATCTGCTTTGTGCAATGAACTCTCTTCTTCCTGCTGCTAAAAAAGCTCATGGAGGACTATTCACTTGTCAGAAAGCACGCTGGTCCAAGAAGGATGAGTGGCACAGACGCGGGACCCAGCTTCTAGCCTAGAGCCAACCCTGCAGGGCAGACCCACAGGGATGGGGGCAGAAAATAAACACCTCCTGAGATTACCGAGCTACTTGTTATGAAGCCTAAAGATGGTGACAGCTTTCTGATACACAGAGGGGAACCAGAAGGAAGTCACCATCAGCACTTGGGAATGACAGAGGCACTAGCTAGTTAGCTGAGGCAGAGGAAATACTAGCTCAGGTGGACTCTCGTTGTCTGACTTAAGAACAGTTCCAAATTACTGAGCTTGTCTTTGTTTAGGTGCTGGGGACTGGTTCAAGTATGCTAAGTATGTATGTGCTCAACTATTGAAATGCACCTGCAGCCCTTTTATTACTCTCCATCCTCCAGAGTCTGATTCAGAGTCAGGTAGAAACATCTGATGAGTCTCTCTGGTCATGTGTCTATACAAGCCCTGCTCTCCCCAGTATCTTGGTCCCCACTTGTGTGTGCCCCACATGTCAGGGCATTTCCTATCTGGCATTGAATGACAATCCTCAAATCTCAGCATCGAGTCGCTAGCTAAGAATACAGGTATGAGCCACTGGAGCCTGCTCCTGGTTCCTTTCAAGAGGAGAGGCTGTATGGACACACTAAGCATCCTGCAGACTGTGGATGAGAAAGAAGATATCTGCAGGGCCTGAAGGTCTGGGGATGTGGCTTCATGGTAGAGTGCTTGCCTAGCATGCATCAAGCCCTGGATTTTTCTGTGTATATGTAACACAGAAAAAGCCAGAAGTGGCACTGGGGCTCAAGTGGTAGAGTGCTAGCTTTTGAGCACAGAGAGGCTCGGGGACAGAACCCAGGCCCTGAGTTCAAGCCCCAGGACAGGCAAAAAAAAAAAAAAAAAAAGAATAGGGCCAAATACAAGGTTCTGCCATCTAGAGGGAGAAGACTTCCTCTTCTCTACTCCTGGTTTCTGAAGCCAGACAGATGTCTATTTGTGGAGAATGTGCCCGTCTGTTCCCATCACTGCAGCTGTCCCCAGCCAGAGGGAGAGAATAGTTCCCAGAGGTGAGGAAAAGGAGGGGAAGGGGCCGGGAGTTTGGCCTAGTGGTAGAGTGCCTGCCTAGCATGCACGAAGACCTGGGTTCGATTCCTCGGTAGCACATACATAGAAAAAAGCCGGAAGTGGTGCTGAGGCTCAAGTGGTAGAGCTCTAGCCTTGAGAAAGTCCAAGGACAGTGCTCAGGCCCTGAGCTCAAGCCCAGGACTGGCAAAAAAAAAAAAAAAAGGAGGGGGAGACAAGCAATGGGCTCAAATCCTTCCTTTGACATTGGCCAACAGCTTGGTGGCTTACAGCTGGCACTTTACCACTTGAACCACAGCTCCACTTCTGGCTTTTTCTCTGGTTAATTGGAGATGAGTCTCTTGGGCTTTTCCCGGCTTTGAACTGTGATCCTCAGAGCTCAGCCTCGGCTGAGTAGTTAAGATTTCAGGTGTGAGCCATTGGCTCCACTCATCTCTGCCCACTCATCCCCACATCACAAGTCAGTGGGTTCTGCCGGGTCCTCCCCTCCATGTGTCTCAGAACAGTCCTATGCTCCATCCCCGATCCACATCTCAGCCCGTTCCTTATACCCACAGTAGTCCCCAAGTGGCTCCCCTGCAACCACCCAGCCTAAGGCTTCTGTTCCAGGTCTCTGTGCTAGTTGGTGCCTGCCCTGACTCTTGGCTGGCACCCCGCAGCTGGAGAGGATCCCACCTCCCACTGTTCCTGCACTGCTTTGGGGCTGTCTGCACCCCACCCTACCACTTCTATGACTGCTGTTCTGGGGCATCGCTGTGTTCCATCCATGCCAGGTGCTGCCTGAGGCTCTGCAGCCTCGGGATCATTCCCGTGTGTACCCCTGGCCATTTGAACTGGCCTGGCAGGGGGGAAAGCCTAGGTGAGTGTGTTCCCAGTACCCATCCATCAATGCAGCGTTTCCAGCCACGCCTGCCAGCCCCGTGCACACCAGCACAGCCCCAAATGCAGGCATGTTTACTGTCTGACCTCTGCCTGGAGGGCAGGCACAAAAGCTTGCTTCTTTTCCTGTCACTCCCAAGTTCCCGAAAGTGGCCCAGGCTGTGTGAGTAGGCTGGATTGATGGAGCCCAGGCCCCGCCCAGCAGCTCCCCCCACCCCCCACATTGTGAGGGTGCCTCTCCCTGAGGGCTGAGGGCTCTGTCCAAAGCCTGGCCTCCACACTTGAGCCTCACCTTGGGAGAGGAAGCTCCATCCTGCGTCTTAGAAGGTGGATGGAACTGGGGGGGGGTGCTATCTGTCAATCCCAGAAGTCAGGGTGTCAGGTGGGGCTTAGGGGGCTCCATCCCCAGGCACATGCAGGGCCCCTGGGCCTTGGAGGGAGCTGCGGGTGAATGAATTGTCCAGGTTGCCCCAGCTGGGCCCCTGCACAAGTGGCCAGCCTTCCTTCATCATTTGTAGCAAGCATTTACAGTCAATAAGCAGCCTAATTAATTCTCTTCAAAGACCTCTCAATTATTCATCCGGGCTACAGAGAGAACAATTAGAGCACACACCACCAGCCTCCCCCTCAGGCTCCCCGCTCGGGCTGAGGAAGTGAATGAGAGCTGCCTGGCCGGCTGCAGGAGCAAGCCCTGAGCCCACCACCTCCTTCCCAGCCCCCTCCCGGAGAGAGGCCGGGCAGCCTGCTCCTGGGGGGGCCTCAGCTCTGAGGGCCACCCTCACCCCTAGACTTGGAGAGCTGCAGGGGGGCCATCACCCCCATCTCTCCTGAGGGAGTCCAGCAGCCCCCAGGGCAGAGCTGCGGTTGCAAAACAACCAGGCTGCTGGTCACAAGCCCTGTGCCTCCAGCAAAGGGTTAATGCCCACAGAGGCAGAGGAGAAGGGGCAGCTCCGCGGGCCCAGCTGGCAGCTCCGCGGGCCCAGCTGGCAGAGCCACTAACGGCAGCTGGCCTTCCTCCTGGAGGCTGCAGCCAGGCCCCCGGGGCCCCAGCAAGGCCTCCTGGAGTCCCGGGAGTGGGAGGCTAAATCAGAGCAGCCTCACTTCTCAACTCCAGCTTCCTGGAGCGGCTCGGGTCCCTGGTCCAGGCTGTGAGTGATGGGACAGGCAGCTCTGCCCGGGGTCTCCTGGGACCCTTCTTCTGCGCAGAGCCCCCCGCTTCCCGCACTGGGGACTTCTGCTCCCCCCACCCCGCGTCCCCTAAACCGAAGCCCCTGGCATGCGCAGGGTTAAGCCGCAGCCGCTCCCGGCGCAGATGGGGGTGGGGGCCGGGGGCGTGCCTGTCGGGAAGTATGGATTTCTGCAGTGGTTTTACTGGAAAAGCTGTAGCTGAAGGTGGGAGGGGGTCACCATGGCAACTTCAGGCTGTGGGAACAGGTTGGCTGGTGGGAACCAATTCTTCCAGGGGCCCGAGGGGGCCTGGGAGCCCTGGGCACCGGGGGGGGGGGGGGACCCTGTTGTCCGGGGTCCTCAGAGACGTGGGACGACATCCGGGGCCCTCCCCGACCTGGCTCACCGGTTCCCCGCCTCCCCCGGGGCCGCACTGCCCCCCGTCCAGGCCCGGCCCTGCCGCAGTCACCAGGTGGCCGGGCGCGGGCCGCTCCAGGGTCTCCGCCGGGAGAGGGACCCCCTGCCCGGCCCAGCTCCCCCGGGGTCTGGGGTGCGCGTGGCCGGAGCGCACCCCAGCCCGGGCCCAGCCAGCGGACTGCGGCCAAGCGAGGCGCTCAGGTCCTCGCCGCCCTCGCCGCACGCGCGCGGGGCCTCCGCGCACCCCAAGAAGAAGGCGAAGATTGGGCGGGGGCCAAGACGCCGCTGCGGCTCGGATCGGAGGCCCCGGGCCGCCACCTGCCGCCGGCTCCGACCTGCCCGGCGCCTCCCGCCCCATCCCCGCGAGCCGGGCCTGCCCGCCGGCCTCCGGGTGCGGGACGCGGGGCCCTGGGCGCGCAGAGCACACTGGGGGGGGCACCCAGGATGGCCTTGGAGCCCCAGCTTCGGGAAGGGGGGGGACTCGGGGGAGAGAAGGGGCGGATATGCGGGGAGGGGACCCGAGGGCGCTTCCAGGAATCTCCAAGGGCTCTGCCCAAGCCGGGACCTGGTGGGGAGGCGGGGAAGGGACGCCCCGCCCTGAACGCAGGGGAGCCCCGATCCCCGCTGTCGGGGGTCCCCTAGAGCTGCAACGCCTCTGAGCCTCAGTTTCCCCATCTACAAAACGGGGAAGGCCACTCCTGCTTCCAAGGAGCGGTGAGCCCTACCTGAGCAGGGGACGCCCGGCCTCTCTTCCCCCACCCACTGGAAGGGGAACCCGCGGACGCCGGCGCCCCTGCCGGCCCGGGCTGCGGCCAGGTGAGCCTGCGCTGGCTGCGGTCGCCGCCCTCCCGCCCGCCCGCCCGCCGCCCAGGTGCGGCTTCTGAAGCCCACCGAGGGGCCCCTTCCTGTCCCCGGCCGCCCAGGCTGGGTGCGCATCGCCCGCCCCCTGCGCCCCGGCTCCCCACCCCGCCCCGCTCGCCCTGGGATCTGCAGAGTCCCGAGAAGACATCTGTGGGGAGGGAGATAAGTGCTGCGTGTAATTAAGACCACATACATATTCGCCAACAAAAGACAAACTTTTGAACCCCCATTCCGGGAACAGCCGGCTGCCATGGCCCACCCCCACCCCTCCAGCTTGGGAGGGCCTGCCAGAGGCCCCACCCCAGCCGGCCAGGGGGTGCTGTCACCCTGCTGGGCCCACCGTGGGCCGGGAGAGGTGGGGAGCTGCTCCTAGCCCTGGGGGGAGGAAGCACCCCGTCTGCAGTCTGGCCTGGCACGGGTGGTGGCCCACACACACCCTGGCCCAGCCCCTGTGCCACGCAGGCACTCCCGCAGCCAGCTGGTCCCCAATAAACATTTATTGAATTAATGAAGCAACGAACTCCAGGTTGCATTGCAAAGGAGTGATTGTCCTGGGTGCTGGCTGAGGGCACACGGCCCCACCTGGATGAGAAGCCTGGAACTTCTGGGGTGGCTCTCCCTGGCCTCCTCTTCCCAGAAGGGTCGTCCTAGGCTGGCTGGGGAAATTAAGCCTTCCTCTGCCACACCCCTACTTGAGGACCTGCTAGGGCTCTCCACTTAACAGTCTTCAGTCTTTGCTAGAGCTGTTACCCTTCCCCTGCCCGGGCCCTGAGTTCAAGTCTCATGTTGGCAAGTGCATGCAGGCACAGGAGCCCCCTTCCCCCCCCACACCCTGCCCTCCATTAGCCAGCAGCCCCCTGTGAAACCTCGGCAGGCAAGCAGGTGCAGAGTGGGATGTATCTCAGGAGATAGTGAGGCCGCTACGGAAGACTCCCGGGATACTGAGAGACTGCAAGACAGAGTGGACCTGCGGGCCCAGATGCAGAAGAGGAGGAAGGCTGGACAGAACCTCCAGACTTGCAGCGCTATCCCTGCAGGCCTCACACACCTCGGGCATTGCCAGCTGGAGGGACAGGAGGGGGACGTGGAGACCTGTGAGAGGCCAAGTCTTCAATCCTGGCTAGTTAGAACACCTCCCTGCCTGCCCTGTTTCCTCACCCGAGAAATGCCATCTCGCTTCATGGAAGACAAAGCACCCAAGTACCACCTCAATGCCAGTCTGAAGTGTCACACCCTCTCCCTCCCAGCCACTGTATCTGCATCCAGGAACAAAGCTGGGTGTCCAAGATGTGCCTTCCTGTGTGTCCTGAGTCCACAGGACATCAAGGAAAGAGGAAGCAGCCCTGGCTGCAGAGGGGAAAGCAGAAACAGGCCCCGGGGGCCCAGGGTAACAGAAGGGCACCCTTCCTGTGAGGGGTGCAGAATGTGGGTGCAGATCAGCCCTCGGTGGCCAAGGTTGGAATCTTGGTTTGGTTAAACAACAGACCAGAGAGCCAGCAGCTATAACGCACAGTAGGTTTTCAGCAGTTAAGAATTATGAACCACACTGTAGGTATACAGCATATCAGAAGCATTTAGTGCATGGGAGATACTTGACACATAGTAGGACTGTAGCACACACTGATTAATAGCACATGGGAAGGGTTCGGTACCCAGTAGTTATGAAGCACAGCAGAGGTGTTCAACGCACAGTAGGAGTGCAGCACACAGTAGGCGTTCAGCATATGAAAGTGTTCTGTTGCTAGCAAGCATGCAGCACACAGTAGGTAATCAGTACATAAGAGGATATTGGCACACAGTAGGCAATTGGTACATGGGGGTATTAGCACACAGTAGGTGGTTGGCACTGTGCAGCCATTATGGGTGTTACTTGCCTTCCAGTGGGTTACAGTAACACCATGACCTGAAAACAAAGAGTGCATTAGTCCAGGACAGTGCAGCTGGTGGGTGCAGGATGGTGGGAGCCAGGTCCCTTCATGTCCCTTCAGGGCTGACCGTGAGCCCTGAGTCCCCACCACTGTAATCCAACCAAGTGCAGTTTCTAGTGTGCGCATGTCCCTTTCTCACCACAGTGGAGTAAAAACCAGCCGGGGCTAAGTCAGGATCTCCCAGAGATGGCAGGCCTTCCACAGGGGTGGTGGCCATTCCTGCCTACACCCCCCTGCCCCTGCCAGAAGAGTTGGGGGGACCCACCCAGGGTGGCCAAGGTGGGCAAGTCCTGGAGCTCTGCTTCTCCAGGGTCTAGACCTGAAGCCTAGGCTTCTGGTGTCCCCTGCACCTTCCTGTCCTTCCCTGCAGGCAGGAATGGAGAAGAGTGCTCTCCATCATCCTTCACCAAAGCCTAGGCAAGAGGGGGTTCAGGATCTGCTCATCCTAGGGTTGCCTGTGCCCCTCACTGCTCAGACCTCCCCACAGGGCCGCAGTGACCCCGCCATCCTCCTGCCTGCTGGGCCAAGGAACCAGAACAGGAGTCCCACAATGCATGAGGACCCAGCAGGCTGGGAGCTGACCGTGGAGCCTCAGTCCAGGCCCAGTAACAGGAAGTGAGCACCCCATTGCTGGTAAATTCGATCTGAGAGATTAGAGGTCTCGCTGCCTAATCAGAAGCCTCTTGAAGTTAGAGAAGTTACTGGAAGGAGGAGGAAGCTGCAGCAGTAAATAATGTCAGAGACACACCAGCAGCTATAGGCAGGGCCTAGCCTGGTGCAGATGGGGTGAAAGGTACAAAGGTGTAGCTGGGGCACCTGAGAAGCAGGGGGCGGGGAGACAGGGGTGGGGGGGGAGGCACAGCTGGCAAGGGCTCAGGAGGGCAGGGAAGGGGTTTTCTTGAGCTGGGGGGGGGAACCCCTGGGACTCAAGTCACCTGTACCTCAGAGCCCATGCCCAGCTCCCTCCCTCTCCGGGAGACCCTTGAAGTGGGAGTATTGGGGGTGGGGTGGGGAAAGGGGATGTCTATTACACCCCAGTCTTTGTGAAACCCTGGGTTCGAGGCTCACAGGCTTGCCCAAGGCTGCCTCTGACGGGTTCCTTTGTGATAGCCTGGTGTCCTGGGGGCTCTCAGCCCCCTCTGCCCCCTTGAGGTCCTCCTCATGTGCCCTTTCCTCAGGACCTGTCACCTTTGAGTCCTAACCTGACCCTGCATATGGCCCTTAGGTTGAGTGGAGGTCCCTGGGGAGAGGATCCCGCTGTCCTCTAAAGTCAGGCAAGCATAGGGAAGTGGTACATGTGCAAACTTACACGCTGCACAGTTTCTCAGAGGATGGGACTGCAACACACACACACACACACACACACACACACACACACACACACACGAACATCCCAGCCCTCGCCGGCTACCTGTGGCTCACACCTGAAAGCCTACCCACTCAGGAGGCTAAGATCTGAGGATCACGCTTTGAAGCCAGCCCAAGGAAGAAAAGTCCATGAGACTCTTAGCTCCACTTAACCAGCAAAAAAGCCAGAAGTAACGCTGTGGTTCAAGTAGTAGAGCATAGAAACTAAAGGGCAGCTCCTAGTCCCTCAGTTCAAGACCCAGGAGTGGCACAAAAATAAAATAAAATAAAGCCCTCAGTCTGATTGGTCAACAAGAGAAGACAGATAGAGAAATCCAAATGTAGGAAAGGCCTGGTGCTTGGAAACAATACTCGGTGCTTGCCTGAGGCAGGAACTGAAAATCTCAGGATACAAAAGTCGAGGACAGAAACAAGCGTGGAGCTGTGGGGTGAGTTGTTGCCACCCCGTGGGAGATGGCTCACGGGGTACCAGTGATAATGGACCATTCTGCAGGACTGTGCCCCATGGGACGGGATGGAGACCCCTGAGGCTGGGACCCAGGAGAGCACAGTCAGCGGAGAGGCTGGAGAGGTAGGAGGAGGAAGTGTGAGTGCCAGGGAGGGGTGGAAAGGCTCAGAATCACCACAGTGACTTGGGAGCAGGATGCGGGCCCAAAAGAAGTCCACATAACCCACCTGCCTGGGTGTTGATTCATGTACATAGAGCATTAGACTATAAAGAAAGATGGGTGTGAGGTCACAGCCAGGGCCGAGGGAGGGAGGGACTGGACAGTTCATATTTATTTGTCTCAGGGAATAAATATGCTTCGTGGGCATCTCCATACTAGGGTTCTATTTCATAATTTTAAAAGAAAACGTTAGCCGGGTGCTGGTGGGGTCATGGCTATAGTCTTGACTATTCAGGAGGATCACAGTTCAAAGCCAGCCCAGTGCAGGAAAGAACTATTCAGAAAAAGCCAGAAATGGTGTTGTGCTTCAAAGTGGTAGATCACCAGCCTTGAGCAAAAGAGCTCTGGGACAATGCCCAGGCCTGAGTCCAAACTCCATGAAAAAAAATATAAAAATAAAAAGCTGCTGGCAACAAGCTAAGGGACAATGCATAGGCCTGAGTTCAAGTCCCCAGAGCTGGCAAAAGAAAGGGGGGGAGGGAGGGAGAGAAAAGGAGGCAGTGAGGGAGAGAAAGGGAAGGGAGGGAGGGAAGGAGGGAAGGAGGGAGGGAAGGAAATTATTGTATAGTGAGATCCTGTCTCAAGAAAGCCCAGAGCTGGGGACATAGCTCGGTTGTGCAGAACTTCCCTAGCATACGCAGGGCCTTGGGTTCCACCGCCAGCCCTGCAACAAAAAGAAGAGGAAGACCAAGTGTGCTTGTGACCCACGCAGCCGTGCACAGCGCTCACCCAGGCCAGTCCCCGGAGTGTCCACCATGAGCTGCCACTCTGCACATGGGCGGTTTTAGCAGGGCAGCCCCACAGTCCAGGAACTGGAAGCACACCTGCTCCACCCCTGCCAGGGTGCCAGTCCTTTGGCCCTCCCCTCTCTGCCCCCTTTCTCTCCCAGCCTTCCTTGGACACCCACTCAGGGTTTCATGAGATGGTTCAAGGATGTTTGGCAGCTTCCCCGCCTGCCCCCCCAGTGGAGGTGGAGACAGGCCAGGCTGGAAGGACCCCTCGCCCTCTCCTCCACGCAGCACAGATGGCTCCCCCATGGGCCTATGCATGTCCACCACGACGCCCAGCCAGGCCCCCTGCCCAGCCCCCACCCTTTCACTGCTGTGACAGCTGGGAATGACAGTGATGGTACAAACAGCTGTCTCTTGACACCCAGACTAGCACCCCAATGGAGGGGGCAGGGCCGAGGAGATGGGATGGGGAGGACACCCGCCCCCCCTCACCACACACATGTTTACCGGGACCCACTGCTATCTGCAGCTCCAATCTGCTGAGTCCTTTATCTGGGCAGGGCCAGCGTGGGTTCCCAGCAGCTGCCACCCGCGGCTCACTTCCTGCCAGCAGCCCAGCCTTACAGGAATGTGCACACTGAACAACCCAGCACATGAGTGTGTGTGTGTGTGTGTGTGTGTGTGTGCCCACAGCCCAGAACCCCGCCTGCCTGGGCAGGTGCCAGGGAGCCAGGGGTAGAGAGAAACAACCCATGCCTGCTCTTGTCCTGAGACTCCTGAGACCCACACTCTCCAGGGCTGGCAAAGTTAGAAGGCCGGAGGCCAGGCCAGCTGGAGGACCAATGGCTATTCCCATCCATACTGCTGAGGAGACCTGAGGTCAGAGCACGCTGGGCCATGGGTCCTTCTTGGTATGTGCTAGGCCACTTAGGTATTAACTGAGTTCCAGGGCCAGGCGCTGGGGGCCAGGCAGAAGGACGGGACCCAAGGAATGAATGAGGCAGAAACTGTATGGAGAGGCCCAGGCAGGCCTACAAGAGCATCCAGGGCTTGAGCAGTGGACACTTGTGAGCAGGGCCAGCTCCCGAGGACAGGAACCAATTAAGCCAGGCAGGAGTCCAGGACGCACACTCCAAACATCAGCTATGATGAAAAAGCCCAGGAGGCAGGCAGGAGGCAGAGGCCACCTCCCGCTCCATCAGTGGTAGGAATGCAGGGACAGTCAGCTCTGGGATCAGGGCAGGGCTGGCTCCATGGAAGGATTCTTACCCCAGCCCAGGAGCTATGGCCTGTCCCCAGCTGACCGCAGCATAGCTGGGTATACACAAAAAACATGGCTACACACACAACACCACTATATTCATATGTACATGTGCACACACAGGCAGACACACAGATGGCATGATGCATGCATGCATGCACATATGTGCACACGTGTGACTGATACCTATATACATAACCACCCGTTCAAACACATCTGTGCACTATATGCCCACATACCATGTGTTTGTGCATGCACACAGCTTCATACAGTTATACATATGCACGCACATGCACGCACACCCACACACACCACACACGAATCCAGACAACTTCCCCGAGGCTGGGCACTGGTTGGCTTCCTTCAGGCACACCTCACTCTGCTCAGAGATACTACTCTTCCACATCAGCCCCCTTGCTCCTACCCACTCCCACCCCCAGACCACACCAAGCCAGGGCAGGAGGATCTGTCCCGGCCCCAGGGAGAGACTACCTCCCTGGGGAGACAGGGCTGGGCCAACAGACAGCCAGCTGTGTGAACTGGCTGGGAGTGGGGGTGGGGTCCTAGGCTCTAACCTTGCCCATTACCCTGGGTCCCTGCCAACAGGGAAGAGCCTGAAAACAGGAGGGCATTCTGTCGTTCTGCCATAACTGGGAGGTACCCAGGATCTGCTCTTTTGTCCCCTCCTTCCCTGCTCCCCTGTGAGTTCCTGGAGGCTCCCAGCCCATTCATCTCCCTTCCTTCCCACAAAGCCTCTACTCCCCACCCCCCACTTCCCAGCAGAAGGGCTGGAGCCAGACAATGAGATAAGGGGTTTGTTTTCTAAGGACTGGGAATTCAGGAATTTGGTGGCACTTATGGGTCAGGGCCAGAGGCCCTGTTTTTGGGGTCCTCTGTAAGCCTTTCCATTAGGAGGAGTCCCTGGGGGTCATAAGCCTGTAGGGACCTGTGACAGCCACTGTGTCAGGATGGCTTGTCAGGTGCAAGGGGGGAGGAAGGAAGGGAGGGGAGAGGCCTAAGAGAGCTGGCCCTGGCTCTGGTGTGGAGTTTGAGCTCCACCGGGGTCCTGAGCACTTTCCCAGCCATTCTGCAGTTCCTTCAGAGCCTCAGCCTCTACGCCACCGCTAGCCAAGCTGCCACCCACACCGTCCTCTGCTCTGGATGCTCTCTGCTCTGTGTCTGCCTGGTCACTACCTTAGGTAACCACAGCCTCTCTTGACTGGCCGCCTCCACCTGAGCGGGTGGCCGGCTGACAAAGGGAAGGTGCAGCCGGCATCTGAACTGAGGGTCTTGGGCACCAAGCTGTGACCCGTATCAACAATGATAGAAACATCTAAAGGACACCCAGAGCTGACCACGAGCAGCTACTGGAGTCAGCACGAAACTCATTTTCTCCTCCTCACCACTGCATATGCAAGATTATTAAAATTGTTGTTGTGTGCCAGTCCTAGAGCTTGAATTCAGAGCCTGGGCACTGTCCCTGAACTTTTTTTTTTTTTTTGGGTTTCTCAAGGTTAGCACTCTTGAGTCACAGCACCAGTTCAATCAAACCCAGGGCTTCATGCATGCTAGGCAAGCAAGCATATTCCCATATTCCCAGCCCCAGAAGATTTCTTTTTTTGGTCGGTTGTGGGGTTTGAACTCTGGGCCTGGGTGTTGTCCCTGAGCTCTTCAGCTCAAGGCTACTGTCCTACCCACTGAACCACAGCACCACTTCTGGTTTTCTGGAGATAAGAGTCTCACAGACTTTTTAGTGCCTGAGCTGGCTTTGAACCACGATCCTCACAGATCTCAGCCTCCTGAGTAGCTAGGATTACAGACATGAGCCACCCTGCCTGACCAGAAGATTTTTTTTTAATGTCTTTTTTATGGCACTGGGAACCAAAGCCAGTGTCACACAGGATAAGCAAGCACTCTACCAACTGAGCTACCCCACCAGCCCTAAGTGGAGGATTTGAACTTTAAATGCATTGAGGCCGCAGCAGTGTCGTCCACCACAGCCTGCACAAGTGTACCCACCCCACCAGGACGCTCTAGGTACCTTCTTGTCCCCCTTATGCTCTCTAGGGCTGTATGGTTGGACCCAGGTGCATTTATCCTTGTGTTCACCCCCCCACCCCTGAAACCTGGCACCAACCTAAACAGACCTGGAAACAATAGGTGCTCAGTTAAAACTATATTGGAAAAAAAGTAACTGATGAGCAGGTATGTTATCACGTGCCCCTTTGAGGGCCACACAGATAGCATCAGTGGTCCAGAGCTGGCCCAGTTTCTACTCAGGTGACCTTAGCAACGTTCAGCTTCTGCAGTGTCTACCTAACTGGACTAAATTTGTCTGCTCCATAAAAGCTTGGTGAGCCTCGTTTTCCCCTTCAGTACACAGAATCCCATGCTGGGCCGGTGTGGACTACAACTCCCAGCATGCTGTGATGCCCTCGGGAATCTCAAGTGATAGATGGTGGACTACAACTCCTAGCATGCCTCACCCATCTGCCCGAGCGACTAGCTCGGACTACAATTCCCAGTGTGCCCCGGGGCTAACCCAGTGCAGGTCCTGCTGGAGACCCCGTGTGGAGGAAAGGTGGCCTCGAGGACCCCGCGCTCGAGAGCAGCAGGGTCGGCCGGTCCCTCTGGGGAGGGGCGGGCGAGCGCGCCTCCACCATGCTCGGCAGGCCTGGCCGGGCGCTGGGCCGGGTTCTCCGGGCGTCCTGGGTGCGGCGGTCTGGGAGCCAGGCTGGGGTCCCGGCCCGCGTGGTGGACCTGCGAAGCGACACGGTGACCAGGCCCGGGCCCGCCATGCGGCGCGCCATGGCCGAGGCGGCCGTGGGGGACGACGACTACGGCGAGGACCCCACCGTCCGCGGTGAGCCCGGCGCAGGCGACCCCCGGGTGCTGTCCGTGGTGCTGGCGGGGAGGGCGTCCGGGGCGCGGGGTGGCGGCCCCACCACCCGGAAACCCAGGGCAGAGTTCCGGGTCCCCCCCCCCCCCCCCCCCCGGGCCGGCTGAGCCGGAAAAACAAACCCGGGGCGGCCACCTAGGTCTTCCGACTCATAAGAATGGAAAGAATCTGCAGGCCGGGTTTCTCCGCTGGCTGCCTCCCCCGCCCCCCAAACGGTGCCTAGGAGGCTCAGGAATGACTTACAGAGACGGCGACCCCCAGCCTAGCCCAGGTTGAGTCACTACTGCAGAGAACCACCGGTACTGCTGGGGGGTGTGCAGCCCTCCACCGGGTCTGGGCCAGGGCAGATTAAGGCTAATTGTGCCCTGAGTGACATTCAGTGTGGTTATAAAACTCAAAGACACAGAGCCTCTGCTCAGCAGATACCTGATGTGTACCAAGTGGCATGTGGACTGGAGTCTGCAGAGGGTTTGTTGGGACCTAGGGAAGGGGGGGGAATGCCTCTCAGAGGAGCCCCTCACCCAAGGATGAGAGGCAGCATCCCCCAGGGTTTGGGGGGAGAATGCAGAGTCACCTGGCAGGGCAGCTCCAGGGCACTTCTGGCTTGGGTGACAGAGGCCAGTTCGTGTCAGTCTTGAATGTCATGTCAAGGGCTCTCAGATCAGTGTAGACCTAAAGCAGGAGTCCTATAGGCAGGACAGGAGATTCAAATGATGAGATTTGGTGGCCTAGGGATGGACATAGCCTGGGAGACAGGTCCTGGAACCACAGTTGACCAAGGGGTCTCTGGACCTGGAAATGCCATTGCCCAGCCCACAGACTGCTGCTGGCAGGCAGCTCCAGCTAGGCTCCTTACCACAGCCCCAGGGCAAAGGGCTGCCATTGAACAAATGAACTTTATGCCCTGTGCAAGGCTGGTATACGGAGACTCTGAGAGCATTTGTTGATAAAGCCTTTCCTGCTTCTGCTCCTCCCCCTCCCCTCCCCCTCCTCAGAGCTACAGGAAAAGACCTCAGAGCTGCTCGGGGTGGAGCGGACTCTGTTTGTGCCCACAAACACCATGGCCAACCTCATCTCTGGTGAGTCTGCCTCCTCCCCGGCCTCAGTGGACACTCCTTCCTCTCTGTGGAATGTGAGAGTGGGGTGTCCTGGAGGACTGGGTCGTGTGGACTGAGATCAGCATGAATCTCCCTGAGATTCCCCCCCCTCCCGCTCCCCGCTCCTCCTCTATGCTGGACTATATTAAACACTCTCACTGGGGTGGGTCCCAGCTGTGCCCTCATTTCCTCCAGGCCTGGCAGCATCTGGCACTGAAGGGGCAGCCCTGTGGTCCTTTCAAGGAGACCCTGTGCTGGGCACTGCAGGGCCCAGCAGGCTGTGTGTGACCCAGCAGTCCTGGAGTAACATCCAGTTATAGATTCCATGTGACAGTTTTCTGGCACATGGCAGGAAGGTGTTTTGATGGGGTACCATTTTCTAATTAGCATAGATCTGGCTCAGCCTGGCCAAGCTGAGCAGGGGCAGAGGGGCCCCCTTTGAACTCAGTGCCAAGTCCCACCCTCCTCCCCATCTACCTCAGTGATGGGTCATTGCCGGCGCCGGGGCTCCCAGCTCCTCCTTGGGCAGGAAAGTCACCTCCACGTCTATGAGCAGGGCCTAGTGGCTCAGGTAAGGACCAGGCATAGCTTTCCTGGGGCCCTGGGAATCTTCCAGCTAGCCTGCCTCAAGCTTAAGGGAGTACTTGTTTACCCTGGTACTAGGCTGGGATCTACAGAGGGAGAGAGGGAGAGCCATAGGGAATCTGGCAGGGGGGGTGGGAAGTGCCCCACTCCAGCTTTGCCACACGGGGGCAGTATTTGCCAGGCTCTGGTGGGCCCCCACCATCAGGTGGCAGTCTTCTTGGTGTTCTACTGCCCCCTAGTGGACAGTGCATTCCAGGAGGAAGTCAGGCCTCTCAACACCAGCAAGGTCCTGCACCTGCCCCATCCTACAGGAAAAGGTCCTGAGGCCCACCCAGAGCTGGGGAGGGGCGGGCTTAGGAGAGGGAGTCTGGCTCCTCTCCCAGAGGGAACCCCTCCCCATCACCAGTGTGTGCTGCTGGACCCCTGCATCCACCTGGTCCTGCGCTCTTCTCCACTTGCAGATTGCCGGGGTACATTCCCACCCCCTCCCAGACCTACCCCATGGCACCCTGGACCTGGATGAGCTGGAGCGGGCGATCACGCGTGGCCAGGGGAGCCCGTACCACCCCATCTGTGAGCTCGTGTGCTTGGAGAACACACATAACAGTGCAGGGGGCCGAGTCCTCCCCATCGACTACCTGCGCCAGGTAGGCCTGCCGCTGTGCTCTGTGATCCTCTGAACTACCCCCTTCCTGGACTGAGTCTTCCAACATATGCCATGGGCACTCTGGCTACACTGTCATGGCAGGCTGTGGACCCATGTGGATGATACCAAGGGAAATGGCCACCCAAGGACAGGGTTCCAGCCCCTCACTCACCCAGGAACTGGTGTCCTGTGCACATACTCTCCTTGCCCAGAGCCAGGTCCCAGGGCAGCTCCAGGCACTGCCCTGGCCTGGAAGCACATGTCTCAGGTGAGGCTGGGAATAGCCGTTCAGCTCCAGCTCCAGCTCCCCTGGGCCTCAACCCGCCACATACATGGTGAGGGCCACTCTGCTGAGCTTCTGCAGTGAGAGCTCAGCCCACACCCAGGCTCCAGACCTCGGTGCCCTCACCTCTACAGGAGCAGCAGCCCCTCACTGAGCCACTGTGCAGCTAAAATGAAATGAGCCTTTTTACCCTCTCCTATTGCCCCCCAGTCCAGTGTTTGCTGCTTGGTGATGCCCAATAAGGAAGCAGAGGGCCTGCCTAGCATGAAGACCCTGGCTACAAGCACATGAAGTTAGTATGGTTGCTGTCAGCCCCTTTACCACAATGAAGCCAAGGCTCAGCCAGCATGGTGTACATATCCAGAGCCAGCCAAGCCCAGGGGCCTCCCTCTGGCCCAGCCCCGCTCTGGCCTGGCTCCTATGACCTCTGCCTGCCTTCTGTCCCAGGTGTACTGCTTGGCCCAGAGGCATGGGGCCCGGGTCCATCTGGATGGCGCCCGGCTGATGAACGCAGCCGTGGCCCTGCGTGTGCCCCCCGCCCGCATCGTGGAGCACTGTGACTCTGTGTCCTTCTGTTTCTCCAAGGTAAGGAAGGAGCTCCTGGCTGGCCTATCACAGGAAGGTGGGGTGCAGAGCTCCTGTCTTGGCTGCATCTGCCCCACCCAGCTAGAGGACAGAAAGGTACAGATGGATGCCAGGAGCCTCTCCTCTCCCCCCAGGGCCTGGGCGCACCTGCAGGGGCCCTGCTTGGGGGGCCTAGGGACTTCATTGAAGAAGCCTGGCGACTCCGGAAAACCCTGGGCGGAGGCATGCATCAGACAGGGGTGCTAGCTGCAGCCGCCTTGGTGGGCCTGGCCGACGCAGAAGAGGTGCTGCTGAGGGACCATGCCAACGCCCAGCGGTTTACCCAAGGTGCTGGCACTGCCCCTCTTGGCCTCCCTTTACTCTTTTCCTCTCAGGCCTCGTGGACTCTGCAGGGCTCTGCCCTTGGAGCCTCTGTGATGCTAAGTGTTAGCTACCCTCTGCGGGGATCAGGTCTGCTTGCCTCCCCAGCCCCTGGTGCATTCAGCAGAACCTGCCAGAGAACCTCCAACACGGGTCTCCCACCCATTAATGGAATCCTCACAATCCCACCATGTCTCTACTTCACAGATGAAGACAATGAGGCCAGGGGGCTCAATTGATTTGTCATGGTTAAAGTAGCAGAGTCAAAGGCTGCATGGGCCTGGAGGCTACATGGGGATGCAGGGTCCTCCTTTCCTCCCATGGCAGCTGGGCTCCCACTCTAGGTGCTGAGGTATGGGGGGGCTTGGGCTCGATGCTTACCACTGAATCTGGTCTAGGACTCCGGGATCTGGCATCACCCATTTGCTCTGTGGACCCTGCTGCCGTAGAGACGAATATAGTGCTGGTGAATGTGGATGGGCTGCCACCTGACCAACTGTGCCAGCGCCTGCAGGCTGTAAGCGCCGAGGAGGTGGCCCAGACAGGCCAGGCTGTCCGCGTGCTGCTGTTTCCCTGGACAGAGCGGACTGTGCGTGCCGTGTGGCACCGTGACATCTCCATGCAGGACACTGAATTGGCACTGCGGAAGTGGGAGTTTGTGCTGCGGCGGGTGGAGTCGTGAGGACAGAACAGGAAACCGGTGCCCTGGCTGGGACGGAGTGGGGATGGAACCCTTGGCCTAGTGGCCTGCCAGGAGTAAAGGCCAGTGTTTCTTGGGGAAGCTTCCAAGTGCGTATGCAATGCCCCCCCCCCTCCAGCCAGGAGGGGGATGAGACAAGAGGTGATCAAAATCAAGAGAAAAAGACAAATCAGACCCCAAGTCAGGCACTGGTACCCCACTCCTGTTATCTATCCTAGCTATTGAGGATCATGGTTTAGCTATCCCAGGCAGGAAAGTCCATGAGATGATCAAGATTATAGAGTTATTAGAGCAGACTTTAAAGTATTTAAGAAATTACAGGGAGTTTGGCCTGGTGGTTAAAGTGCTTGCCTAGCATGCATGAAGACCCGGGTTCAATTCCTCCGTACCACATACATAGAAAAAAGCTGGAAGTGGTGCAGAGGCTCAAGAGCTCTAGCCTTGAGAAAGTCCAAGGACAGTGCTCAGGCCCTGAGCTCAAGCCCAGGACTGGCAAAAAAAAAAAAAAAAAAAAAAAATTACAGGGTAAGATAAAAAAATGTGACCAAGAGGCCAGGACTTTGGCCTAGTGGTAGAGTGCTTGTCTACCATGCACGAAGACCCAGGTTCAATTCCTCGGTACCATATATATAGAGAAAAAGCCAGAAGTGGTGCTGTGACTCAAGTGGCAGAACGCTAGCCTTGAGAAAGCCCAAGGAGAGTGGTCAGGCCCTGAGTTCAAGCCCCAGGACTGGCAAAAAAAAGTGACCAAGAACCTGAAACTATAAGGATCACATGGAGATTTTTAAACTGAAAAACATGAATTAACTCAGTGATTCAATTGACCAGCCACTGCTGAAGAGAATTGGTGAAGAGGAAGGTTTATCTAGAGACCCAATGGCAATTTCATGAAGAGAGTAATTGATAAACCTGTGGTGAATTGATTAAGAAAGTGCAGTTTCTAGTAATACAAAGAGAATAAAATTAAAAGTGCCTGTGTACATATCATCCAATAATCGCAAGTGTGTCTATGTTTCATTCTGGATATGTATGTGTCCCATTCTGCATGTGTGTTAGCTCTCCCTCACTGTCATAATTCCCTGGTAAGAAGAAAGGTTCCCTTTAGTCCACTTTGGGCCTGTGTTGAGGCAGTGCATGGTGGGAGCATTACCACAGGGTCTCTGGGGCACATGACAGGCAGTTAGTGGTGCTAACTACTACAGGAACAGGGGCCCAGGGGAGGCTGAGGAAAGCCAACTTCAGCTTAAGAGCTCATGGAGGTGGCTGGAAGTTCCAAGCATCTCGGCGGCCTGGCGTTCAGATGTCTGTGGCACAGGTGTGGGAGTCCACCAGAGGAGTCTGCAGTGAGAGGGCTGTGTTCTCAGAACTCCAGGACGTGATGAGTGCTCCTCACAGGGCCCAGCTGTGACTCACTCCTGCATGACACCTCAGTGGGCCTGCGCCCTCACCTGTGACTGCTGTCTGGGCTGTGGTGCTCCCTGGGGACACTGGTGTCACCTGAGGGTGTGACCAGAGGAAGCCACAATCCAGTGCCCCTTCAAGCATGAAAGGAGGGCTCTGCTAGCTATGTGTGAGATGCGAGCTGTGTGTGGGAGGTGGGGCCTCCTCGGCCACACCCATATGTGGCTGAAGGAACAGAAGTGCAGTCAGGTGGAGGGGGGGACTGACCGCAAGGGGCGGGCGAGGTGCACCCCCAGATTGCTGTAAGTCTGGCACAGGGGTGGGCTTGGTACCTGCTCTCAACCTTCAACTGTGGTGAACCTCTTCCCCGCAGTGCTCGTCCACCTTTAACCTTTAAGATGAAACTTGAGCTGGTCAGAGGGTGAGGTATCAGCTTTGTGGCTAAATCACACACATGTGCACGTGTGCACAGACACATACACACACACACACGTGTGTGTGTGCACATGAGCACCAGCCATCAGTGTGCTGGCCCAGAGCCCAAAGCCATGTGAAGTCAGACCTGGGGTTAAACTCACAGCTCAACTTCCCTGCCACCCCAGAACTTCCTGGTATACACTTGGCTGGGGACAGAGGACAGGCCTGAATCCTTCCTCTCATGAGGCAGCCCAGCCCTGGCTGACAGCCAGGAGGCAGGCCTCACATCTGCCTGGCATGGGCTACAAGCTGATGAAGGGTGAGTAATGAAGAGCAGTGGGTCATTCTAAAGCAGTACCTCTTCAGGCTGGCTGTGGCGGAATTCAGGCCCCTCTCAAGGAAAGTACACTGCCAGAATTTATCTGAGATGGTGGAGGGCTGATTTCCAGGCTGGCCCAGGGGGCTGTGACCAGCTGTCAGAATCCAGCATGCGATTTAGTCCCCATCAACCTTTCCCACCACAGCCCATAGATATCACTCACCCCATCACAGGTTTGAAATTAAGACAGACACTCTCAGATAAGGGCCTTCTCTACACAAGGTTTCAACATGTAGGCCAAGCTGGTTTCAAACTCATGATCCTTCTGCCACAGCCTCGCTACTGCTGAGATTACAGGTATGCCCACCATACATGGCTTGGGGCTTTATTAACTAATGTTAATTAAGCTTTCAGATACTGTGGTCTAACAGAACGAGTGTGTCAGACGGACAGCTACAGCTCACCAGGATGGATGAAAGTAGAGATTGATATCACTGATTATGAGCAAAGGAACTGCACAAAACATGGCTTCCTCAGGGGACATCTCCTGGTGTCCACGGAAAACAAGCAGCTCAGGTGAGGGTCAAACTGGGAGTGCTTTTTTTCTTGAGAACAAAAATCCCCATAACAAGCAGGGCACGGTGGCTCACACCTGTAATCCTAGCTACTCAGGAGGTTGAGATTTGAGGATTGTGGTTCAAAGCCAGCCCAGGCACTAAAGAATCTGAGACTCTTATCTCCAAGTAATCAGAAAACTGAAAATGGGGCTGTGGCTCTAGGGGTAGGATGGCAACCTTGAGCTGGAGAGCTCAGAGACCAAGTCCAGGCCCAGAGTTCAAGCCCCACGAGGGGGGAAAAAAAAAATCCCTGTACTATTCAGTGCACAGTGCTGCAGGTCTGAGCCTCAAGTAACCCTCAGGAAGCTGATTTACATATCTGTAAATCCATGCTGGCTGCTTCCCAGCCAGGATTATAACTCTTCCCCAGCCGCTTGGGCAGGAAGGCTGTACTGGCAGGCTAAGGAAGGGGTACCATAAAAAAAAAAAAAACCCTCAAAAAACAAACAAAAAACCCACAAAACATTTGAAAATCCCACCAGGGTCTGCAGCAGTGAGAATAGGCTGCAATGTTACAGCAGCCACCGGGGCCATAGCCCTAAACCAGCCAGGGCTTTGCCCTTAACTCCAGAGGAAACAAAGGCCCAGAGGGGATGTAGCTGCTTAGGAACAAGCTCCTCTGACAGCTCCGGCTACCTGACCTCTCTAGAGCCACAGGAAGAAGCCCCACTGCCTCCCACTGGCTTGGCATAACACTACAGCACCTTGTACTGTTCTGAAAAATGGCACTGCAAACAAGAAAACCACACTAAATGTTATTCGGAAGAGGTGACAGAGGCTTTGTCTGGATTCCCTACCTCAGCCGACAAATCCAGAAAGGAAAAAAAGAAAAGAAAATGCAGGAGAAGTATATGGGACAGACAAGAAACTGTGGTCTGGATGCCGGTCAAACCACAGGCAACCTCCTCATGAGAGGAGGCAGTAACGCAAGAGTGGGGTGTCCCAGGCAGCCTTCTACTACTATTCAAACTCCTCCTGCTCCACACTGGGGATGAAATAAAACTCACTGGATTTACGACCTTGAAAAATTGCAAACAATAGAAACAAGTTACTTCGAAAACAAAACCCATTTCCTCAAAAGAGAAAGGGTTTCCAGATCACTTTCTTAGATTAATTTATTCCATTACCCTTCTTAGGAAAATTCACATTAGAAAGTCAAGTGAGTCAGCGGCCAGGCCTACCACCCAGGCCCACAGAAGAACAGGAGTATTGGAAAAAAAATGCTAAGACCAGAAACTCTCTGTGGGCACCCTTCCCCCTGCCTCCATAGTCCAGTCACAGGACACAGCCCCCTTCCTCACCTGCGAGTCCAGCACCCAGCAGAGCAAATTACAAAGCACAGGGAAGTGGCCAGGGCAGCCAGCAAACCAGCTGCCAGGTGGCGGCGCGGGCACCACTTCCCAGCAAAAGCCAAAGTAAAGTGATATGGCTAGTTTCAGAATGCTGCCATCCTCCTTGCCTTTGGTGTCACAGAAAAAGAACAGGCCTGGACATGGTGTGTTGCTCTGCCTGGAACCTGGTGGCATGGCAGGTGCTCACTTCAAAGTGTTCATCTGCTCAATGGCATTGCGGACTTTCTCCGCAGCTTCTCCAAATTCTTTCAACTTGCTGTTCGCTTCCTTGGCCTGAAAGTAATAAGGAGACTTTCAGGCCAGGAGTGAGGCTCAGTAGGAGGGCTCTTGTTTAGCAATCAAAACAAACACATAATTACATGAAACAAGCAAGCTCTTGTACATAAGATCAGAAAACGGAAGGATCCTTGAGCACCTAAAAGCCAGTGGGTTGTGTTGGGGGATACATGACCACAGGGAGCCAGTCCTGAGTTCATCTGTCATTAAGTATGCAAGGGTGGGGACACCACAGAAGCTTCCCCAGAGCTGCTGCCACTGTTCTCCCCATCCTCTCGCAGAGCTTTACTAATATGTAAAAATGATTATGGCCATGCAGGTGTGGGCCCACCTGTTATCCCAGCACTCAGGAGGCTGAGGCCAGAGGACCATGAATTTGAGGCCAGCTGGGCTTCCTTGTGAGACACCGTCTCAGAAACAGAACCACACTGCCATCGATGGTCACACAAATGCCCCTCCCCTGCCTCTGGTGCTTCATAAAGCCTCCCTCACAAGCGTCACACAAACCATTCAAGAACAAGGTTCCAGGCGTCCTCACATTAAGCTCATTCCCTGAGCTCATCCATTCCTGCTGATCTAGTTCTGTTCTGTTCTGTCAAAAGCTAGAGGATCTGGGGCGGGGAGTTTGGCCTAGTGGTTAAAGTGCTTGCCTAGCATGCATGAAGACCCAGGTTCGATTCCTCGGCACCACATGCATAGAAAAAAGCCAGAAATGGTGCTGAGGCTCAAGTGGTAGAGCCTTGAGAAAGTCCAAGGACAGCGCTCAGGCCCTGAGCTCAAGCCCAGGACTGGAAAAAAAAAAGCTAGAGGATCTGCAGGGTAGTAGGACCTAGAATCAGAGCTATGGCTGGTTCCCAGGATGGGGGGGGGGGGGCGCGGGTCCATTGGCTCTGCTTCTACGGCACTTCTAGCATCCCCCAGAGCCACAGCACCTCCCTTCCAACTGGGATTTTAGAGTTTCCAACTCCAGGAGCTGATTATGGGCTCAGTGTCCATTTCATGGATATTTTGGACTGCATTGTATCAGAACTGATTCTATTTCTGTTGTCCTTTCCAGCTCCTCCTGGGCTGGTTCATCCCTCTGACTATTCATGTACCCCATGCCTATTACCAAGAGCAGTCACTGAGCTGGGCAGGGAGATAACAATGATTTTATTTTTATTTCTCTCTCTCTCTTTCTCCCACTCCTGGGGCTTCAAGGCTGGGCCTAGGCACTCTCCCTAAGCTTCTTTGCTCAAGGATAGTGCTCTATCACTTGAGCCAGAGCTCCACTTACGGCTTTTTTGGTGCTTAACTGGAGATGAGTCTCGTGGGCTTTCCTGCTCTGGCTGGCCCTGTACTGCAATCCTCAAATCTTAGCCTTCTGGGTAGGTACAGGCATAAGCCACCTCATTTAAAACTGCTATCCTGGGCTGAATTATCTTTCTTTTCTTTTTTGTTGATCATGGGGCTTGAACTCTGGGCCTGAGCACTGTCTCTGAGCTCTTCAGCTCAAAGCTACTCCCCACTACCCCTGGGCCTGGGCATTGTTCCTGAGCTCTTTAGCTCAAGGCTACCACCCTACCCCTTGAGCCACAGCACCACTTCTAGTTTTCTGGTGGTTAACTGGAGATAAGACTTTCATGGACTTTAGTGCTCAGGCTGGCTTTGAACCATGATCCTCAGATCTCAGCATCCTGAGTAGCTAGGATTATAAGTATGAGCTACTGTGTCCAGCTTGGGCTAAATTATCTTATATATAGATTCCTACTAAGGAATGCAATTTTTACGCTGAAAGGGCATTTTAACTATGGGACGGGGTACCCTCCATCAGGTAGCAAGGGAGTGGGATCAGGGCTGGCTTAAATCCAAGTTCCCAAGCAGTAGAGCCGGGGCAGGGATGTTCCTTGATCTCTGTGCAGGGTTTTGCTTTAAGGATCTTAAATCCCTAGAGGGCTATCTAACTTAGCATGTACAAATAGAGTTTGCCTGTTAAATGTGAACTTCTGCTAAATGAACAATTTTTAGTTAAGTGCCCACACAAAATGTAAAATAAAATACACTTTTACTCAAAAATTACCCTTCTCATACAAAGGCTTCTCAGAGCCACCTCTGTGACTCAGAGTCACTTCCTGCTCCTGACTCCACAGTGGCAAGGGACAAAATGGAGCTACAGAAGTACTTTAGATCTGGCTGGACCTCTGCCTTTCCCTCCTCTTTCTCAACATTGTCTACAAGTCCACAACACTCTGTCTCTTTCTTGAGGGCTTGAGTCTTCCAAATGCCAAACCCAAGACCACTCGGGGATGACTGTGTCTCTGTGCTCTGGTCCCATGCACTTTCCCTCCCCCTCCCCGTGGGGCTTTGACAAGTCCTCCAGATGAGTCCTTCTAGTAAATAGAGTTTGTATCCCAAGGATGGATACATACAATTTTGTTCTTGGCTCTTTCTCTGTCCAGCTTCAAAAATTCTCCCAGGGTTAATTCTTCAAACTGCTTCTTGACAGAAAGGAATGCACACCCAGATGAATGCTTCTTATGCTCCTCCCTAGAAAAGTCAATCCACAGACATGTGAGCAAAATTACAAGGGCCCCTCCTACTCTGCTTGAAGAGCAAGGTGCCAGGCATAGCTACTGTCTGTTCTATATATGTTTCCTCCCATCCACACAGCTAGTTTTTTTTTGGAGGGTCATGGGGCTTGAACTCAGCCTAGGCATTTTCCCTGAGTTCTTTAGCCCAAGGCTGTTGCCCTAGCTCTGGGCCTAGGTATTGTTCCTGGGCTCTTCAGCTCAAGGCTACAGTCCTACCCTAGAGCTCAGCCCTACTGCCGTTTTCTAGAGGTTAACTTTAACTGGAGATAAAGAGTCCCAGGTCCTTTTGTGCCTTTTAGCTCAGCTACAGAGTTTTAGTCTCTCAGCAAGTCCAAAAAGTGTTGTATGACTTAAATCCCGGAAGAATTATGATTTGAATCCTTCTGAAGTCCTCAAGAAACCATTGGAAATAACTTCACTCCAGAGGGATGCTCCCATCATCCACTGGCTCAGAGAAAAGCTGAACTGACCAAGTCCCCCAAGGGTTTCCAGTCCTCTGCAAAAGGAATAGCGCTTGACAGCAGATAGCATCCAGTTCGAAACTGGAAGGTGAAGGCAGCCACACAAGCTGCAGAGGAACAGGCAACAAAACAACAGTGGGAAAATGTCATGACACTCAGGAACAATATTGGCATTTCCCAATGGTTTCTGGTGTAACCACCAGGTCATCCCTGTTGATACCTGGTCACAATGGGGGAAAGACAGTATCACTTTTTTTTTTTTTTTTTTTTTTTTTTTTGCCAGTCCTGGGCTTGAGCTCTGCCCTTGGACTTTCTCAAGGCTAGAGCTTTACCACTTAATCCTCAGCACCATTTCTGGCTTTTTCTACATATGTGGTACCATGAAATTGAACCCAAGTCTTTGTGCATGCTAGGCAAGCACTCTACCACTAGGCCAAACTCCCGGCTGACAGTATCATTTCTAAAAAGAGAAACAACTTGGGAATTCTGCTAGTGGGAAATTGATATTATGGAAGCAATCAACTGTAACAGGAAAAAGAAGTTGAGAAAAGAATTTGGAAAGAGAAGCCAGCTCATGCAGAAAACTCAGAGAAGTTCCAATTAACTAGCAAAATGTCAGCCAGGAGATGTGGTTCAAGCTGCAGAGTTCTAGCCCTGAGCAGAAATAACTGAAAGGACAAGGTCTTTGAGTTCAAGCCCTACTAGCAGCACAAAAAAATAAGTCAATGAATAAATGAATAAAATAATAGAATAAAATTCTAGAGCTGAGTGCTGGTGGCTTATGCCCATAATCCTACTACTCAAGAGGCTGAGAATTGAGGATCAAGATTTGAAGCCAGCCCAGGGGGCAAAATCCATGAGACTCTTATCTACAATTAAGCACTAAAAAAGCTGGAAATGGAGCTGTTGTTCTAACGGTAGAATGCTACTAGAGCCAAAAAAAAAAAAGCTCAGGGTCTGTACCTAGGCCCTGAGTCCTGAGTTCAAGCCCCAGGACCAGCACACACACAAAATCAACACTAAGTAAAAGCCCAGGCTGCAAAATCAGTAGCAGATTCGGGAGACAGGCCAGAAATAGATCCTGTATCCTGCTGGAGTTTCAACAGGCATCAGAACTTTGAAGGGATGGGTCGTGAACCTTCAATCAGATTTGGTTAAGTGGCAGGCATCACCGGGGCCCCAACATGTGCAATTTGAAGTCACGCCCCGGCACTAGCCAAGCACTTTAAACTACAGGCTGCCTCAGGCACCAGGCACTCAGGAAGCCCCACAGGGGCTGGTCCGGAAGGACTTACATAGGGTTGTCGTCGGGCTCCCAGCCTTCTAGCTCCTTTAAGCAAAAGAAACACTGGGCCAAGTCAGGCTCGTTCTCGGTGGGGCAGTGAATGAAGCCGGCCTCGGCCATCTGCAAGAAACAGCAGTTAGAATGGGAGGCACGGGACCCGGCCAGCACGGAGGCTGGCAGCCCCCAAGGACATCGCAGGGGCGGAGGCCGCGGACTCCGGGGCTCCCCCACGCCGGGGTCGGGAACCCCGGGAAGGCTGGTCCGCGGCCCCGGCCGGAGGGGCGTGGCGCCTCGGCCGGGGCCGCCGCGGGGCGGGCCGAGGGAGAGGCCGGGCGGGCTCACCCGCTCCGGAGTGCAGGAGCAGCCCTCCAGGAAGGGCCAGTTCTTGAACGTGGAGAGGCGGTGGTCTCTGAGATACAGCTGCCAAGTCGGAGGCAAGGAAGGAGCTGCCATGGCGCTGCCGCCGGCCGGCCGCGAGATTCAAATCGCGCGGGCAGCGGCGCGGCGCAGGGCCTGCCGGGATCGCCCCGCCCCGAGAGTCCGCCGGCGCCGGCCGGGGGAGGTCGGCGCGGAGCATGTCGGGGCGCTCCGCCCCCAGGCCGCCGCGCTTGGACTTGTGGGAGCGGCTGGTCGGGCGGCTCGCGGGCGCCAGGGCTCCCGGCTTCCTCAGGACCGGCGCGCGGTGCCGGGGAGCCGCCCGGGCCGTCTGTGTCCGCCGTGTCTGCTCTGTGAGCCCCCGGCACGCGGTGTCCGCGGTTCTCTCGGTGTCTCGCAGGCGCGCGCGCCAGCCGGAAGTGGCCGCCCTGACGTGCCGGGAGCGGGACCCTGAGGAGACCCCAAGAGAAGCGGGGAGCGCCCAGGTGAGGCCCGGGCCGGGCCGACCTCGCGCTTAGGCGCCCGCCGGCAGGAGCGGGTCGCGCCCGCGGCTCCGCGCCGGGGCCGCTCCGAGCCCTGCGTCTTCCCTCCGGTAGCTCCCATGCCGTGGACCTCGGGCGGGGCCGAGCGGCCGCCTGGACGGAGGGCGGGGGAAGGGCCTCCCGGAGAGGCCAGGGAGCCGAGCGCTGCGCGTCGCGGACTTGAGCCCAAGCCCCGCCTCCGGCCTTTTGATGGGCAGTTGTAGAGGAAGAGTCCTCGGGTCGGGCCGGGAGTGTGGCCTAGTGGTCGGGTGCTTGCCTAGCCTGCACGAAGATTCAGGTTCGATTCTTCGGAACCACATAGACAGAAAAAGGGGGAAGTGGAGCTGTGGCTCAAGTGGCAGAGCTCTAGTCTTGAGCAAGATGTGTCCTTGGACAGTGCTCAGGCCCTGAGTTCAAGCCCCAGGACTTGGGGGGGCGGAGCGGGAGAGAAAGTCTTAGCTGGGCCCAGTGGCTCACTCAGGAGGCTAAGATCTGAGGATTGAGGTTCAAAGCCAGCCTGGGCACAAAAGACCTGAGACTCTTAAGTTAACGTCTAGAAAGCGTGAAGTGGGGCTGGGCTCAAAGGTAGGGCGATAGCCTTGAGCTGAACTGCTTGGGGACAAGGCCCAGGTCCAGGGGTAGGGCTGTAAAGGTGAAGAACTCAGGGACAGCAACCCAGGCCGAATTCAAGCCCCATGACCCACAAAAACAAAAGTGTCCCATGCTCAGGCCAGGCTCTAGTAGCTCAGGCCTGCAATCTTAGTTACTCCAAAGGCTGAGATTTGAGCATCATGGCTCAAAGCTTTGAACCATTCCCCAACCGGAAGTGGAGCTCTGGCTGGGATGCTAGCCTTGAACACGAAAGCTCAGGAACAGTGCCCAAGTCCCAGGACCGACCTCCCTCCCCCCAAAAAAAGTCTCATGGTCTTTCCTGCTCAATAGCTAGGATTATAGGCATGAGCCATCTTTGCCCAGAATGAAATAGGGAGCTCTGTAAGGGACTCAGTGCTGTTTCATCAAGGGATATGAAATAATTTCCCCAAGCATTGACGGTTCCCTGTCACTTTTTTTGTGTGTGTACTTACATAAACCAGTTGGGTTTTAGGAAACAGTTAAATGAGTAAAGATCTTACTTGGTTGGGGGCCTGTTTGACATATATATGAAACACTGTTACCCAACAATAAATGGAATTTTATTTTGCTCAGTTCTATGAGCAACAAAAATGTCTTGTTTTATAAGAGTAAATCATGTCCCATGGGCTGGGAGTGTGGCCTATGATAGAGCGCTCACCTAGAATGCTAGAATGCTAGTCTTGGTCAAAAAATGTGTCCAGGGACAGTGCCCAGGCCCTGAGTTCAAGCCCCAAGACTGGCCAAAAAATACAAAAATAAAGCATGTCAACACAGCGGGGGGGAGGTTGTCTAATGAAAAGCCAAGCATGGTGGTACATAGCTATAGTCCACACGCTAGGAGGTGGAGACTGGAAGATCAAGAATTCAAGCTCAGTTGGGTGCTGTTTTATACGTTGAAATCAGCCGAGGCAGGAAAGTTTGTGAGACCCTTCTCCAGTTAACTACCAAAAAACCCAGTGGCTCAAGTGTTAGTAAAGCTCCAGCCTTGAGTGAAAAAGCTGAGAGACAGCATATGTGCCCTATACCAGTTCAACTCCCAGTACTGGCACCAAGAATTTGAGCCTAGCTTGAGCATCATCGTGAGTTCCTGGCTAGGAAAAAATATGTCACTCAGAACCTCTAGCTTGAGTTCCTCCCAAAGTGAGTTTTTTTTTTGTACCAACATTGTGGTCTTGTCTTTTTGGATCATGGCTGGTACTGTACCACTTAAGACATCCTCTAGCCCACCTTTTTTTTTTTTTTCCTTTGGCAATTGCACTTTTCTGCCCTGGCAGGTTTCTAACTTCATCCTGTTTCAGGAGTGAGGCCCTGGCATCTAGCTTCAGCAACTTGTATGTCTTTGCAGATATTTGTACATACTCTGTTTGGTACTTGACTGCTCTGGTAGCAGGAAACCTCAGAGAACTAGAACTCTGACATGCCTGCTGACCTTAACCCATTTCCCTCCAGATTCCTCCAAAGAGGTTGTGTAAATTACAACCATCTTAGCCATAATCAAAAACACCTTTTTGACCCTTTCCTCCCTAGCACCCACTAGTACTGATGACATTAATTGAAAAAAATTACCATCCAAAATCATCTCCCATTGAGCCAGTGGATTTCTGTGGTCATTTCCTGTTTTGATACAAGTAAATTCCAGAACTTTTTCATCTTAAAGTTTTTATTTTACTGAAAACTTCAATGGCTTAGATCCTTAAATTAATATATATATATATATATAGTTACTTATATACAACAGTAACATAATATTGGTAAGAGGTTTACCAGGTGCTAGTGGCTCATTCCTATAATCCTAGCCACTCGGGAGCCAGCCTGAGCAGGAAAGGCCGTGACTCTTTTTTTTTTTTTTTTTTAAATTAGGCTGTGACTCTTAGCGTCAGTTAGACACCCCAAAAAGCCAGAAGTGGAGGTATGGCTCAAGTGGTAGAGTCCTAGCCTTGAGCAAAAGGAGCTCAGGGATAGCATCCAGAACTGGCAAAGAATAAACATGCCTGGCACAGTGGCTCACACATGTAATCCTAGCTACTCAGGAGGCAGAAATCTGAGGGTCATAATTCAAAGCCAGCCTGGGTACTAAAGTCCCTGAAACTCTTACCTCCAATTAACCACTAGAAAACTGGAAGTGATGCTGTGGCTCAAGGGTTAGGGCGGTAGTGCCCAGGCCCAGAGTTCAAGCCCTACAACCTGCAAAAAATAAATAAGAAAACATTTGAGGCTTGTATCAAGTTTAGCAGACATTTACTGTGCAGCTTTAGCTGTTACAAATCGTTTTTGTTCATCTGGCAACAACATGAATTTGATAAGAAACCGGTAGCTTCAGTTTATTTCTCAGAATAAGAAATTTTGTTATTTTGTGAATCTCTCAGTGGATTTGGGCCCCTAGGTCTCAGCCAGAAAATTCTTGGTCTCACTGGAGAAAGATGCTAAATCAAAGCAGAGCAGAAATGCCCTCTCTGGAGAGGACAGTGGGCAGGCTCAGGAAAGAGCTCTGTGATGGAGGTCCCAAGACCTCAGGCCTCTGCTGGGATCTGAGAACACAGAGGTAGTCAGCCCTGGGGAAGTGGCTTATGTGTCACTCATTTCCAGAGTGGGTTATGCATCATCAACTCCTCCTCCTTACTGATAGGAGGAGCTTAGCCTTGGATGGAAAGCTGTGGGCTGTCATTTTCTATAAGCAGAGGGGGTTATGTGTCAGTGAGATACTGCTGTATGTCCTAAGGTGTTCTGTTCACACCAGGAGTCCAGAATGTGGTTCCTTCTCAGTACCCAAGCCATAGTTCTCAACCACCAGGTTTTTTAACTCGGAGACTAATGAAAACTACACCAGAGGGGGGGAGGGGGTAGTGTGAGTTGTGCTGCTTCTATTGGCCATTGTCAGTGCAGAAAAGTCAAGACTGTTTGATGTTCCCAGAGATCTTGTTTACCCACAGAACCCAGCAACATCAATTTTGATCTTTGCCTATCAGAGAGTACACAACAGTTTTCACTTGTGTCTAAGGAGGTGGAGTATCCCTTGAGGTCAGCAATTTCTTGTAAGATATTCCTAAGAGTTCTTGGGTTTTTTCCTTCCATGGGTTTTCATGATTTGGGTTTTTTTGTTTTTGTTTTTTTGCCAGTGCTGGGGCTTGAACTCAGGGCCTGAGCACTGTTCTTGGGCTTTCCTCAAGACTAGTGCTCTACCACTTGAGCCACAGCACCACTTTTGGCTTTTTTCTATATATATGGTACCAAGGAATCCAACCCAGGTCTTTGTGCATGCTAGGCAAGCACTCTACCACTAGGCCAAAGTCCCTGCTACACGGTCTGGGTTTTAACGAAGTCTTGGCACCCTTCTGAGGGAAGTCAGTGAAAGAGCTGTGGAAAGGGTTCAGATTTATGTTATCCAAGGTCTAGGACTTATTTCCGTGTTGTTTATTCAGTCATCAGCAACTAAATTGCTTTATGTGGTGAGACCTATGTCCTCATACTAGACTTTGTTGGTGTGCCTACCAGATGATTTTTTTTTTTTTTTGCCAGATGATTTTATAGCTGAACAAATGAAGCCTCAGAAGGAAGCCTAGAAGGCCCAGGAGTTGGGGTACAGTCAAGTGTCAGGAACAAATCCATGGGCGGGTTCAGGGTCCTAGGCAGGCAAAGCGCTTCCAGCAGTTCTGGCATGCCCAGCAACAGAAAGCAGTTTGATTTGGCTCTACCTCTGCATGAAAGCAAAAATGAAATTACAAATGTAATTTGTAATTATGGCAGGAGAGCTGAGACATGGCTGACACCACTGCCTGCTGACACCTGGGTCTCCTGGAGAGCCCCTTTCTGTAGCCAGAAGACAGAGGCCAGGACACTGAGGTGACAGGTTCACAGGAGAGCCAGTTGTAAAAAAAAGACAGGAAGACTCCACACCAGCACTATAGGCACTGAAGTTTGAACTCCAGGCCTTACACTTGTTAGTCTTGCACTTTACCACTTAAGCCTCATTTCTTTCTTCCCCCGCCCCCCAGTCCTGGGGACTGAAGTCTGGTGGGCCTGAGCACTGTCCTTGGTTTATCTCAAGGTTAGAACTCTACCATTGAGCCACAGCACCACTTCTGGCTTTCTGTGTGCCTGAGTCTTGGTGCATGCTAGGGAAGCAATCTACCTCTAGGCCAGTTTAAGCCTCATTTCTAGCCTAACTTTTTGCTGGTTATTTCAGAGAATTTCTTGGAATTTTCTGTCCTGGCAGCACTTGAACCATGATCCACTAAATATCAGCCTGCTGAGAAGCTGGGATTAATTATGAACCGAGGCACCTGGTTCACTCCAGCTCTTTGAAATCAAAGACCACTGCTGACAGGGCTTGTTACAGAAGTTAGCCAGGGTCTGGTGGAGAGAGCATGTCACACTCCTCCTTGGTGGCTGTCTTGTCTGGAATGCTATTGACCCAACTTCTTGGCAGTAGTTTGGAGACACACAGGTGTGAAGGCTCCTTTTTTTTTGTGCTGTTCGTGAGGCTTGAACTCAGGGCATGGGTGCTGTCTCTGCTTTTGTGCTGAAGAAGAGTGCTCTGTCACTGGAGCCACAGCTCCACTTCTGGCTTTTTGGTGCTTAATTGGGGATAATCATTTCACAGACTTCCCTACCTAGGCTGGCTTCAAACTGTGATCCTCAGATCTCAGCCTGCTCAGTCGCTAGGATTACGGTGTGAGCAACCAGTGCCTAGGTTGAGGCTGTTCTTGTGACTACTCTCCCTAGTGCTCGGGATGGAACTTGGCCTCACATGCCGAGCAAGCACGCAGCCTCCTCATGGCCCCAGCAGTCTATTTTTGGTATTGATAACTTCCACAGGTCAATTCAGAGAGAAGTCATTTTGTCACACCCTGTCAGTAGGCAGAGAAGCCAGACATGGCCAAGTGGTGGATTCAGGCATCTTAGCTAGGACTGTAGATGCTGCCTGAAGCTCTTCCAGGCTGCGGACAGGGAGGACTTGGAGAGCATAAGTCAAGTTCACAGCAGTGGGCAGAACATCAGAGCCAGTTCAGCGCTGTCCTTTTACCTGGGAAGGCTCTCTAGGGTGCAGAGTGCTTGCAGCCCTACTGGAAGATGGTTTTCAAAATGATCTACAGTAGAAGGAAAGACAAGAGAACCCTGGAATTAGAATGACAGATTAAAGAAATGGGGTGTTATTTCTTAGGATTTAAGGGGTTTTTTGTTTGTTTTGTGGATCTTGGGGCTTAAACTCAGCCTGGGGGCTGTCCCTGAGCTTTTCAATTCAAGGCTACTGCCCTATCCCTGGGCCTGGGTGTTGCTCCTGAGCTCTTCAGCTCAAGGCTACCACCCTACCCTTGAGCCAAGCCCCACTTCCCATTTTCTAGAGGTTAACTGGCGATGAGTCTCAGGTCCTGGGCTGGCTTAGAACCTTGTTCCTCAGATCTTAGCTAGGATTATAGGCGTGAGCTACCATGCCCGGCCTTAGGGTTTAAGTTTTAATGGGGGGAGTTTGGCCTAGTGGCTGAGTACTTGCCTAGCATGCACAAAGGTCTGGGTTCGATTCCTCGGTACTACATACATAGAAAAAGCCAGATGTGGTGCTGTGGCTCAAGTGGTAGAGCTGTAGCCCTGAGAAAGCCCAAGGGCAGTGCTCAGGCCCTGAGTTCAAGCCCAGGACTGGGGAAAAAAAAAGCCAGGCACGTGGCTCATGCCTATAATCCTAGCCACTCAGGAGGCTGAGATCTGAGGATCAAGGTTCAAAGTCAGCCTGAGCACTAAAAAGTTCATGTGACTCTTATCTCCAATTAATCACCAGAAAATAGGAAATGGGGCTGTGGCTCACTTGAGCTGAAGATCAGCTCAGAGACAACACCCAGGTCCAGACTTCAAGAGCAGGAAGGGTAGGGGTTGGAGGGAAGCTGTGCACTCTAGCTTACACCTGTAATCCTAGCTACTTTGGAGACTGACTTAAGATCACAGTTTGAAGCTACCCTGGGCAGGAAAGTCCATGAGACTCTTATCTCCAGGTAACCAACAATAACAAAGCCAGATATGGAGCTGTGGTTCAAGTGATAAAGTACCCAGGTCCAGAATTTAAGCTCTAAGACTGGGCTCCCCCCAAAATAAAAAGTAGTAGGCTGGGGGGCTGGGAGTTTGGCCTAGTGGTAGAGTGCTTGCCTAGCATGCATGAAGATCCGGGTTCGATTCCTTGGTACCACATACATAGAAAAAAGCCAGAAATGGTGCGGAGGCTCAAGTGGTAGAGCTCTAGCCTTGAGAAAGTCCAAGGACAGTGTTCAGGCCCTGAACTCAAGCCCAGGACTGGCAAAAAAAAAAAAGCAAAAAAAAAAAAAGTAGTAGGCTGGGGGCTGGGAATGTGGTTTAGTGGTAGAGTGGTTGCCTAGCATGCATGAAACTCTGGGTTTGATTCCTCAGTGCCACATACACAGTAGGCTGGGGGTGGGGGTGGGGGGGGGAGAAAGAAAAACTAACCAAATGCCTTTTTCCCAGAAACAAACAACAACAAAAAAAGACAAAAGATTAATTCTAAATTTGCCAGGTTCATAGCAAATACTGTTCTCATTTACCCTCTAACTTTGGTGATAGGGTTTTGCAATGTAGCCTAGACTGGCCTTGAACTGCCTACCTGCAGGGAAAGTTGCCCAGGAAGCCTAGAGGACTTTGAATTCTCATCAGGACACCCAACCTTTTGGGTGCCAGAAGTGAGGTGGTTCCTCCTGTGGGGGTGACATGGGAGGACCTGGCCCTACCTGGTTGACCTTGTCATCTTCCTGGGCAAGGTTCCAAATAATTTCAAAGTGATCCACGCTGGGCAGCTCTTCAAATGAGGCTTTCCAGCCTGTTTGGCACAGTGTCTGGACAGGAGAGATGAGGGCAAGGCAGTGTGAGACTGGGGTGGGAAAGGGGAGGGTGGGAGTGGGGAGATAGTTCCCACAGTGCCTAGCGGAAGGTTGGGACACAGGAAGTATTTGTTGAGGGAATGGCTAAGGTCAGGTCCCTTTGGGCAAAATAATGGGAAAAGTTAATAAGGTCACATGACCCTTGACTGGCAGCAGATGCTAGAAGTACCTCATAAAACTCCCTGGACTGTCGGTGGAATTCTGGGGAGTCATGCTGACCCACAATCACCAGCACGGGGCAGACAGAATTCATAGGCTCGAGTGGGGCCATCTTCAGGTGCCACTGTGGGCTGTTCCTCCGAGCATCCTCCCTGGTGTGTTGGGAGGGGTCAGGACCGGGGACTCAGCCAACCCCCAGGTGGATAGGGAAGGCAGAAAGCCGGTGACTCACAGCGTCATGTGGAGAGGGGCGTTCTGAGAGGTGTACATGAGAGGTTCCAGGTCATAGATCCCACTCAGCAGGAAAAACCCTGTAGAGGTAAAGGAAGTCTTGGGGCCTAGGACCAAGTAGAGCAAGATGGGACCAGGTGAGCCAGGTTAGAGGGGCGAGCCTGGGAAGGGGCAGAGAGGAGACAGACACTCATCTTGCAGCCCAAAGCCCCAGGATCAAGCCACTTATGACTATGAGGACCTGGAGAAGATGCCAAATGCTCAGCCCACTGGGGAGCCAGCAGTCCCCACAGAAACCTTTGAGATTGGGTGTGACTCCACGCTTGGACCAGTTAACCAAGAGCATCATGGCAGCCAGCTGAGCTCCTGCTGAATGTCCACACAGGAAAATGCCTCTAGAATAGGACAGACAGAACTAGGTTTGTGTTACTTTCTCAAGGCATCAGAGGCTCCCATTGTCAGTGGACTACAGGCCAAAGGGGCATTGTGGCTGTATCCAGCTGCCTGGCACAGCCCAGCAGAACACCAACGTGATACCCACTTGTTGTCTGGAAACCTCTTCTGTACAAAGGCAACACTGCGGGCCACCTGGTCTACCATCTTGTCCAGGGTGCCTGAACAAAGAACACAGACGGTGTCAGGATCCTCTGGGAAGCTCTCTCCCTACAGTGCCCTCTGGCCCTCAAAGCCACAGAGCCCACCCTTATTACCTTTGGGGGCAATGTCATAAGCCACGATGACCACAGCCACCCCATGTGCTGTCAGTGGGTTCACCATGAAGGCAGACTCGTCTTTACTGCAAAGACAAAAGAAGGGACAGCTGGAGGCCACTTGGCCTTGGTCCTGTTCCCCCTCAAGTCCAGGACACACTGAGTATCAAGATAGGGAAGGGGGAGGGGCTGTGACCCCATGTTTCATATACTGGCCAGAGGAGCTCCAGGACTTCATTTAACTTCTAAGCCTGGTTCCCTTACCTGCAAAATCCAGAGAATTCAATTCCTCCTTTTTGTGTAAATTCCTTCTTGATGCTGGTACTAAGACTTGCACGCAGGGCCTGGGCACTGTCCCTGAGCTTTTTTGCCCAAGACTACTCATTACCTCTTGAGCTACAGCTCCACTAATAGCCTTTTCTTTGTGGGCGGGGGGGGAGGGCAGTCCTGGGGCTTGAACTCAGGGTCTGAGCACCATCCTTGGGCTTTCCTCAAGGCCAGAGCTCTACCACTTGAGCCACAGCACCACTTCTGGCTTTTTTTTCTATGTATGTGGTACCGAGGAATCCAACCAGATCTTCATGCACGCCAGACAAGTACTCTACCACTAGGCCAAACTCCCGGCCCTGATGGTTATTTGGAGATAAGAGTCTTTAGGGACTTTTCTGCTCAGACTGGCTTTGAATCTGAACCTTGATCCTCAGCTTTCAACCTCCTGAGTAGCTAGGGTTACAGGCATGAGCCACTGATGTCCAACTATGTGTCCTCTTAGAATGTTCTGTGTTTTTGAGGGTGCAAAGATCTCTTCATGCAGTAAGTAACGAATAGCTATCAAGGTGAATATCTAGACCAGAAGCAGTGGCTCACATCTGTAATCTCAGCTACTCAGTACGCCAAGACTCCCTACAAAAGTACCAGAACAGCAGAGCCAAACACTACCTTTTTAGCTGCGTGCCAGTCTTGGGGCTTGACCTCACCACTAGGCTTTGTCCCTGAGCTTTTTTGCTTAAGGCTGGTGCTGTACCACTGAGCCACAGCTCCATTTCCAGCCTTTTTGGGGGTGGGTTACTGGAGATGGTCTCTCAGACTTTCCTTCCCTGGGCCCTGGGCTGGTTTTGAACTGTGATCCTCAGATGTCAGTCAGCTTCCTAAGTAGCTAGGTCTATAGGCTTAAGCCACGTGCAGCTGTCTTCGCTTTTCCTTTTTGAGCACTGCAAGCCCCGTGTCTTTCTTTCTTTCTTTCTTTTCTTTTCTTTTTTTTTTTTGCCAGTCCTGGGCTTGAGCTCAGGGCCTGAGCACTGTCCTTGGACTTTCTCAAGGCTAGAGCTCTAGCACTTGAGCCTCAGCACCACTTCCGGCTTTTTTCTATGTATGTAGTACCGAGGAATCAAACCCCTGTCTTCATGCATGCTAGGCAAGCACTCAACCACTAGGCCAAACTCCAGGCCCTAAGCCCCGTGTCTTGTAGGTCATGAGCAGACTCCTTGAGACCCCTGGCCACTCTGGCTTCCCTTAATCAGCAAGTTGCCAATGTCTCCACAAAGGTGTACCCACAGTCTTGTTTGAGACCTAGTAAATGGTAGCCTTATTTGGAGTTAGGATCTTTGCCTAGGGACAGGAGAACTCTGAGATTAGATTATCCTGGAGTAAAGAACAGATATGCGGGCCGGGAGTTTGGCCTAGAGGTTAAAGTGCTTGCCTAAGCATGCATGAAGACCCGGGTTCGATTCCTCGGTACCACATACATAGAAAAAAGCCAGAAGTGGTGCTGAGGCTCAAGTGGTAGAGCTCTGGCCTTGAGAAAGTCCAAGGACAGTGCTTAGTCCCTGAGCTCAAGCCCAGGACTGGCAAAAAAAAAAAAAAGAACAGATATGCAGGAAGTTGCATACAAGATTAGCCAAACTCAAAAAGCAAAATGGAGCTGACACTCGGTGGCCCACGCTTGTAATCCCAGCTGCTCAGGAAGTTGAAATTTGAGGGTTGAAGTTCAAAGCCAGCAGGAAAGTCTGTGAGTCTCCTGATCTCCAATTAATTATCAAAAAGCCAGAAGTAGGGTTGGGAGTTTGGCCCAGTGGTAGAATGCTTGTCTAGCACACACCCAGACCTGGGTTTGATTCCTCAGTACCACATACATAAAAAAGCTGGACATGGTGCTCAAGTGGTAGAGCTCTAACCTTGAGGAACGCCCAAGAACAGTGCTCAGGCCCTGAGTTCAAGTCCCAGGACTGGCCAAAAAAACCCAAAAACCAGAAGTAGAGCTGTGGCTCAAGTAGTAGAGCTCTTGCCTTGAACAAAAACAAGCTCAAGATCAGCACCCACAGGCCATGAGTTTAAGCCCCACAACCCCTCAAAAAAAGAAGCTAAATAGTAAATCTTTTCCATTCATTTGCAAAATACAGACATTAAAAGATACATACTTGCTCTGGGCGCAGGTGGCTCACTCCTGTAATCCTACCTACTCCGGAGGCTGAGATCTGAGTATTGCAGTTCAAAGCCAGCCCAGGCTGGAAGTGGTGCTATGGCTTAAGGGATAGGGCAGTAGCCTTGAGCTGAAGAGCTCAGGGACAGTACCTAGTCCTACAACTAAACAACAACAACAAAAAAGATACATACTTGCGTATTTGTGTGTGTGTGTGTGTGTATAAGGGGGAAGAAGAGAACATAAGTATAATAGGACTATCTGAGGGGAGGAGGAAGAATGGCGGAGGCCTATAATATGGAAATCCATGGTGTCTATGTATGAAGATGAGTTCCCTGAAGGCAAGAGAACAATAGAGGTACGGGGACCCCAGGAAAGATAGTGAAAAATCAGTTAATCTGACTACATTTATAGGCAAATATGAATGACCACAATAGAGAAAAAGAAAAAAGCGGGAGACTTGAGACTCAGACACCATGGCTGTGGGAAGACAGAGGACCATGTGAGACCACCAGAAGCTACGAGGATGGGAAGGACCCCTCCCTGACAACCTGACTCAGTGGCCCCTCATTTCCTGACTTCTAGACTCTGCAGTGTGAGCACGTACACTTGTGTGGTTGGACGAAATTTGTTGAGTTACAGCCCACACACGCACAATGAGGGGTAAGGAACTTAAGTTGGTAAAAGCACAAACACTTGATAAAGCCTTGAGCCCATTGGCCTCTTACTTCTGTTAGAGCACTGGCCACATTGTAAACTTGCTCCTATGAGATGCAGACTGGGTTCATCTGAACCGCCTCCCACCCCTCTGCCCCCCCCCCCCCCAAGCTCACCTTCCGCTCTGCCAGTATCCTCCATGAAAAAACACCAAGAAAGGCAAAGCTGCAAGAAAAAACAGAGGGCGCTGGGCAAGGCTGGGTCCTGGGCAAGGCTGGGCCCTGGGGGCTGCAACAGACCAATGCCCACTTGGCTCACCTTCCAATGCTACATCAGGAAAGTAAATGTCTACTTTCTCCCCTTCCCCATCTCCATAGGGGACATCCAGCTGGCTCCTCCTGGTGGCCCGGGCTTTCCTGGTAGCTGCCTCAGGAAATGGACAAGTCACTGTTAACTCAGGTGGCAGCAGATAAACCCAGGGCCTCATGTGAGGTAGGCACCTAACCACTTGGGCCATGTAGTCAGATTCTTTTGATTTACATACTTTTTTTTTAATCAGTCCTAGGCTTAAACTCAGGGCCTGGGGCACTGTCCCTGAACACTTTTGCTCAAGACTAGTGCTTTGCCATTTGAGCCACAGCACTACTTCTAGATTTTTCTGAGTATGTGGTACCAAGGAATCAAACCCAGGGCTTTATGCATACTAGGCAAGCAATCTACCCCTAGGTCATGCTCCTGGCCCCTATACTTAACTTTCTGACCAGACTGACCTGAGATTCTCCTTCCTATACCTTCCATGTATCTAGGATTATAGTCCTGAGCCACCACTCCTGGCCAGAAGCTTTCTTGAAACAAGTATCTGCCTCCCTTAAAAAGTTCAGGAAGACTGGGCTGGGAGTATAGCCCAGTGGTGGCTCATGTCTGTAATCCTACCTATTCAGGAGGCTGATATATGAGGATCGCGGTTCAAAGCCAGCCTGGGCACGAAAGTCCTAGAGACTCCTATCTCCAATTAACCACCAGAAAACAGGTAGTGGGGTTTGGCTTAAGGGTAGGGTGGTAGCCTTTAGCTAAGGAGCTCAAGGACAGCGCCCAGGCCTAGAGTTCAAGCCCCATGACCGACTTAAAAAAAAAAAGATGCCCAGGCCCAGAGTTCAAGTCCCACAACTGACCAAAAAACAAACAAAATTAGCATAAATCCGGCAGAGTGGTTCTGCTTAGAATATTCATGAGCCAAAGTAGCCAGTACATATAAAGATAAACAAATTGTATACTTCAACGGATATTACTGGGACATAAAAAAAGGAATCTAGCCAGGCACTGGTGGCTCACACCTGTAACCCTAGCTACTCAGGAGACCCATAAGACCCATGAGGATCATGGTTCAAAGCCAGCCCACAGGGAAGTTCATGAGACTTTTATCTACAATTAAGTACCAGAAAACCTGAAGTGAAGCTCTGGATCAAAGTGGTAGAGCAGTAGCCTTGAGCTGAAGAGCTCAGGGACAGTGCCCAGGCCCAGAGTTCAAGACACTAAAGGATACCTGTGGTATGACTGTCTACAGAGAACATCCTCAAAGGAAAGGCAGCAGGGGTAATAGGTGGAAAAAAGAGGTCACTGCTGAGCAGATGCAGGGTTCCTCTTGGAATGATAATAAGTTTGAGGAAGTAGCTGGTCATGATTGATCTGGCAACATTTGAGTCTTCAACAAAATGTTACAGCCTCAGGATTGGCACCTAATGCACAAAAGCTACCAAACTGAACACATTCAAATGACAAGCCGGGCACTGTTTGCTCATGCCTATAAATCCCAACTACTCAGAGGGCTGAGATCTGAGGATCAAGGTTTGGAACTAGCCTGGACAGGAAAGTCTATGAGACTCTTATCTCCAATTAACCACAAAAATGCCTACATGGAGCTATGGCTCAAGTGGTAGAGTGCTAGCCATGAGCACAAAAAGCTCAGGGACAGCACCCAGGCCCTGAGTTCAAGCTCCAAGATGGGCTGAAAAAATACATCTATCTCTCTCTACATAGATATAGGTACACACACATACACATATATGCATATGAGATATATATATATATATATATGGTTTGGGTTTTCATTTGTATTTGTGTGCCTGCTTTTTCCCTCTTTATCACCCCCATTCTCCCGTCCCCCTTCCTTGAGGTAAACAGGGGAAAATCCTAATTACAGAGCCAACTAGCCTAGCTAGGCCGGTTAGGCCAGGACAGTCAAAGGGGCTGCCAACCACAAGGTTCCACCTACTAATCCACACGGGTGATTGGTCCTTGAAGAGGCAAGGCAGGGCTTGCGTCACTGGGAACAGGAACTGCGCCGCCTGGGCTGGGGTTTAGGGTGTCTGCTTGAAGCTCTCCACGCTTCATGAGCTGGCAGACTCCAGAGTATGGCTGCCAAGCAGGCCTTACTCTGGCCTGGGCCCAGGGCACGCCTGGAGTTGAACACCGCCATGGCCGGAACTTGGAAGAACGGGGACTGGCACGGGCTAGATAGAGTGGCAGTGCTCCTGGAGTGCTGCTGCCATGGGGTTCAAATGTGACGCACAGGATTTTTAATTGTGGGAAAATATAGCATTCTGTTTTAACCAGTTTTATTATTTTTTAATTATTTTATTATTATTATTTTTGCCAGTCTTGGACCTTGAGCTCAGGGCCTGAGCACTGTCCTTGGGCTTTCTCAAGGCTAGAACTTTACCCTTGGAGCCACAGGAGCACTTCTGGCTTCTTTCTGTGTATGTGGTACTGAGAAATGGAACCTGGGTCTTCCTGCATGCAAGGCAAGCACTCTACTACTAGGACAAACTCCTGGCCCTAACCAGTTTTTTTTTTTTTTGCTCAGGGCCTGAGCACTGTCCTTGGATTTTCTCAAAGCTAGAGCTCTACCACTTGAGCCTCAGCACCACTTCTGGCTTTTTTCTATGTATGTGGTACCAAGGAATCGAACCCGGGTCTTCATGCATGCTAGGCAAGCACTTTAACCACTAGGCCAAACTCCCGGCCCCCTAACCAGTTTTAAATTCAGTGAGGTTATGTCCACTTACATTGTAGGTAATCTTTGCCTTTTCTACCTCCAGAACTTTCCTCCCTCAAACTGAAACTCTGTCCCATTAATCATTAACTCCCCATTCCTCTTCCCAGCCCCTGCAAGCCATCCTTCTAGGGAAACATGACTACCCCAGAATTTAGAAACACAGAAGAAAATGGGTAGTATTTACCCATTTGCATCTGAAATGCATATACTTTTTGTGTGTGGGGGGGGGTGGTCATGGGATTTGAACTCTGGGCCTAGGCACTGTCCCTGAGCTCTTCTGCTCAAAGCTACTACCCTACCCCTGGAGCCACAGCCCCACTTCCCCTTTTCTATTTTTTTTTTCTGCCAGTCCTGGGCTTGAGCTCAAGGCCTGACCCCTGTCCTTGGACTTTCTCAAGGCTAGAGCTCTACCACTTGAGCCTCAGCACCACCTGCAGCTTTTTTTTCTATGTATGTGGTACCGAGGAATCAAATCCAGGTCTTTGTACATGCTGGGCAAGCACTTTACCACTAGGGTAAACTCCTGGCCCCTTCCCCTTTTCCAGTGATTAATTGGAGATAAGAGTCTCATGGACTTTAGTGCCCAGGCTGGCTTTGAACTACCATCCTCATATCTCAGCCTTCTGAGTAGCTTGGATTACAGGTGTGAGCCACCATGCCAGGCTGAAATCTATATACTTATATGCATATCTATATATAGCTTTACTAATATAGATATATGTATTACATGTTCTTTGTTGTAAAATGAATTTTAACTAGCCATGCACTAGTGGCTCATATCTGTAATCTAAGCTATCCAGGAGGCTAAGATCTGAGGAATCATGATTTAAAGCCAGCCGGGCTGGCTTTACCATGGCCTTAACCAGCAAAAGGCCAGAAGTTGGAGCTGTGGCTCAAGTGATAGAAAGCTAGGGGATAGTATCCAGGCCGAGTTCAAGCCTCAGTTCTCTCTCTCTCTCTCTCTCTCACACACACACACACACACACACACAACCTTGAAGGGAATGGAGGGACACATCTGAAATGTCAGCTATGCAGGAGGCTGAGGTTTAGGAGGACTGAGATGGATAGTTAAGACATCTGAAAAATAAACTAAAATAAGAAATAAGGGCTAGAAGTGGGGCCTATAAACATATTGCCCAGAATGACCAAAATAACCAAAATAAGAAAAACAAATTCAATACAAAAACAAAATAGCAACAAGAAGGGAAAGGAGTAAAAATAACACTATTGCAAAATTAACATGCTAATAAAGCCTGAAGTGTTGCTTCAAAGCAGCAGTAACATCCCATCTCCAGTGAGTAGTTATTAAATGTACCCTCCCAAGTGGACTTCAGGATCTGGCTGAGACCTCCCCCAGCCTCTTGGGCCTCCTCTCCTCCTCACAGACAGGGGTCCTGAGCACAGGAGACTTGCCCAGTGTAGGCTTGGGAGTGAGTGGCTCCTCATCCCTGGCCCTGATACATTGAACCATTGCCACAAGCTAAAGGTCACCCAAGGCAGCCGTCCAGACCACACAGTACCTTCGATTCCCATCTGCACGTAGGTCTTCAGGGCCTCCTCTGCTCCCAGTCGGACCACCCATTTGCTGGGCGAGTACTGCTTCTCTAGCTCCTAAGGGACACAGACACAGTCCCCCGTGAGACAGCTCCTGGCCAATGCCCCTCTCAGCCTAGGGAAGCTCTTCCCCAAGACCCCAGACTCGCGAGACATCTCAACCTCAAGCCTGTCCAGGTCCAGCACGGTCACTCACTCCCCTTTACTCCCCACTGTGCTTCAGATCCAAGGCATGGAGGCGATCCAGCGGCCTTTACCCAGCCTCGGGGAGATGAGGTCCGAAGGTGCTTGATGAGTGCCAGGGTGGGCCCTGTCACCACGCAGAGCCAGAATACGGGCAGGCCTGGGGAGGGAGGGCTGGGCGGCTGGGCCTGCGGTTCAGACTCAGGAGGTATGAGTAGGGAAGCGGGTGTGGAGGGGCCAGGCCCGGCCACATCCTGGGAAACTCAGAGGCAGTGGCCGGGCCTCCCGGACCAGGACATCAGCACCGACTCGGACACGTTCGCACGAATGTCCAAAGCTGGGGCCCGTGGGTGGCTGGAGGCCTGGCCTGGACCGCCTCCGGGCCTCCCCCTCCGAGCTGCGCGCGCCCTGCCTACCTCGGCGGACGCGGCCTTCCAGGGCGCGGACATGCTCTTCCAGGGAAGGTCGGGGCCGCGTCCGCCGCCGGCGCCTCCTCTTCCCCGGCGAGGGGGCGGGGCGTGTGCAGGCCCCGCCAATCGCCGGGGAGCGTCTGTCCTGCCGGCTCCTGGTTGGCCAGCGCTCCGCGCTCCGCGGGCTCCGCGGTTTAAAGTTTTGGGAATGCCGATCTGGCGCGCAACTCCAGACGCGCGGCCCCGGCTCACAGCTGCTGTGAGCTCTTCGCCTCCCTCTGCTTTTCTTTCTTTAAAAACTCTTTTAGTACCCATCATGAGCTGCGTCACTCTGCCTACGGTGCTGCCCGGCTCCCCCAGCAAGATCCGGGGGCAGATCCAGGTGCGGGGCCCGTCCCGTGGGGGCCGGGTGGGGCCGGCGCTCGGGCGGGACCCTGACTTCTCCTTCTGTCGTAGGTGATTCTCGGACCCATGTTCTCAGGGAAAAGGTAATGGCCTTCCCGGGCGGGTGGCGGGCGGCCGCCTGCTCCCCGGGGACCCCCGTCCTCCCGCAGGCCCGCGCCTTCCTCCCTCCTCCGGGAACAGCCCCTCCTCCTCCTCCTCCTCCTCCTCCTCCTCCTCCTCCTCCTCCTCCTCCTCCTCCTCCTCCTCCCGGTAGTCGCGGTGCCTGCGGCTTGTCCCGGACAGCCCTGCCGTGTCGCCCTCACCCCACCCCGCGACCCTTCGCTCGCGTGGCGGGAAGACTTTGTCACTTCCCGCACCCCGGCCTCCCGGCCCTCCTCCCCCTCCCGCTCCTCGTCCTCCCTCGCGGTCCCCCGAGGCCCTGGCCTCGTTCCCGCCCAGCCCTTCCTCGGAAGGGTCGGGCCGGAGGCACAGGCTTTGAACAGGTCCAGAAGGCTCCGCAGTCAGTTTACAATCTGGGATGGGGCCGCCTGGGAAGGAAGCCTGGCCCTGCCCCTGCCCTGTGCCCCCGCCCTGTGTCCCTGCCCTGTCCCCGTCCTGTGCCCCTGCCCTGTGCCCCTGCCCCTGCCAGCTTCCTCACGGCGTGGCCAGAGCCGCCACCGGATGCCCGGTGCGCGCCTGCGGTCGGCCCCGGGTGGCGCATCCCCGGCCGCACCGGAAGGCCGCGCCGAGCCCGCCTTTTCGTCCCCCGCTTTGGCCCAGGGCCTTGGCGGCGTTCGGGCCTCCGCCGCTAGGGGCGGTGGGGGCGGCGTTGGCCCGGGCCTCCCCACCGGGCCTCACCACCGGCCCGCGTTCCTGCAGCACCGAGCTGATGAGACGCGTCCGGCGCTTCCAGATCGCCCAGCACAAGTGTCTGGTCGTCAAGTACGCCAAAGACACCCGCTACAGCAGCAGCTTCTCCACCCACGACAGGTCAGTGCCTGTCCAGGGAAGATCCCAAAGCACGGGGCCTACTCCCAACTCCCGGCTTTGAACACTGCAGCTTTGCACTTGGTCCCCACAAAGGCAGTGGGGCATCTCCTCCCCTCCCCCGGCAGGACTGGTGACATTGTCTGGAGGCATCTCCAGTAGTCAGAGCTGGAGCAGGGATTGGAGGCACCGCCCCGCGTCCCGCAGTGTGTGGGGTAGACCCCACCACTCAGAATGTCCTGATGGTCCCAAGCCTGATACCCTGGCCCTTCCTATTATCCTAGCTACTCTGGAGGTTGAGATCTGAGAATTACAGTTGGAAGTCGGGTGGGGTAGGGAAATCCAATAGACTTATTTTGACCAATAAACAACCAAAAAGCTGGAAGTCATGAGTGACAAAGGTAAGGGACAGTGCTGAGCCCTGAGTTCAAGCCCCAGAGCTGGGACATATGCGCTCATGCAACACAAAGACTGATCTGGTCCCAAAAAGTCCATCTTGCCTGCTATTGCTGAGAAACACACTTTAGAATTCACACCTGTGCAGAGGCTGCAAACAGCCTTCTGCTTGGCCTTCACTGATTTCTTTTGGTTCTGTTGATTGTGGGGCTTGAATGCAGGGCCTGGGAACTGCCCCTCAGCTTTTGGGCTCAAGGCTAGCACTCCACCACTTTGAGCCACAGCTCTACTTCTGGTTTTCTGGTGGTTAATTAGAGATAAAAAGTCTCACAGACTTTCCTGCCTGAGCTGGCTTTGAACCTTGATCCTCAGTGACCTTGTTACTCAGCCTCCTGAGTAACTAGGATTATAGACGTGAGCCACCAGCACCCAGCGCTTCACTGGTTTTAAATTTTGTAGTCCTTTATCAGCTGGGCCCTGTCAGTTTGTGGCCTTCTGGGTTGTGTATTTATCTCCCTGAGCTCTGGACATTGCTGCCTGTAACCTCTGGACTGGAGTCAGATTTAATTCCTTGGTAGTGGGTTGGGGGCTGGTGCAAACTTTTCAGTGTTGGGTTGCAAAGCTGTGCTGCACCCAAGTGTAGGTGGTTCCTGTGCACTGCAGGGCTTTGTGGAGAGTGGAGAATGCCCAGAGCTCAGAGTGAGGATGGACCTAGGTTTGAGTGATACAAGTCTTTTTACTTTTCCATGTTCCCTAACCAAGGTGCTGGCTGCAGGGGTTGAGCACCCATCCCGTGGAAGCAAAAAAGGACTCCAGATGCATTTAGGGTGGGACAGGTGTTAGGTGTCTATGAGAGTCACAAGTCACCAAGATGGGCTGCTGACATCTACAAAGCCCCAGGGAGGAGCCAATGCCACAGCCAGGGCCCATCCTCCCCTTCCCGTCTCCCTGTCCTCCCCTTCCAGTGTCTTGCTGGGGGAGGCAAGAGGGAGTTGAATATGCACACAAAACTGCTCCATGCCCCCCCCAGGATTTGAGGTTTATTATCGAGAGATGATAACTGAACAGTAGTTGTGAAGTATTTGATTTTCTACATACTGGAGCCACTCTGAAGGTCAGTCAAAATGGGGGCAGAAGAAAACAACATTGTAGGAAAACATAGAAACTATTTAGAAAAGCCGATGACAGCACACAGCATTCCTTTCCAGAAAAGGCCCTGGCTGTGGGAACAGGGAGAGGTCCCCAGCATAATTCATGCTGCTGGAATGGCCCCAGACAAGCTTCTAGACTCTGCCTGGTGGGGTTCTCTCCAGTAAGATAGGAGATCTGCACTGGACACTGTGTCCGTCTTCCTTGCATCTTGGCTCTGCTAGCTCATGGTCACCTGACCTTGGAGAAACCCTTTAATTTGCTGGCATGCCAACTGGAGGAATTCTAGGTCACTGCTGGCCGGTTGTGTTCCCAGCTTATCTCTGCGGAGGCAGAGCCCCCGTAGTCTTCAGGGTGTGTGTGTGGGCTCCCCACCACACGTGGCCTTCGTGGGTGAGCCTTTTCTTCCATTTACAAAAAGGAAAGTACTGCTTTGGTTTTTATTTTGAATTGGGGATACATTTAGTACTAAATGACATTCCCAGCATTTTCCCATATCTGAACCTACACTTTATGATAGCATTAAAATAAAAATCCACACCAAGGGCCTGGGAGTTTGGCCTAGTGGTACAATGCCTGCCTAGCAAACATGAAGACCTAGGTTCAATTCCTCAGTACCACATACATAGAAAAAAAGCCAGAAGTGGGGCTGTGGCTCAAGTGGTAGTGCTCTAGCCTTGGGAAAGCTCAAAGAAAGGTCAAGGCCCAGGACTGGCAAAATATAAAAAAGTTTCATGGACCTGCCTGCCCAGCCTGGCTTTGAACCACAATCCTTAGATCTCAGCCTTCTGAGTAACAGCTAGGATTATGGGTGTGAGCCACCGGTGCCTGGCTTTGTTCCACATTTTAATAAAAGGGAAGTCTTTTGCTGGCATTGGCCTTGGACTGGGGTATAGCATTGTGCTTGCCTGCCTGGCTCAAGACTCCAGATTTCATCTTTAGCATTGCCAAGGCGCCTTTGACTGCCCTGTCCTGAAGGATAGAGGAGTTTTGGAGACTTCATTGACCTTTCCATTGAACATTATTTTTAGTCCACAGTGTTAAGTGACATGTGGTCAGTGGTATTAAATAACTAGTTTTCTTTTTGGCTAGAGAAAACCTTTTGGTATCAGTATGGGGACTTGAACTCAGGGCCTCTTTTTATTTTTTTGCCAGTCCTGGGGTTTGAACTCAGGGCCTGGGCACTATCCTCGGACACTTTTTGCTCAAGGCTAGCACTCTGCCACTTGAGACACAGTGCCACTTCCGGCTTTTTCTGAATCGAGGGCTTCGTGCATGCTAGACATGTGACCATTTGGCCCCACTCCCAGGCCCTGCAGGGCCACTTGATAATGGCTTTTCACTCCTGGCTGGCACCTAGCCACTTGAGCCACACCTCCGGTTCCAGCTTCTTGCTAGTTAATTGGAGATAAAAATCTCTTGGATTTGTCTATCATCTGAACAATCCATTAGATAACATTGAATCCACTCTTGTTATTTCACTATCATCTAATTGAGAGGAACCTTAGCATGCTGATATCACTTCTACTCGCAGCATGGTCTGAGACAGTAAAGAATACATAAATGCCGGGGCCGGGAGTTTGGCCTAGTGGTAAAGTGCTTGCCTAGCATGCATGAAGATCCGGGTTTGATGCCTGGGTACCACATACATAGAAAAAAGCCTGAAATGGTGCTGAGGCTCCAGTGGTAGAGCTCTAGCCTTGAGAAAGTCCAGGGACAGTGCTCAGGCCCTGAGCTCAAGCCCAGGACTGGGGGAAAAAAGGGTACATAAATACCTACCAAGTCAAGAATGGCTGCAGCAGCCTCCTTATGGGAGAGGCCAAGTGCCTTCAGAATCTGGAGAAGCGCTCAGGTTCTTGTGGCAAGTTGTCACGGAGATGGTTACAGAATGATAGCCCAGCAATTGCTATCGAGGTTCTCCCAGTCCTGCTGGACAACACTGTGACAGAGATTGCAGCCTGGCTCTCCGCAGCCCTCACTATGCCAGTGTTTTGCCTTCTCTTCCTAGGAACACTATGGAGGCGGTGCCAGCCTGCCAGCTCCGTGATGTGGTCCAGGAGGCCATGGGTGTGGCTGTCGTGGGCATCGACGAAGGGCAGTTTGTAAGTTGGCTTCCTTAGCCCTCTGTCTGCATTTTTCCCTGGTGGCTTGGAAATGATCAAGTCTGTGTCTGGTCTTTGGTAAAGTAACAGCATGCTCTGATTAGCATCCAAAAACCCTGTGACTCCCTCCCGGCTAATCTCCTTATCACAACAGAAGGATCTATTTTACCTTTCCTCTTCCACCTGAACCTCCTGAACGCTGGAATGGCAGGCGTCCGCCACCACAACTTGCTCACTGCACTCATTTTTTGTGCCACAATTTAGTGTTGTTGTGTGGGCAGCTCCACCTCTCCTCATACCTGCTGTCATGAGCTGCTTGGTGGCTCTGCTCTCTTGGCTTTCCAGAAAACTCATTACCATGAGGCTTAACCCAACAGGCAGCCATTTGCTCCAGAGTCCTGTCTCCATTGTTGTGGAGTGACTCGTCTCCAATTAGCCACCAAAAAGTCAGAAGTGGAGCCGTGGCCCCAGTGGCAGAGCACCAACCATGAGTGGAAAAACCAGGAGCATCAGTTTGAAGTCCTGGGTTCAAGTTTTAGTACCAACATACACATACACATAAAAAAAAAAGTTAAATGTCTTCCCAGAGCAGAACAAAGCAAGGACCACCACCCTCTTTCTTAGCTCTGCCTGGTAGTAGCCAAAGTCATCGCACCCCACCTTCCTGCCACTAACTCAGGACTTGAATTCAAGCCTGTGCCTGTTTAGCACCCCCTCTGGCTGAAGAACTGGAAGGAGGAAGCCAAAGCTGTGGTCCTTCCCCTTGGCCTAGGGAGGGCTGTGCTTGGTGTCCTGTGATTACAGAGGAGGCTTTGTCTGGATTTATCCTGGCCTTGGTGGCCTAGTGTGATGTTGGCTCATGGAATCAATTCTCTTCATCGAGCACCAGGGCCCCACTCTCTCCATGTGAGTCTAGACCCCATATTGTGTGGCCTCACAAAATGGTGACATACAGCTTGGGGGAGGGGTGTCTGTGCGTGTGTATTCCAGTATTAGGGCTTGAATTCAGTCTGGATTCTATCCTTAGCCTTTTTTTTTTTGGCTGGTTAATTAGGGATAGGGGTTGTATGGATTTTTCCTATCTGGGCTGCGTTCAAACCATAATCCTCAGCTCTCAGCTTCCTAAATAGTCAGGATTACAGGTGTGAGCCACCAGTGTCAGACACTGCTACAGACACAGCTTTTTTTTTTTGGGGGGGGGGGAGTCATGGGTCTTGAACTCAGCCTGAGCACTGTCCCTGAGCTCTTCAGATCAAGGTTACCACTCCACCCTTGACCCAAGCCCCACTTCCTGTTTTTCTAGAGGTTAATTGGAGATAAAGTCTCAGGTCCTTTTGTGCCAGGGCTGGCTTTGAATCTTGATCCTCAGATCTCAGCCTCTTGAGTAGACAGGATTACAGGCGCGAGTTACCACACTGGGCACTTTTTTTTTTTTTGGCCAGTCCTGGGGCTTGAACTCGGGGCCTGGGCACTGTCCTTGGGCTTTTTCAAGGCTAGAGCTCTACCACTTGAGTCATGGCACCACTTCTGGCTTTTTCTATATATGTAGTACCAAGGAATGGAACCTGGGTCTTTAAAAACAAAAATCAGCACCTTATTCTCTGATTGTCCTAGAGGCCAGAAGTTGGCAGGGACGCTTCCTTCTGAGGAGGGAGAAGGAGGGTCTCAGGCTCTCTGTAGCTTACAGCAGCCCAGGTTTTGCCTGCCAGTCCCGGAGCAGGACATGGCTGGGAAGGGGACTGTCAGCAAAGATGTCTCCTTAGCTGGAGGGGTGTCGGTGGGGTGCCGGTGGGAGAGAGAGGCCCCTTGTTCTCAAGCTCTGGGCTGTTTTGCCTTGTTGAATCAGTGCTCAGGGTAGCAGCTCCCCCTTCTCTCCATTGGTCTTTCCAGTTCCCTGACATCGTGGAGTTCTGTGAAACAATGGCCAACAGCGGGAAGACGGTCATCGTAGCGGCCCTGGATGGGACTTTTCAGAGGAAGGTGGGCACGTGAGCCAGGTCTGCCTGAGGGTTCAGGGGAGGCGAGGAGGACCCTCACCACGCACGGGTGGTACATAAGAAACAGGGTCAGTCAGTCCACTTTTTCTTGGTCTCTCCCTCCTTCCCGCCCCCCTCCCCCCCGCCTCTTTCTTTCTTTTTTTTGCCAGTCCTGTGATTTGAATTTGGGGCTTATGCACTGTCCTTGGACGCTTTTTCTCAAGGCTGGCACTCTGCCACAGCACCACTTTTGGCTTTTTCTGTGTATGTGGTATTGAGGACTCAAACCCAGGGCTTTATGCATGCTAGGCGAGCACTCTACCACGAGGCTATGCTCCCAGGCCTGCATAAGACCTTTATCTTCAGTTAACTACCAAAAACCTACAAGTAGTACTGTGGCTCAGTTAGTAGGGTGCTAATTAGTAAGGTGCCATCCTGGAGCAAAAAAGCTCAGGGACAGCGCCCAGATCCACACCAGAGAGAGAGAGAGGATGAGGCGTACCTGGCTGGGTAATGGGCATGCCTGTCTTTCTTCTGTGGATGTAGGCCTTCGGTGCCATCTTGAATCTGGTGCCCCTGGCAGAGAGCGTGGTGAAGCTGACGGCTGTGTGCATGGAGTGCTTCCGGGAAGCCTCCTACACCAAGAGGCTGGGCCTGGAAAAAGAGGTAACTCCCCAGGCCTCTCACTTGGGCGGGCTGGGGTTCTGCCTGCGTCCAGCTCCTCCACACCTATTCCTTTGCATCTCTGCCACCAGGTGGAGGTGATTGGTGGAGCAGACAAGTACCATTCTGTGTGTCGCCTCTGCTACTTCAAGAAGTCCCCATCCCGGCCCGCAGGGCGGAACGACAAAGAGAACTGCCCTGTGTTGGGAATGTCGGGGGAGGCCACGGCCGTCAGGAAGCTCTTCGCCTCTCAGCAGGTCTTGCAGTGTAGCTCTGTCCACTGAGGGGCCTGAAGCTCCTGCCGCCATGCCCCCCCAGGAGGCCAAGTGGCCTCAGAGAAGCGGTCCAGGCTCTGATGGGGCTGCTGCCTGCAAAGAACACTGTCTCCGGACAGGCCCTCCAGGCCTGGTTGCCTGTGGCCTCCTCCACCTGGCCTGCCACTTCCCCTCTTGGCCACCGAGAAGACTGTCCCCAGGTTGGGGCTGGGCGTGCCTCGTGGCTGGGCATCTGGCTGCCGCCAGCATCCCCTCTGGGGGAGGGTCAAGCCACACGTTATGACACCCGTACATCTGGCCTCTTCCTCTTCCGTGGTTTTCACTGCCCAGTTTCTCTTCTCCCTGGTATTCTGTGCAATTGTGCATTTGGGGGGCTCCAACAGGTCCACGGAGGATTGCCTGGACTCCAGCCCTCTCACTGCCCTTTAAACTTTAACTAATGCCCTTCCTGCGCTTTCCAGAAAGCAGGGCATAGTCAGTGCTTGTTTTATAGTATATGAAATCAGGGATCGGGAGTTTGGCCTAATGGTAGAGTGCTTGCCTAGCATGCAGGAAGACCTAGGTTCAATTCCTTGGAAGTGGTGCTGAGGCTCAAGTGGTAGAACTCTAGCCTTGAGAAAGTCCAAGGACAGGGGTCAGGCCCAGAACTGGCCAAAAAAAAATAATAATTAAAAATATTTAGTATATGAAATCAATAAGACTAAAATTCTTGTGTTATTGAAGGCTCACGGCTTGGTGGCCTGGGTTTCCCCATGTCTCCTGGGCAGCATCCACGTGGTCTAGTGGGGATTTCTTCCCAGATCTTTTTGTAGCTTTACTGTTTTCTTAAACCACAACCTTTTCAACAGAAATGCTCACAAAGCATGTCCTAAACAGGACCAGTCACCAGCCTTTCTGTCCATCTGGCTTCGGGTTGGAAAGCCAGCAAATCTACTTCCAGCTTTTGGGTGGTTCATTGAACATGAGTCTAAGGAACTTTCCTACCAGGCCGGTTTTGAGCCATAATCTTCAGATCTCTACCTCCTGAGTAGTTAGCATTACAAGAGTGAGCCCCCAGTGTGCAGCTTGGGTTCCTTGTGTAAGACTTGGTGGAGCTGAGAGCTGAGGATCATGGTTCAAAGTCAGTTTGGGCACAACAGTCTTTGAGACTCTCCTCTCCAATTAACTCAAGTGGTAGAGCATTAGTCTTGAGTTGAAGAGCTCAGAGACAGTACCCAGGCCCAGAGTTCAAGCCCCAGAACTGACCAAAACCAAAAGACAATGGCTTGGGAGCTCGGATGGCTCAGCTGTGCCGCAGTTAGTGGACTAGGGCAGTTCCTTGGCTGGGGTGCTCAGGTTTGATGTGCCCTGGTGCAGCGGTCAGTTCCCAGAGGCCTCTGCTCTGCCCTGCCCATGCTGTGCCCAGCTTGCACACTTGTCATCTCCCTCATGCCACAGCTAGAAGAGGCTGTGCTCATACTTGGAATTTTGAAATCGCCAGGGTCCACCGTTGCTGGCTCCCTATCATTGCAGAGTTCTTTCAGGGGCCTGGCGGTCTGCTAGACTTGGGCTCACTCTCCCAGGGTTATTTAATAGGGTCTCTGGAACCTGGCCCCCACCCTCCCATGGTGCCCTTCTGTCAGCTGACAGCTGAGAAGGAAAGTGTTATGAGAAAAGGCATTCAGGGGGGGCCGATCCCCCAGCCCCTCTAATTCCATAAAGGCAGTCCAGAAGAATCTGCCTTGTTTACAAGCTGAGCACAGTGGCTATTTTGGGATGTCTGTGGAGGGCAGTGTAAGAGCGAAACCCCAGGCTGAGAAGTGCTCTGGGCACACAGGAAGGGTTCTTCCCAAGGCAAGTTCCAGGTTGATACTAGAGCTCTGGCAGAGCACCTACAGGCTTCCTGCCGAATCCAGTCCTACCCCAGACTGAGGCCCAGCCAAGGACCATGGAAGCTGGATGAGAAAAACATTTATTCACCTCTGAACCAGTATAACAATGGAGAGTTGTCTCCACCAAGGCTTAATACATTCAAGCAGTCAAGGGCTCGCGCCCTTCCCACGCTGTGCTGGAGTATGTACATAAAGCTGGGTGTTACCAGGCAGAGCCCCTCCCTCCTGCCAGGGGTAGGAGCAGGAAGGGAGTGCTGTCTGTGCCCCCTGAGATGGGCACCAGTGCCACCATACCTGTCAAGGCAGCCAGGGGACAATTGGCACAGCGGACAAAGTGAGTGAGCACAGAGCCCAGCCAAAGGGTGGGATGACCACTGGGAGCTGGAGTGGCAAACCTGAGTGAGGAGGTTGGGTACTGGGCCCAGCACCCCAGAGAGACAGGTGTGGGGACCTCCCAACCCCATCTTTGGTAGAGAATCCAAATGAGCCGTTCCCACCGCCTCTGGGACGGGCGCTGTACACTGGGTTGGAGGCTGGCGGCTGGCAGGTGGCTGCAAACAGCACATCACAGGGCGCTTTCCTGCTCGGGGGCACTAAAAGTTAGTGGGGCTGGGATACAGCTCAGTAATGTAGGGCCCAACCCCAGCACCACAAAGAAAAGAAGCAGTGAGGAAACGTCTAGCTAAAACCCATTCCTAACAAGTGCCTTGCATAGGTGGCACGGGGACCTTTAGGCACAGGCACTTGGGTGGGGCTGCAGGAGGTTGGCAGGAGGGGCACAGGGAGGAGTGGCCCCAGCGCTCTCCTCCCCTAGGCTGCTCAGTACACAGGGGGGGGCTGGTAGCCCTCGGTGGTCTCTGCGTTCTGGGTGAAGGGCGGCTGCTGGTAGTTGTCCACAGATGCGCCGGGGTAGGAGGTATAGGCCGTGTTGGGGTCTGGAGTGGGGTCCACGTAGTTCTGAATGAAATCCTCTACTCCAGCCTTGTAGCGCTGGTAGGCCAGGGAGGCCAGCACACCCTGTGGAGACCGCAGATGTGGGCAGGGTGAGGGGCCATCAGCAAGCACTCTACCTTGATCTACTGGCAGGGGTGGGGGTGGGGGGGCAGCACTGAGCTTCCCCCCCCCTCCAGTTGACCACGAGCCCACCAGTCCAGGTCCACTCACCCAGGAGAAGATGGAGAAGAAGCTGAAGGTGATGGCGGCCCGGGCTGAGTCGGCTCCCACAGGCACTTGCTCAAGTTTGGTGGCTGACCACTGGTTTGTAAGGAAGCAAAACCCTACAAACCACAGGAAGGTCCAGAGAGCTGGGGAGAAGACAGAGAGGAGGCTGGCTCCACAGAGGACAGGGGCTCCCAGAGCCTCGGGATGGGGAAGCTGCTGGAGCAGAGGAGGGGCCGAGGGGAGGGATTGTGGAGGGGACCCAACCAGGAGGCCAGAACCCCACATTGGTGCCCCAATACCACTGGGCTTCTGTGCCATCCGCAGTATATAGCATGACCCAGCCAAAGTGTCCATTCTCCAACCTCCCCAGGCCTCCAGGCCCCACAATCAGCCCGGCACTAGCAGCTCTCCCTCTCCCGGGAGCAGAGAGCAGTGCCAGGGGTGGATACCTGAGAAGAGGAGGTCACCAATGACCAGGTATTTGCGGTCAGTGGCGTTGCTGATCTGGGGGAAGTAGATATCCACCACGAAGAAGAAGGCTGAGGCCAGGAAGGCCAACACCCCAATGGCACAGCCGTAGCGACAGGCATCCTCGTTCTGGTTGAACACACAGTGCAACTCAATAGACTGCGGGGTGTTGCTGTATCCTTCACCGAAGATGCACGAGAAGACAATCAAGGCGAACATCTGAGGGGAGGGGTGGGTGCACAGGGTGGGTGCCGGACCCTGGAGACCCCTGCAGGCTGTGGGGACACTGGCCCATCCCTCGAATGCTGCCCCTCCTTTCTGGTGCTGTGGTTGCAATGTAGGGCCTGAGTAATGTCTCTGAGCTTCATTACTCAAGGTTAGAGCCCTTGCCATTTGAGCCAAGGCTCTAACTTGTGGCTTTTTGGCAGTTAACTGGAGAGAAGAGTCTCCTGAACTTTGCTGCTTGGACTGCCTTTGAACCGTGATCCACAGATCCCAGCCCTGTGAGTAGCTAGGATTTACAGGCATCAGCCACAGCCGCCTGGCTCTCCCCACTCCCCCCACACACACATTTTAAAAAAAATTTTTGGAGATAGGGTGTTGGTAACCCAAGCTGTCCTGGACCTCAAGATCCACCTGTCTCAACCTCCTGAGTTCTGGGATTACAGATGTGTGCCACCATGCCTGGTTGCTGTTCCCTTTTGAGACTGGCACTCTACCCCTTCTGGGCATATTGGAGTTTGGTGATGAGCAAACTGTCCCCTGGCCATGACCTGACCACAGTCTCCCCTACCAGGGGCCCTGGGGATTCCTGGACTGAGAAGACTTGAGGGAATCAGCCAAGGAGGGGATCTCCGGAGAGGGAACTGCCCCTTCCTTCCAGGCTGCCTGCCTACAGAGCTGAACTCATCTGGTGCAGGACAGAGAAGGTCAATCACCTGCCCTGCCCTCATCTTCCCCCCACGCCCCTCTACAGTGAACTGAACACCTCTGGAAAGCCCTGCCAAGGCCCAGGGTTCCTGCCTCTCCACGCTCCCTCCCAGCAGCCTCCCTAGCCCCCTCCAACCCTCTGGGTCCAGGTGGGAAGCCTGCTTCCACGACAGTTCTGGCTCCTGTTGGTATCCTGTTCCCTCCTAGGGCTTTCCAGGCACTTGGGGGAGGACAGGGCACTGCACTCAGAGACTCACAAAATGCCAGGATGGGGGTGGAGAGTTCACCAGCTCAACTCCCCAGAGGAACTCCCCCCGCTGGGGATACCCTCATGTCACCACGCCGCCGAAGCAGACGTGGATGAGGCTGAGGGCCCCTGAGGCCCCTGGGACTTCCCGGGGACCCTCTCCTGCCACCCCGCGGCTCTCAATCCGGCTCTGGACTGGCAGTCACAAGCCCCACCCCCAGCTGCCGAGGAAGCCGGAACTCCAGGGCCGGGAGCCCAGTGCTGGGCAGAGCTCCCGGCACTACCACCCTGACCCACAGGGCATCTTTATCTGTCCGCTCCTAGGCGCAGCCAGGATGGAGCCCATCAGATCCCGGCCGGCCGTGAAGCACCGCCCAAGGCTGTCCGGGAGCGGGCAGGCGCACTCTGGATGCGAGGGCCGCGGCTCCGCCTGGCACCCCAACACCTGTCCAGCTTTCAGCGGGTTATCACGGAGCCCCCGCCCCGCCCAGGCCCGGTGCCCGGGCGTGGGGAGAGGGGCACATCGACGGTCACCCGGGCCTGGTGAAGCCGGCCACAGCCGGGCCTGGCAGGGAAGGAGGCCCCGCTCCGTCGGGCCGGGCAGGGCAACCCCGCCACGTAACCCACGTGGCTTAGAAAGACCCCCGAGGTGAGTCCCCCGCGCGGGGAGTCTCCGGCTCCGATCACCTGCTCCGAAACTTCCCGAGCCAGTCCGCTGCCGGCGGGGCGCCGGGGCCGGCGGGCGGAGCGGGCCGGGATCCGGGAGGGGGCGGCGGGCGGGCCCAGGCCCCGCGCGCGGGGGGCACTCGACGCACCCACGCGGGGGTGGGTGGAGGGCCGAGGGCCCCGGGCCGCGGGGGGCGGAGCCTGGGACCGGGACGTCGGCCCCACGCGCGCCGCCAGGCCCCGGACGCGCGGCCGCCGCCACCTGTCGCGTCCCGGAGCTGGCGGGCCGCGGGGGCTCGGCGGGCAGGGCCGGGTGGAGGGGTCCCCGACCTACCATGCACAGGGCGCGCGCCACCACCTGCGGCTTCGTCAGGAAGCTCCGCAGGTCGAAGGAGCCGCCGGCCTTGGCCGCGCCGTAGGCCCCGCTCTCCATGTCGCCGTCGCCGCGCTGCCGCCACCACCGCCGCAGAACGCGAGAACCCGCCGGGCCGCCCCGCCCTCCCCACCCGCGGAGGCCCCGCCCTCCCGCCCGCGGAGGCCCCGCCCACGGGGGCGTGGCCGCCGGCCGCCAGGGACCGGGGGCAAAGTGCGGCCCTCGCCAGCCGCTGCCCCGCGGCAGGTGGCGGCCCCAGGGGCCGGCGCCCGGAGCGGCGGGGAAGGGGTGCGGCCCCTGCGCTCCGGGTCCCCCGCAGCACACTTCCTGGGCTTCGCTGGCCCGCCGCCACCGGACAGGGTCGGAAGTCCTCGGGAGCAGAGGCTGGCGCCCTGCCCTGAGGTCCTCTCCTCGGGGAAGCGGGCTGCCGGCCGCGCCTCCCCAGGACCCAGGCCTCCAGGTCCCCGCCCCCTCCCCGTCCCCTCCCAGCTCCACCGAGGCCTGGGGCTGCCGCCCGGACGAAGGACGAGCCCGGGCTCCACCCGGGTAACAGCCCGTCCAGGCTCCTAACCCCTTCCCGTCCGTCCGTCCGTCCGTCCGTCCTTCCCGGGCCAGGCCCAAGCTGCCGAGGACAGAGGGGCTGCTGTACACACAAAACCCAGGATCCTGATACCAGGGCAGAGGTAGGAGAGGACTAGGATATAACTCAGAGAGAGAGGGGGAGGGGGCAGGGGAGGGGGGAGGGGGAGAGAGGGGGAGGGAGACAGAGAGAGAAGAGAGGAGAGAGAGAGCTAACCCTCGCCACTCAGAAAGCTGAGCCCTGAGGAGGCAGGGGGAACGTGCTGGCTTCAAGGAGTTGTGACACCCTTTGCTAAGGACAGGTAAGGCGTGATGAGAGCGGTGTACCCGGTGTGGACAGCCAGAGGCCAGGGCCGCCTGGGGGATGGAGGGGGGCTGGTCCTTCCTAGAGCCATCCCCTGCCTCTCCCCCACCCCACTGCGGGCTGCCCAAGAGCCACTGCAGGCAGGCAAAGGCCCCACAGATGCACTGCCTTTCTCTCTACCTCCTGAAATTCTTACACCAACACTGAAGTACGTGAAGTCCCCTGGGTCTAAAGGGTCGTGGCTGGCAGGCCTTTCCCGTCCCCTTCCCTCACATTCTCTGTGTCTCCTCCCCTCCCCTTCCCCTCCTTTCTTTTTACTAACTTATTTCTAGCCAGGGGCTTCTTCCTGCCGCAGCCTCCTGAATACTGAAATTACAGGTATTCACCAACAAGCCTGCCTTTTTTCTTTTTAGTACCAGGGCTTCTTTTTCTTCTCAGTACTTATATTATGTACATTAAAGATACACAACATGTGCTCTGGGATACGCAGGGATAGCTGACAGTCTCCTGGAAAGGAGCAGACAAGTCTGTCCTCACAGTGGCTATGCAGTGCGAGCCCCACACGCCACGCGGCCCAGTTTTATTGCCTCTGGTGCTCGCATGCTTTAGGTCTCTGAGCTGCACATATCACTTAGTTGCTATTCTGTGTCCTCTGACCTACACCAACTCCCCCCTCCACCCCCAAGGCTTTTCTTTGATCCGAGGATGGGTCCTTCTGTAGGGCCCAAAGGCAAGGTCCAAGTTACTCCCACGGGACTCTGGTCACCATCTTGACACCAAAGTTGCTGATGGGCTGGGTCAGGCAGGCATGCCTCTTTTCCACCCTCTGCCGAGCCCCCTCTTGTTTTATGGTGCCTCTGTGCCCTGGGCAGGAAGACAAGAGGCTTACTCACCCCACTAATTGAAGTGGGGTGCTGAGTCACTGAGTGGCCAAACATTGTTCCCTGGTTATGTGGCTGGTGGCAGCCAGGTCTCTGAACCCCACTTTATAGGAGAGAAGAGTGAGGTGCCATGCTCACCCGTGAGGATGGCCTGTGGACAGGATACACCAGAGAAAAGGGATCCTCGAAGCAGGACAAGTGTCATATGGGAAGTTCAAGAAGGCAGGAGCTGCCCTGGGTCAGCAGGTGGCGGGCACAGGCTGGGACCTCAACTTAATGCAGTCATGAAGTAGTGGCCTTGGGAAGGAAGTCCCGCCACTGTATCCCCGGGACAGGCTGACCAATGCTTCTGTGCATCTTGCCTGGCCCACGTGGCACTCAGCAGACCCACGAGAAACATGGAAAAAGCCAGGTCCTGGTAGCTCATGTCTGTAATACTAGCTACTCAGAGGGCTGAGGTGTAAGAATCGGGATTAAACGCCAGTCTGCATGGGAAAGCTTGTGAGACACTTCTCCAATGAGTCACCGAAAGGCAGGAAGTACAGCTGTGGCTCAAGTGATAGACTGCCAGCCTACAAACAAACCAACATAGCCAGGAACCAGTAGTTCACAGATGTAATCCTAGCTACTCACGAGGCTGAGATCTGAGGATCATAGTTCAAAGCCAGCCAGAAAGTCCAAGAGAGTCTCATCTTCAGTTAACATCAAAAAGCCAGAAGAGGGGCCGGGAGTTTGGCCTAGTGGTTAAAGTGCTTGCCTAGCATGCATGAAGACCCGGGTTCAATTCCTCGGTACCACATACATAGAAAAAAGCCAGAAGTGGTGCTGAGGCTCAAGTGGTAGAGCTCTAGCCTTGAGAAAGTCCAAAGACAGTGCTCAGGCCTTGAGCTCAAGCCCAGGACTGGCAAAAAAAAAAAAAAAAAAAAAAAAAAGCCAGAAGAGGAGGTGCTGTTCAAATGGTAGAACACTAAACTTGAGCATGAGCGCGCAGGGGTATGGTCCTGACTCTGAGTTCAAGAGAGAGGGAGGGGCTAGTTGACCACTGAAGGGCACCTGGGGCACAGGGTACACCCTTGTCTCGTACATGTCAGTAACCATCTTCGGGATGGGCCTGTTGGTATGCCCCCTTTCTTACTGTCTTGGTGGCAGCCCTGACCTGTAAGCCCTGCTCCCTTTGCTCCCACCAGGGCCCCGGGTTCACAGGGGTGCTCAGCAGCTCGCCCAAGCCACCCCTGCCCAGAGTTGCAGGGTTTACCAAGTCCAGCTGAGTATCCTAGAAGCGATGGCTGCCTACCAGCAGGCACGTGGGTCCCAGGGGCAGCTCCCCTGTGGGTTGGGCTGGCTGCCCTCAGGCAGGAGACCTGGCAGGCATGGCTGCCCCATGAGCTCCCTTCTCTTCTGGGCAGTGGTTGGGTCCCAGCCACCTCCCCTTCCAGCCCAGAAGGGTACTCTCACCCGGGGGCACCAGCGTGCAGCGCTGCTCAGGACGCTGATGCTGTCTTCAGCCTGGCACTAGTACCAGCCGGATGTCTGGGTCAGCTGGAAGAAGTGGGCAGGCTGTCCATGCAGAGGCTTCTGTTGATGCAGACATGCCCATCCTTCCTGACCAGGCGGTAGGTGATGGGAGGACACCTCCATCCTGGAGCCCGATCCTCTGTCCCACAGGGAGAAGTTAGCTTGCAGCTGGGACACTGGCTCTGGCAGGGTGGGGAGAGACTACTACAGACAGGGTTGGTACCCTAATATAACATGCCTGACAAGCCCAGGGCTTTGTGTGGCTGCCGCCTCCCCCAGGCAGCCCACAGGATTACCCTGTGTGTCTGAGTGTCTAGCCTGCTGGCAATGTGACCACACAATTGCCCTTTCAGTGTGGTGTATTTCAGGTTTCCAGACTTAGAAAGGAAACATGCAAGGCACCCAGTTACATTTGAATTTTACACAAGCAGTGATGACTTTTGCAGAAGCAGTATGTCCTGTGCAAAACATACGTGGCATCCTCAATTACATTCAGTAAGTAAAAAATCTTAGCAGGGTGCTGGTAGCTCACACCTGTAATCCTAGATACTCAGCAGGCTAAGATCTGAAGATCGTGATTTGAAGCCAGCCTGAGACTTATCTCCAATTAAACACCAGAAAACCGGAAATGAAGCTGTGGTTTAAAGTGCGTGGCAGAAGGCTAGCCTTGAGCTGATGGGCTCAGGAACAGAACCCTCGAGTGCAAGCCCATGACTGACAAGCAAAGAATATAGGAGTCGAGACTCCCAGAATTCTAGACTCTGAACCCCTTACTAATTAGCGGCAATCCACATCTGGGTCCATCCTTACCACCTCCTAAATGCCGAATGGGGCCTGTGCCCTGGGACGCTCCTGCCATTATCTTGTTTTCAGGCATAGCACTGGAGGCTTGGAGGCTAAGAGAGGACCCACCTGTCCCCCAGTGTGGGTGGGGACCTGAGCCTCACCTGTCAGGTTCCTATCTGGCACCCGCTCTCCTAGCATTATTGGGTCGAGAGGCAAAGAATAGAGGAGAGACTCCATCTAATCTTTGTCAAGCCATAGCACTTGGTCTAGCCAGCAAAACTTCCTGGTCCTCACTGCCCAGGGCTCTCAAGGAAGACCCTCGGGGATGAATGGGGTGGAGAGAAGAAGCAGGCAGCACTTGGAGCTGATACAGGGTGGAGTGGGGGTCTGAAACCAGCTTTGGCTACTTGCCAGTTGCTGGGGCAACTTCCTCAGTCTCCCAGAGCCTCCAGGCTGGAAGCTGGAGCCTCAGAGGAGCTGTGATAGTGAGCTGAGATCAGTTACAGCAAGGGCTTGGCCTAGTGGGGTGCCAGTGGCTCTTGACTGTAATCCTAGCAACTCAGGAGGCTGAGATCTGAGACTGAGCTTTGAAACCAGGGTGAGCAAGAAAGTCTTTTTTGTTTTTTTTTCCATATGACTCGAAGCTCCCATTAACCAGCAAAAAGTGGAAGTGGAGCTATGTGGCTCAAATGGTAGAATACCAGCCCTGAACAAAAATGCTAAAGGACAGTGTCCAGGCCCCGAGTTCAAGCCGCAGTGCTGGCAGAAAAAGAGGGAGGGAGGGAAAGAGGGTAAAGAAAAAGGGTTTTTGTTTTATTTTGTTTTGCCAGTCCTGGAGCTTCAGACCTGAGCACTGTCCCTGAGCTTCTTTTGCTCAAGACTAGCATTCTACTACTTGAACCATAGTGCCACTTCCAGATTTTTCTGTGTATGTGGTAGTGAGGAATTGAACCCAGGACTTTATGCATGCTAGGCAAGCACTCTACCACTAGGCTACATTTCCAGCCCGAAAGAAGGGTTTATAAATAATGGCTCATTAGCCCTAGGTATGGCCCCCAGGCAGGATAGCGTCACACAGGCATGAGTCTGGGCACAGCCCCGGGGCTGGCAGCCTGTTCTCCTTTCCCACTGTCATGCCCAGGACCCCACTCAATCCCTCAGGAGCTCCCCATTTGTCAGCCCCCCATGCCATCCCCCTCCCCTCCAGCTGGACCCTGGCACTCACTGGCCCACAGCTCCCAGTACATCTGCAGCCTGGCGCTAAGCCCATTGGATGCCCAAGGTGCAGACGGCCTGGCAGGAGTAGGTGAGCAGGCTGGGCTGACTTGAGTGTGACACGGATGTTGAAGTAGGCTGGCTGGTGGGTTCTTATCACTCTTCTGTCCACCAGGGTATTCTGGCTAACCAGGAGGGAGCAGGTGATGGGCAGGGGTGCCCAGGGCACATGGCATGTTATAACTACCCACTGGCTTTGGGGATAGACCTGCAGGACTTTGTAGGTGATAGAGATGTCTGGGGTGGTACCTAGGAGGGAACGAGTCCAGGAAGGAAGGAAGGAAGGAAGGAAGGAAGGAAGGAAGGAAGGAAGGAAAATTTATCACACCTCTTAAGAAAATGCTGGTTTCAACTGGGAACTGGTGGCTCACGCCTATAATCCTAGCTACTCAGGAGCCTGAGAGCTGAGGATCACAGTTTAAAGCCAGCCCAGGCAAAAAAGTCCTTCAGAGTCTTTTCTCCAACTAGCCACCAAAAAGCTAAAAGGAGAGGCGTGGCTAAAGCACTAGCCTTGAACATAAAAGCTAAGGGTTCAAATGCCAATACTAGCCCATTAAAAAAAGAAAAAAAAAAGACCACCATGTCCTTAGACGCCCAGCGCTGCTGGGCTACCTGCAGCAACCATACGGCAGCAGGCAGGCGCTCCTGGTGCCCGGCACAGTGACAGGTGACAAGGCCTGGGACTCCTGACAGCTCCCTTACAGCTCATTGCTATGTCTGTCACCTGACTCACAGTGAGGGCCTCCCTGTGTCACCCCAGGACGGCTCCTGGCATACGGTGAGTGGAGGCCAGGGAAGCCTGGACCACCCACAATGCACCGGGCACTCAGACAGCGGAGACACATCCAGCTGCTAAGGCTAGCGTCGTGGGGCTGAGAGCTACAGGGACAGTGGCTGGGACCTGCTCAACTGGGCCTGCACAGCCACCACCAGGTCTGTCTCATCGGAGTCTCCACCACAGCATCACTGGCTCGTGCTCTACCAATGAGCCGTGCCGACAAACCATATTTTTTCTTTTTCTTTTTCATTTTGGTCAGTCGTGGGGCTTAAAGTCTGAGCTTTTCAACCCAAGCTCTAATTTTCTGGTGGTTAATTACAGATAAGAGTCTCATGGACTTTAGTGCCCAGGCTGGCTTTGAACCTTGATCCTCAGATCTCAGTCTCTTGAGTAGCTAGGATTACAAGCATGAGCCACTGAGCCCAGCAAAAAGGTTATTTGCTTTTTAATACACAATCATTGATTTGATAAAGCAGAGCTGCTGCTAGACTTCGAGCTTAGAGCCACTCTCTGAGCCATTGCAATTCCATCCATAGTTATTTCAGTTTGACTCTTGGGACAAAGAAGCCCAAAGGCATCTTAGAGGCTGGTAACTCATGCCAGGGAAGTGGGGGTCCCCCTGAAGCCCCCTTGCACCTCTTGTGTTCCCTTCAAGAGGAGAAATGAGCTAGACAGCTAGACATATAAATGTAGAAAGGGAACCAGGAGTGTGGCCTAGTGGTAGAGTGCATGAAGACCCAGGTATCATGTACATAGAAAAAGCGGGAAGTGGTGCTGTGGCTCAAATGGTAGAGCTCTAGCCTTGAGAAAAAGGCCCAAGGACAATGCTCAGGCCCTGAGCTCAAGCTCCAGGACTGGCACAAAAAAAGTGTAGAAAGGTAGAAAGGAAATGTTGCCCCATTTTCACTTCAATGGCCAAGAATAGAAGTTTCATTTGCATAAGTCTGCGGCTGGGCATTTACTGTCTATTCAAACAAGGAGTGTGTGTGTGCCCACACATGCACATACACACTCATTTTCATTGTTTGGTTTGTGGACTTAGTGTGTCAATAAAGGGCAGTAGTCTATCCCTAATTTAGCATGCAGCTATTAAGTCAGAACTTTGGGATACTGAGATGTCACATGTAAATCAGAGAAAGGAATATCAAGGGCCCCCTGGGGACCAGAAGTTAAGTCAAGTAGAGGCTGGCTTAGGGAAGAGTCTCCTTCTGGGAGAGGTCTGTACTAAAGAAAGAAGGACATAACCCTAGCTCCTTGGGAGACTAAGATCTGAGGATCAAGATTCAAAGCTATGTATCTTCCTGGGAAGACAAATTCAAGAGGTTCTTATCTCAAATTAACCACCAAAAAGCCAGAAGCACCAACCTTGAGCAGAAAAAACTAAGCAAGAGCATGAGATCTTGCTAGGGCTGTGGCTTAGTGGTAAAGGGCTTGCCTGGCATACGTGAAGCCCTGAGTTGGATTTCTCAGTACCACATAGACAGAAAAAGCCAGAAGTGGGGCTATGGCTCAAGTGATAAAGCACTAGCCTTGAGCAAAAGAAGCTCAGGGACTGTGCCCAGGCCCTGAATTCAAGTCTCAATCCTAGCAAAAAAGAGAGAACGCGCGCATGAGATCTTGAGTAGATTCAGTTGGCTGAGCAGAAGTCATGGGCTGATTTGACAGAAGAGGCAGGCAGGATTCTGCCCCTGCTCAGGTACTTTCCAGAGAACCAGCTATGGCTTTTTTAAGAGCAACACCAAATATGTGTGTGTGTGTGTGTGTGTGTGTGTGTGTGTGTGTGTGTGTGTGTGTCCCTCCTCTCTTTCTCTCCAGTAAATGAGGAAATGATAGGTGAGCCAGCCTATGCCTCCTCTAAGCGAGAGAGACCTACATGCATACACCCCATGAGAAACAGAGGCATGTCCGGCTCTGGCCTGCGTAGCTGGCCACACAGGTAAGGGACAAGACAGGGAGGTGACCACGTGCCCACACCCTGACTGACACAGGGGCTTCTGATGGGGAGAGGGGCAGGCAAGGAAGAGAGGGGAAAATGAGGAGCAAGTAGTTGGCATTGAACGTGGGCCAGGCTGGGGTCTGGGGACTTGTCACCACCTCTGCTCCTCCCAGAGGACCCCATGGACAAAGACCCAGTGCTCTCCAGCTGCCTCCAATGGCGAGGCAGCCTCCCCTGCTGGTTCCCACGAGGGATTCTAGCTTCTCCCAGCCATCTCCTGGCCCAAGGGGCCCCCTCCTGGGTCAAGGCGCTCCCCAAAGAGCTCCCCACCTGGCTTGGCAGGTGGGGGGGGATTCTGCTCCTCCCCTCTCCTCCCACCCCACCCCGCTCCATCACCCAGAAATCCCACCTCCACCTGTCCAGCCTGCCTTCCTCACTCCCCAGTGCCCTGCAGGGTAGAGGCTGGGTTCCAGAGAGGTCCAGATGGCTCTACCAGCCCCCCCCTCCCCATCAGCTTCCTTGAAACCAAGGATCACATATGGGAGGCTTTGACCCAGCCAGGGACCCTTCTCCCTCCAGCACCTGGGGGGCTACTCACCTTCTGCGTCCTCTTTGGAGAAGCTGCCGGAAGCTGTAAGAGAGGGGAGGGGGGGTAGGGAGCGCCCTGCAGGGGAGCCCAAAGCCAGCCCAGCCCAGCGAGGAGGTCAGGGAAGCCCATTGTTCAGGTGATGGAGCAGTGATGTGACCACCCGCGCCGTCAGCAGGGGGCTGGTGGGAGCGTGGAGGCCACCCTGCCTTCTCTGTCCCTGCCTTCCCCAGCACGGCTACTTCAGGCCACCTCCTGTGCTCCCCAGTGCTCCCAGGCTCTAAGCCCACCCCGAGGCCCTGGCGGCCCTTCCCAAGGTGTCCCCAGGGCCTCACCCAGCTTGGCCAAGCAGAACAGTTGAAGCAGCATCTTGCCTCCTCAGTGGGGCTGCGTGGGGCCTCTGCTCAGACTCAGTGGAGCTTCCTGCACATGGACCCTCCTCCACCTGGGGCCCAGGCAGGCTCCTGCTCCCTGGTGCTGCCTGCAGGGTGAAGACTGCAACCCCCCAGCCACCCTCCCTCCCACCCGGGCTGGGCACAGAAGAGACTTGCGGGCCCAAAGCAGCCAGCTGTCCCCTGGCTCCTGGGAGAGGTGGGTAGAATCTGAGCCTTGGAGCCATCATGGCTGCGTTGAGGCACCCGGACTCTTGGCAGGCGAGAGATCCCTGCATCTCCACTTCAGGACTCTGCGGCAGTGGGGAAGCCAGGTCATGTGTGCTGTTTGAGGTGGGGCGATTCCCATGCGGGGCCTTACAAGACAGACTGGAGATGTGGCTGGCTGCATGGCAACTTCTGCCCAGATACCAGTGGTTCACATCTGACCACCAGTTGTACAAGCTAAACCGCTGACTGGACGAGGCCCCGGCCACCCCATGAGTGTGATGTAGTGGTCACGAGCTCTACTTTTCTTCATGCCAGCAGATGGCAGAGAGCAAAGGGCTGGTCATCTCCAGGGACCTGGGCCCGAGGCTCATTCAGGCAAAATAAAGATGAAGCCATGTCGGCAACTGTGGTGCATCTTTGCAGGTGCCCTGAGCAGAGTCATGGGCCTTCCAGACTGGGGGCCACTGGCGCCTGCCTGCCCTTCTAGGAGGGTATTACTCAAGCCCAGACCTAGGAAGCCTGGCTGGTGGCTCTCTTGCCAGGGTCAGTGACTTCGTGCAGAGAAGCAATCATTCAGGACGCCAGTTGTGGTGGCTCACGCCTGTAATCCTAGCTACTCCGAGGCTGAGATCTGAGGATTAAGGTTCAAAGCCAGCACAAAAGGACCTGAGACTCTTATCTCCAGGAAAATGGGAAGTAGGGCTTGGCTCAAGGGTAGGACTGTAGCCTTGAGCTGAAGAGCTCTGGGACAACGTCCAGGCTGATTTCAAGCCCCATGACCCCCCCCCCAAAAAAAAAAATCATTCAGGGGCAGGAGCTCAGCCTAGTGGTAGAGTGTTTGCCTGGCATGCACAAAGACCCAGGTTTGATTCCTTGGTACCACATACACAGAAAAAGCTGGAAGTAGTGTTGTGACTCAAATGGTAGAGCTCTAGCCTTGAGAAATCCCAAGGACAGTGCTCAGGCCCTGAGTTCAAGGCCCAGGACCACCAAAAGAAAAAAAAAGAAAAATTAGTCAGGTGTTTTTTTTTTTTTTTGGGGGGGGGGGGTTGGTCCTCCTGGGGCTTGAACTCAAGGCCTGGATGCTGCCCTGAGCTTTTTCCCCTCAAGGCCAGTGCTCTACCACTTTGAGCCACAGCTCCACTTCTGGTTTTCTGGTGGGTAATTGGAGGGAAGAGTCTCACAGACTTCCTGAGTGGGCTGGCTTTAAACCACGATCCTCAGAACTCAGCTTCCTGAGTAGCTAGGATTACAGGCATGGGTCACCACTGCCAGCCCCTGCAGCTGGGGCTACATGGCAATGTCACCTGCCTGTCACCAGGTGACTCTCAGTCTGCAGTGTCACTGCTGCCCAGCGCCTGACCCAAGGAAGCCAACACAGCTTGGTCCCTCTTTCCGTTCCTGGTGCACCACTGAAGCCTGTGAGGTTGGGCTGTGTCAGGGTCGGCAGCTGGATGGCTGGGAAAATCATGCAGGCATCTGGTCACTCACTGTGTGGCCAGCGGTCAGGTATGCCGCCTGCACTCATGCTCCCTGAGAACGGGACCTGCCATCACTTCTCGACGTGTAATTGCTCCCAAAATTCCCCTCCAAAGGTTTATTCTCGCTTCTGCTGGAGTAGAAGGGAGTGAGGACTTAGGAGGCAGGATGAGTGTGGACTGGCCCACACTGAGATCTCAGGCTTAAGCTGAGACCCAGAAAATCTGGTTTTCCCTGGTGTGGAGAACGGGAAAGCTCCCCGGGCAGGCATCGAGGAAGAGCCTTCTCTTCCCTGAGTACCTGGGCCACATTCAGAGGCTGGAGGCCTGGGCTGACTCCGGGGACATGTTTGCTCGGCCTTGGTGGGAGCCTTTCACGGGGAGCCTGGGGTCTCTCTCTAGGGATCACCTGTGTACCTGATTATGCGTGGCGGCTCTGTCCCCATGGGAAGTGCAGGGCTGCTCATCTCCTGAGGTTACCTGTGGGACACTTGAGTCCCCACCACACACTGCTGCTTGTGATCACACAGGGCACGTGTGCACAGCAGAAGGCACCATCTCGACTTCTTGATTGCCTGGACCTTGGAAGGACTCCACCGATGGGAGATAGTTCTGGGCCACCTTGGCCAGAAGACTGAGGAGCCACCTTCCAGGCCTGGGAGGGTCCAGACAACTCTGCAGTGGGGTTGCTGGGCTGACGGCTCACCTCCTTCCCCTCCCCTGCTCCCTTACCTTGTACTTTGGAGACGTTTTCTTGGCCTGTGCCCCTCACTGCCCCAGTGTGGCTTCTGGGCAGAGTAGACCTGGCATGTTACCACTCACCACTCCCTGGCTCTCCTACCACCTAAACTCAGGGATTTCAGGTGTGCACCACAATGTTCAGATCAAAAACAAACCCCATGCAGGGGACCAGTCTTGCACAATCTCACCCATGAGGTCAGAGCAAGGCCTGAGCACTGGCATTTCTCACCATTCCCACCCAAGGGCTGCTGCTGCTGTGGGTCTAGCTGCTGATCAGTCATGTGGCACTTGCCTCTGGGTCAGATAAACCAGCTCCCAAGGGGGCCTATCTCCCTGGTGGCCTCATTGGCAGACCCTGGATCAGGACCTGGCCCTTGCTGAAGGTACTGGTACCTGTGGTGCAGGACGAGATAAGGTCAGCCGGAGAGGAAATGAACTGGCCATGACTGTCACCTGGGCCTCTAGTTCCAAGAGCTTCAGGCCAAAGCTACCTGAATTCTTTACCCCAACAGGAATCCAGCCAGGCATTGGACCTCTGAGGGAGCTGAGGAGGCTAAAACACATCCTAGGATTCTTCTAGACCTCCACAGTTCACCTTGGTAGCCTGTGGGCTGCCCGGCTACTTTCAAATGTCCCCCAGCATGGTTTGCTGGCTGGCAGCGCATGAACCAGTTACCATAGAGTGATTGGGGCAGGACACTTCTGGCAGCTTTGCAAGCATTCTCTGAGCCTCCAGGCTAGGAGTGATGGGTTCAAAGCACTGCAGCATAAGGTAGGGGGCAGGAGGCTTAAAGATTTTTGTTTTGGGGGGAGTACGTGCTGGTCTTTGAACACAGGGCCTAGGTGCTATCCCTGAGCTTTTGCGCTCAAGTCTAGTGCTCTTGCAATACTTGCGATACTGCTCCACTTCTGGCTTTTCTTGTAGTTAATTGGAGACGAGTCTCATGGGCCAGGCACAGGATCTCAGCCTCCTGAGTAGCTAGGATTACAGGCATAAGCCACCCGGCTAAAGAAAGGATGCCTGAACAGGTTTAGAAATCTCCACCATTGGTCTGGGCCGCACCCCGGCCCTGTCTTTGCTCCCCTGATGATCATGTCATCTTCCTGGGTCACCTCTGGAGGCCCGCACTCCCCATCCCACAGTGCAGGCCTGCCCAGGCCTCAGACACTGCCAGGACAACTTCATCTGAAGGATGTTCAGGCTGCCCAGTGGGCAGAGGGGGAGGGCAGGGTCTGCAGAAGGCCTGGCTGGGGCTCCTTGTCAGCACAGGCTTGCTGAGTTAGTGTATGGTCTGTGAGAAACCCTATGACCTACCTCTCATGTACCCTTCAGTAAGCACTGTTTAGTCAGGGTCTGGCCTCTGAGTGCCACACCAGGGCAGTGTGGTCAGATCTCAGCTCTGCAACCCCTTCTGTAAGCAAGTACCAGACACTCTCAAAACAAATGATACTTATAAACTGATAATATTTATATGCACATGGTAACGCATTCAATAAAAACAGAAAATTTGGGGCCAGGAGTGTGGCCTAGTGGTAGTGCTTGCCTAGCATGCACAAAGTCCTGGGTTCAAGCCCCGGGCTAGCAAAATTAAAAAAGAAAATTTAAAGAGATTAAAGGGGGTGAGGAGCATAGCCTGGTGGTAGAGTGCTCACCTAGCATGCATGAAGCCCTGGGTTCCATTCCTCAGTACCACATACTCAGAAAAAGCCAGAAGTGGAGCTGTGGCTCCAGTGGTAGAGCTCTAGCCTTGAGCAAAAAGTGTCCAAGGACAGCGCCCAGCACTGAGTTCAAGCCCCAGGACTGGCAAAAGAAAAAAAAAAAAGTGAGAGATTAAGAAGGTAGGCATTCCCAGGGCTCTTCCTGCTGTCCCTGGGCAGGGGTGTCTGCCTTTGGAGAGCCCTGCTGGAGGCCCGCGCCCATGGGAGACAGGGGCCTGGGGTGGGAGGGCTGGGCTGAGGGGGGGGTTGTAGGTCCAGCCCGGGAGGGGGGGTGCTACGGGTCTGCGCTGCGGAGGAAGCGGAAGCTGGAAGCGGAGACATTGGAGACATCGAGCGGCCTGGATACACTGGAAGGTCCAGGCTGGGGGCTCCGGGGGCCCGGGGAGCCTGGGCACGGGAATCCGGGGCAGAAGGACCTTGGACGGGAAGCTCGGGAGAGAGGTGACTCTGGCCCCGGAGCTTCACCGGGGTCTACCTCCAGGAGCAGCCGCGACAGGTCCTCCACTAGGTGCCACTTCTCCCGGACTTGCTGCGAGGGGAGGGAGTGGTGGGAGGGTGGTTGCAAGCAGAACTTCCTCTTACAGGTCAGCCACCTGTCAGAGGTTGTGCCCAACGGATACCTACCAGCTGGCCCGAGGAGACACTGCCCCACGGGGACACTGCCCCACCCCGGCGGAGGCCACGCCCACAGGACCCACCCACCCTCAGAGGCCACGCCCCCACGGGACCCGCCCCACCCGCGGAGGCCACGCCCCTTCGAAGACAGGGCCTAGCATCGCCTCAGGCCATGCCCTGCACCTTATCTGGCCTGGCTCTAGGAAAGGCCCTGTCCCCAGCTCCACCACCAAGGCCATGCGGTCAGCAGGATAGGCCCAGAAACCTGAAGCATGGGAGGGGAGGAGGGGAGGGGAAAGGGTCTCCCCCCTCCTCCCCCCCGCCCCCGCACACATACCCCCACCCCAAACCCAAGGTCATATTCTTATCAGGTCTTGTTCCTGGTCCAGCACCACAGGACCAGCCTTTCCTACAGTCCATACGCCTGTGCTGTAAGGACAAAGACCTAACTACCTCAGAGCTCTCCCAGCCTCGGCCCACAGACCAGTCTCTCAAGGTGGGTTCCTCCCTTTGCTCCCAAACCCAGCGGGCACTCACCCAGACCAGCTGCTTCCGGAGCCTCCGGATGGCCCTGGCATTGGCCTGGGACTGGGAGATGCACACTGTCAGCATCAGGCTTTGGGCGGAGAGGATTCAAGGTCAGTCACACTTTAGCTCACAAGTGCCTCCACGTATTTGTGGGCGTGCTGTACTGAGGCTTTTACTCAGGGCCTTGAGCTCTCACTTGGCTTTTTCACATGAGACTGACAGCCTACTTCAGGTTTTGCTGGTTAAATGGAGATAAGAGCTTCCTGAGCTTGGAGAAGTGGCTCATGCTATAATTCTAGCTACTCAGGAGGCTGAGATCTGAGGATTGCGGTTCAAAGCCAGCCCGGGCACTAAAGTCCAAGAGACTCTTATCTCTAACCACCAGAAAATTGGAAGTGGGGCTGTGGTTCAAGCTGAAGAGCTCAGGGTCAAGGCCCAGAGTTCAAGCCCCACAACTGACCAGAAAACAAAACAAAAAACACACAAAAAAGAGTTTCCTGGACTTTCCTGCCTGGCCTGGCTTTAAACCTCCATCCTCAGACCTTAGTCTCTTGAGTAGCTAGGACTACAAGTGTGAGCCACCAGCACTCAGTTCCCTTTTCTTTCTTCCTTTTTTTTTGGGGGGGGGGGTGGGTCATAGGGCTTGAACTCTGGGCCTGTGCGCTGCCCCTGAGCTCTTCAGCTTAAGGCTACCGTCCTACCCCCCTGGGCATTATCCCTGAGCTCTTCAGCTAAAAGCTACCAACCTACCCCTTGAGCCACAGCACCGTGTCTAGTTTTCTAGTGGTTAATAGGAGATAAGAGTATCACAGTCTTTAGTGCCTGGGCTGGCTTTGAACCTGAACCTGGATCTCAGATCTCAGCCTCCTGAGTAGCTAGGATTACAGACATGAGCCCACATGTCCAGCTTCTCTCTTCTTTCTCTGTGTCTCTGTCTTTCTGTCTCTCTTTTTGGCCAGTCCTGGGGTTCGAACTCGGGGCCTGGGCACTGTCTTTGGACTTTTTTTTGCTCAAGACTAGCACTCTGCCACTTAAGCTACAGCTCCACTTCTGGCTTTTTCTGAATATGTGGTACTGAGGAATTGAACCCAGGGCTTCGTGCATGCTGGGCGAGCACTCTACTGTTAGGCTGCCCTCCTGCCCCCTTTCTGTTTCTTAAACAGATTTCAGTGTCTTCTCTCTGTACATAGCCTTATCTGAAGAGAAGATTCTGCTGTGCCTCCCTGCCTGTCCTGCAGCACTGGGGAGCACCAGGGGCCCCCAGGCTTTCCCGGTCCACTCCTGGTCCCACCACTAGGTAAGGAAGAGTCCTCCTCGGGTGGCCTGGCCTGAGCATACCTGAGCAGGATGACGAGCGGGAAGCCAAAGGCATGAGAGCCGAGGTAGTGGAGGACTTGCTGGGCAGGGAGTGGAAGCTGGAGGGCCACCAGCTCTGGGACCACCTGCCAGGGGGCCGAGTAGTTGGTGAAGAGGCCACAGTCCCAGGAAGAGTGAGTGCTGGGGAGGTGGGAGAGATAGTATGGTCAGCACTCAGGCCAGGGCTTCCAGCAGCCTCCCCCGACCCGCTGACCACCCAGACCAGAGCTGCCCAGCAGCCTCCCCCGACCCGCTGACCACCCAGGCCAGAGCTGCCCAGCAGCCTCCCCCGACCCGCTGACCACCCAGACCAGAGCTGCCCAGCAGCCTCCCCCGACCCGCTGACCACCCAGACCAGAGCTGCCCAGCAGCCTCCCCCGACCCGCTGACCACCCAGACCAGAGCTGCCCAGCAGCCTCCCCCGACCCGCTGACCACCCAGACCAGAGCTGCCCAGCAACCTCCCCTGACCCGCTGACCACCCAGACCAGAGCTGCCCAGCAGCCTCCCCCGACCCGCTGACCACCCAGGCCAGAGCTGCCCAGCAGCCTCTCCCGACCTGCTGACCACGTAGACCAGGGGCACAGCGGCCAGGAGCAGGCCCAGGAGTAGCATCAGCTGGAAGAAGAAGGTGGAGCTGGAGGCTCGGAAGAGCCGCGTGGATGCCCTGCAGTTCCTCATGAGGGTGTACTGGGGGAGACAAGGACGGACAGGAGGCCTCATGGGGGCATAGCCCAGGGCGATCCTCAGATCTCAGCCTCCCGAGTAGCTGGGGTGACGGGCATGAGCCGCTGTGCTCCACGTGATACACAGGACTCTGACGTGAGTGCACTGTACAGACCCTCCCTGAGGCCCAGAGGGAGGGGGACGGGCAGGAGCGGATGCAGCCTGGCTGGGCCAGGCCCAGTGTGCCCACCCCGATGCCCCTTCCACATAGGGGCCGTGCCTCACCTTCTTGATGTAGAAGGTGAGGAACAGGAAGATGCTGTTGAAGAGTGGCAGCAGGGGGCAGTAGAAGAGGCCCATCCACGTGACTGTCTGGCCAGCCACAATGTCCAGCACATTCTTGGGCACCAGGAACTCCTCCCGGTCCAGCCAGTTCCAGAAGCGGCCTGAGAACCTCTCCACCAACAGCCTGGACATGGGGGCAGAGTCTAGCCACTCGACTGGTCGAGACCCTGGACCATCACACTCACCAGCACAGGTCTAGCCAGCAGACACACCCCTGCCAGTTCACACCCCGTGCTGCCCCCCGTGGCGTCTGTGGCTCACCTCCGAGGCAGGCTGACCAGGAAGGAGAAGGCCACCGTGAGGAGGAAGTTGAAGGTAATCAGCTTATACAGCTCCTCGCCCACCGAGTTCTCCCAGCACTGGGGTGCAGAGGGAGGAGCAGGTCATCCTCCCCAGGTCCCCCCTCTGTGCCCTCCACCCACTTGTTAGAGAAGACTGGCGTGACTGTGGGGATGACCTCAGGGACGTTCCTAGAACAGAGCTCCTGGCCAGGGCTGCCCAGGCCTCACATGCTAAATCTGCTCCTCCTTCCAGGGGAGACAAGGAGACTGGAGAGGGGGTCAGGGGTGGGCTTTGCTGGGAAGGATGGGAGGGACAGGTCCCGCAGGGCTGCCAGCCACCTGGTAGTCACAGGCGTTGTAGCCGTAGGACTCACAGCTGCTCCTGTTGCTGCCAATGCACAGTACAGTCTGACCCAGCGAGAAGGAGAACATCCCCAGACTGGCCAGCTTCAGAGCCACGCACCTGGGGGCGGGGCAGGGGCGTGTCAGAGGACTGTGGGCGGGGCAGAGGGCACGTGGGCGGGGCAGGTTTGTGGCAGAGGGCGCAGCCTGGCCACACAGGTAAACCCGTTGTCTGTGAGAGGGATGGTGTCTGGGCCTGGGCCAGGCTCCCTGCAGCTCACGCCCTCTCCAGCTGTTTCCCAAAGTGTGTTCCTAGAAGCCAAGATTCCTGCGCCCCCTCCCCCACATCCATGCCATAAAGAAACTGGAGCTTTCAATAAGAGCTTCCTTTTCCTTTCTTTTCTCTTGCTTTCTTTCTTCTTTTTGGAATTACTGGGGTTTGGACTCAGGGTCTCAGGCTTGTTGGGCAGGTACTCTACTCCTTGAGCTATACTCCATAGCCTGATTTTTCCTCTCTTCTTTTCTTCTGTGCTAGTACTAGGGCTTTAAGACTGCTCAGCTTGCTGGGCTGCTGCTTTTACCACTTGAGCCATGCCTCCGACTTTCTTGGAGGTGGAAATCTTGAGGACTTTTCTGCCCAGGTTGGCTTTGAACCATGATCTCCAGATCTCAGCCTCCTGAATAGACTAGAGCTACCAGTGCTCAGCTTAGGGGAGGGGTTCCCCCTCACACACCCCTGTTTTCCTTTTGAGCATTTTGAATTAAAGTCTTTTTTTTTCTTTTTTTCTAATGGAAGGTCTTGCTATGCAGCCCAGGCTGGCTTCAAACATGAGATCTTCCTGCTTCCGCCTCCGAGTATGTGTGTTTTACCACATGCCAGGGTATTCCGAATCTTTCATGGTATGTGTATTTATAATCTATTTTCTTTTAAGTTTTCTTGGGAGGGTAAGACTGGGCACAAGGGCTGGGAATATGGCTTAGTGGTAGAGTGCTTACCTAGCATGCATGAAGCCCTGGGTTCGATTTCTCAGTACCACAAACACAGAAAAAGCTGGAAGTGGCACCGTGGCTCAAGTGGCAGAGTGCTAGCTTTGAGTAAAAGAGACTCAGGGATAGTGTCCAGGCCATGAGTTCAAGTCCCAAGAATGGAAGCTAAAAAGCGTGAGCACAAATTGAGAGGCAGGGTGAATAGATGCAGCAGGCTCTCACTAGACACAATGTTGACAATGAGCTCTACAACTTGTGCATGAGAATGAGAGGGAAAAACAGGGAGTGAGGGAAGGGGCAACACTGTTCACAAAGAAATGTATTCCTCCTTTTACCAGCCCTGGGCTTGAGCTCAGGGCCTGAGCACTGTCCTTGGGCTTTTTCAAGGCTAGCACTCTACCATTTGAGCCACAGCACCACTTCCGGCTTTTTCTGTGTATGTGGTACTGAGGAATGGAATCCAAGGCTTTGTGCATGCTAGGCAAGCACTCTACCACTAGGCCACACTCCCAGCCCCCCAAAAGTTTGAAAGCAGGTGAGCTGATATTGAAGAAGCAGAGGAGGACTTGGGCTGGGCTGGGCGGGGGGTGGGGCAGGAAGTTAGGAGGGGTTCCTAGAGGAGGAGGACCTGGGGGAGAATTCAAAACGGGAGTCAGGAGCATGTGCTGGGAGGGGACCTGGCAGAGCCCAGGGGGGAGGCAGGCGAGCAGAAGCTTCGTGGGGATGGCCTTGGCCCGGCGCCTCACCCACGGGCCTCCACAGTGGCTGGGGACAGTCCAGATTTCCCAGGTCAAGGACGGAGCCTGAAGCCCCAGGCACAGAGGAGCTGTGTGCAGCCCACGATGCTGGGCTACCCCACTCCCCCACCCCCCCTCCTCCACCCCCCCCCACCCCGCTGCCCTGTCCCAAGGCAAAGTGGCCCCCTGCTGCTCTCAGCCAGGGTGGAAGTATGACCCGAGGCCTTGGGGTATCCTTGGTGGAAGGGGACCTCCCCAGGCTCACCAGAACAGGGTGAGGTTGACCTCGGTGCTTGGAGCATACTTCTCCAGCTGGACCAGGATCACAAACAGCTGGGGACCCAGGAAGTTGACCAGGGCGATGACCCCGGGGGGCAGGTACTGGAGCACCACAAACAGGGACTCCTGTGGGGGCAGATGGTCAAGGGACCCTGGCCTGGCTTTCCCGGTGTCCCTCCCGGCAGGCTGGAAGCTCTGGGGGACACCTGTTGTGACCTTGTGATCACCACGGCTTTGACTTCTGACCCTTAGGGTTCTCATGTCCAAGTGTCTCCTCCCAAAGCCCAGGCCGGACTGAAGGGAGACCACAGCCTGTACCTCCTTGTTGTCCTGTGAATACTTGGTGGCCCAGAAGATGGCCGCGATGGACCCGATCACCAGGAGAATGATGAGGAAGTTGACCCGAAGGTAGGAGAGTAGACGGCAGGCCCTTTGGGTGCGGGACTGCTGCTGGCTCAGCAGGAAGCGGCGATCTTCATCCAGTTCCATCTGAAGGCAGGGCAGGACAGGGTTGAAGAGAGCAGAGCAGGTGTGCGTAGGCAGGGAAGAGTGAGGTGAGGATGGCAGGGCAGGGTTGACGAGAGCAGAGCAGGTGTGCGTAGGCAGGGAAGAGTGAGGTGAGGATGGCAGGGCAGGGGTGAGGAGGGCAGAGTAGGGGTGAGTGGGCAGGGCAGAGGGGAGGGGAAGACGGCGGGGCAGGGGTGAGGAGGGCAGAGTAGGGGTGGGAGGGCAGGGCAGAGGGGAGGGGAAGACGGCGGGGCAGGGGTGAGGAGGGCAGAGTAGGGGTGGGAGGGCAGGGCAGAGGGGAGGGGAGGATGGCAGGGCAGGGGTGAGGGGGGCAGGATACACTCAGGCACACTCATCACTGAGCCACACACTCTCATCCAGTCACACTTGTCCTGCGCTCATGGTGTAGCACATCACACACACATGGTCACAGGACTTCCCACATGCAGGCGGAGGCACACACTTGTCCTCGCACGCTGCCTCATGTCCTCACACGTCTCATGGCCTCACACACCGTCACCCCTACCCTGAGCGCATGGCTGATCTCATGCGTCTTGATGATGGCCGCCTCTCGCACGCGGATGCAGAAGTCCCAGGAGGAGAAGAGCTTGGCGCTCAGCCTCACCCTGTAGTCCTGGCCCAGCAGCAGCCTCTGCGGCAGCCCCTTCACCATCCTGGGAGAAGGCAGCAGAGCAGAGGCTGCTGCGGTCTCCAGCCTTGCAGTGAGTGAGGTTGGCTAGCCTGCCCTTAGGGCTATAGCTCGCCTGGGGGGCTGGGGCAGCTCTGCTGAACAGGGGCAGCTGGGTCCTCTGCTGTGGGCGGGGTGACTGGGAAGGCACCTAGGGACGGCCTGGGCTTCGGCTTACCGGTGTAGAGTCCTGCAGAAGCACAGGAGCAGGCAGACCAGAGGGCTGAGCAGGTAGGCCAGGCGGAGGCTGTACCCAGAGCGGCTCTCAGGCCCTGCCCGGTAGGCGCCATAGAAGAGATAAGTGTTGTTGAAGGCCTGGGGACAATGACGATGACTGCTGAGCATGGGTGCATGCGGGCTCAGTCAGGTGAGTGTCCCTCCCTTTACACGTGTGTGCATGTATCGGGGATGAATTCAGGGCTTTGGATTCTCCCTTGACTTTTTTGTTCAAGATTGGTGCTCTACCACTTGAGCCACATCTCTGTGTCGGGTTTTTTTTTGGTGGTTACTTGGGGATAAACGAATGTCCTTCTCTGGTCCTTGACTTTCAGATCTCAGCCTCCTGAGTAGCTGGGGTGATGGGTACCAGCTACCAGCAGCAGGTGCTTTGCTTGATTGTTGAAAGTAGCCTAGACTGGCCTGGAACTCTAGGTTCCAAACGGTGTGAGAATCGCTGGCTTGAGAGTAGAGAATATTATAGAGGCTCAGAGAGACCAGACAGCTTGATCAAATTCACACCACTTTGAATCCATAAACCCACTGCCCTCATGGCTTTCAGGAATTAGGGGTACTTAGTACAGAGACCTGGGCTCTTTCCCCTGTGTCCTGGGTACCTCCATCCCTCCCTGCTGGGCTCTGAGGGCCCCAAGCATGTGTTTGTGGATCTATGCAGAGCCTCTCTCTGCTTCCATTGGTGGGCCTGGAAAAATGCCCTTGGGTGGGGGATCCTCTTAGACTGGCATCCCCAGGCCTCATGGACCACCCCGGACAATCTCACTTACCCTGCCAGTTAAAACATTCCAGAACTGATTGTGGAACTTCGGGATGCCACTCTGGGGCTCCTGGCTGTCCGGGCACTGGAGGGCTGCTGAGGAAGGAGAGGGGGCCAAGACACAGGTCCCCTTCCCCTTTTTGACCTCCCCCCCAACCCCCGCCCCACAGGATGTCAGGAAGGTTGTGTGAGAAGGCCCTGAACTTACTCAAGCCCAGGGCCGGGCCTGGGTCGGGGCGGTGGAGCCAGGTCAGCGGCAGCAGCACGAAGCCGGCGGTGGGCAGCAGGGTCAGCAGGTTGAGCAGCAGCAGGAAGCGGAGGAAAGTGAAATAGGACTGGATGCCGCTGCCATAGAGGCCTGGGGAGGGGAGAGCGGGGCGGAGGGAAGGAGAGCGGGCGCGGTGGCGGGTCAGGGCGCTGCTGGTGCGCCGGGTACCGCGCGGGCACCGGGGGCGCTGTCACACCCCGGGTTTGCCCCCGACGGGACGGGAGGGGGGACGGCGCCCTGCCCGCCTCCCCGGGTTGCGGGCCGGAGGGGGAGCGGGCGCGGGCTCCTACCCCCGATTTCGTAGAGCGCCCCCTCCCAGAGCCCGAAGCCCCGGGACAGCCGCCGCGCCGCGTCTGCCAGGCGCCGTCCAGCCGCCCGCCACCGGCGCTGCCACCTCCGCCAGCACGAGGTCCTCGCGTCCTCGGGCTCCCGCAGCTTCCTGGGGCCGGTGGAGACGAGGACTCGGCTCAGTCACCCGCCGGGCGCGCCGGGGCCGGGCCGCCGCTCCGCCACCCCGCCGGGCACCCACCGGATGAGGCGCCGGTCCACCATGGCGTAGGGCAGGGTCCGCAGGGGCGCCCGCGACGCGCACAGCCACTCCAGCTCCGGCGCCCACAGCTCCGGGCCCCCGGGGGGCCCCTCGGACCCCCGCCGCATTCCGGCCGCCAGCTGGGCCCCGGCCCCAGGAGGGACGTGGGCTCCAGCGGGGCGCTCAAGGTCTCGGCCCTGGCACGATCAGAGACGCAGGGGTCCCGCGGGGCTCCCCGGCCCGCCCGCCAAGCCGGTGAGAGGCCTCGGCAAAGCCTCTAGTCCCCGCCGCACCGCGGCGCTGGGTTCGCGGGGACCCCGTCCGCGCTCCTTCCGGGGGTCCCGGCGCCGCCGCGGGACGGAGGGGACCCCACGGCCCCCAGACCTCCCGCCCCTCACCGCTCACCTGGAGACCAGGGTCCCGGCGCCCCAGGCTCCGCGACGCCCGGGGTGGGAGGGAGCGGAGGGGTCACATGACAGGAACCCCGGGCCCCCGCGTCTCCTGTCCTCCGCCGCTCCCCCTTCCCCGCAGTTTCCTGCGCCCCAGCTGAGGCCCAGCGGGCACTTCCTGCGCGGCGGCGGGCGCAGGTGAGGGTGGCGGCCGTGCCCGGTGGTCAGGTCCCCGCGCGCGCCTGCCCACGGCCACTCGCGATCGCCCCTGCCCACCCGGTTCCAGCCCGGGGCCGTGACCTGACCGAGGCCGGGCGGGCGAGGCTGCCTTTTATCTGCCCGCCACACGCGCTGCTGCGCAGACAGGACAGAAGTGCGAAGAGTGGATCCGAAGCTGGGGCTGGCTTCCGAACTTCCCGCCTCCGGGCTGGCCCCGCCCACCCCGGGCTGGCCCCGCCCGCCCCCGGCACGCCCCGCCCACCCCGGGCTGGCCCCGCCCGCCTCCCGGCACGCCCCGCCCACTGCCAGCCCCCCAGCCCCAGGCCCGCGTCCCTCCTCCCGCCCTCGCCCGCAGCTCCAGCGCTCTCCTGGGCGGGGGTCTGGACCGCAGGACGGCACGGCCCTGGCCCCACGGGGAAGGGAGGCCCTCTGCCCGCCGCGCGCCCGCCCTGCATTCATCCCGCATTCCTCGTGAGCCCCTGCCTGCCCCGTGGAGCCGAGCCGAGGCTGACGGGGCAGCCGGGGCCAGGCCGGCCGGCGGGGACGCTCAGAGCGACCCTCCCCGTCCTCCCCGCCTCCCGCCCAGCCCAGGAGGGGCAGGCACTCTGGATACGCCCGGCACCGCGGGGAAGGGGAAGGGACGACCCCGGGCGGAGCGCGAGAGCGGGGAAACAGCCCCGCAGAAACGGGGCCTCCATGGAGAGGGCTCCCGGCTCCAGGCGGGCCGCCTCCCTCGGCTCGGATTCTGGAAGGGCGCGGAGGGGGCAAGGTGGGGGCGTGGAGGTGTGGGGGGGGCGTGGAGGTGTGGGGGGCGCGGAGGGGGTGTGGCGGGGGCGTGGAGGAGGTGTGGTGGGGGGGGTTGGGAGGCGTGGAGGGGATGTGGTGGGGGCGCGGAGCGGGTGTGGCGGGGGCGTGGAGGGGGTGTGTTGGGGGGGTTGGGGGCGTGGAGGGGGGTGTTGGGGGGTTGGGGGCGTGGAGGGGGTGTGGTGGGGGTTGGAGCGGCGTGGAGGTGAGGTGGGGGCGTGGTGGAGGGGTTGGGGGCGCGGAGGGGGCGTGGGGGGCCTGGTAGGGGGGCCGGGGGGGGCGCGGGAAGCCCCTCCTTTCCCCCCACGGGGTGGGCCGCAGGAGGGGCGGACGAGGGCAGAAGACGCTGTAGGCGGAGTCTCGGGGATGGGCGCGGGCGGGGCCGCCGCGGCGAGAGCCGTCACGTGACCTGCCAGGCCCGCCGCCACGTGAGCGCGGAGCCTCGGGCCGTCCGGACCCGGGCCACTCCGCTCCCGACGGCCCTTGCGCGGACAGGTGAGGAGGCGCAGCCCCGCCCCGCGGCGGCGCCAGGTGAGTGGCAGGGGTGGAGCTGGGCCCCCGGCCGTGCCGCCGAGTCGGGGGGCTCCGAGGGCGCCCCACCCTTGGGGTCGAAGCTGGGCGGCCGCTCTTCCTGGCGCGTCGCTGGGAGCCCTGCGTGCGGCTCCCCACCCGGCTGGGGCTCAGGGCGGGGGCCGGGGGGGGGGGGCGGCCCGGGCGGGCTGGGGCTCAGGGCGGGCTGGCGCGGGCGGGGCTCAGGGCGGGGGTCGAGGGGGAGGGCGGGGCACGCCCGAGGGCCGCCCCGGGGCGGGGGCGGGGGTTCGCCGCACCGACGGGGCCGGCGCGCGCCGCCGCTGAGCACTTCCTAGCCAGCCCGCGGCGGAGGCGGAGGCGTCGAGCCCTGCAGGGAGCCCCGACCCCGGGGAGGGCAGGGCTCCGAGATCAGACCCGAGCCCCGCCGCCACTTTCCACGCCCCACGCCCACAGGGTGGAGGCTGAGCTGCCGACAGTGCGGTGGCTATGGTTCCGGTTGTGTAGGGCAGAGCCAGGACAAAGCGGGGCTTGTGAGGGCCGCGTTACCCACCCCACGGCTGTCCCCCCCCCACGGCTGTCCCCCCTCCCCGCGGCTGCCCCCCCCCGCGTCCGCCCCCCCGCGGCTGTCCCCCCCTCCCCGCGGCTGCCCTGGCCTGGTGGACCGCTCCCGCTGCTCAGGGCTGCCCTGGTAGGACTTCCTGTCCCAGGAACACTTCGGGGTTGCCGTGGGGCCACAGGGAAGGCCTCGGAGCTGCCCTGCCCTTTCTGCAGGAGGGAGGTGTCCCTGAGGCGGCGCCCTGGGAAGTGGGGCCTGACCGGGCCGAGTGTCCTCCGATGACCAGGAATCAGAAGGGGAAGGGAGGCCCCCACCCCCTTCCTCTCCCCTGGTCTGGCGGAGGGTTATTTTGGACCACTCTCCTGACCTTCTGTCTAGCTGCCTGGCGAGTCGGGAGAGCGGTGCCGCCTCTGGGTTTCCAGGGAACTGGTAGTTGGACGATTGCCTGTTTTGTCAGATGGGCAGTGCGAGGCCCTAGGGTCCGTGTCCAGGCCTTGAGCTGCTCTAGTGCTGCAAACCTACCGGGTGTGGACTGCAGACATGGCCCAGGCACCTGCTTTAGCCCTCAATGTTCCTGAGTCAGAAGAGGACCAAGAGTAAGTGATTTGGGAGATGCCCCCCACCTTCCTTCTAGCAAGGACTGGGCTGCCCAGGTGAGCCCGGGAGCCTGGGTTCCCACACCTACTCCTCTGGCAGCCAGGAGCCCAGCCCCTACGAGGAGAGTGAAGTGCACGACTCCTTCCACCAGCTCATCCAAGAGCAGAGCTTGCGGGCAGCTGAGGAGGGCCTGGAGCTGGGGCCAGTGACCAGGACTCGGCAGGACCCAGGTGAGCCAGGCTGGGGATGCTGGCCTGGAGTAGGCAGGCCCTGGGGGTCTGCAGTCCCAGTACGGTAGGCCTGCAGTGAGGTGAGTGAAGAGTCTGAGTAATCAAACCTTTCTTCTTCAGGCCACACGCACCAGGCCTTCTGGGGGCCCGAGGGGGGCCCTGTGTATAGCGAGGCCACGCTCCGCGTCCTGGCCTGCATGCCCAGCCGCACCATTGGTAAGAGGGAGTCTTGGCCCTCGTGGTCTCCTTGACCCCAGCACTGGGGTTGCCATGGGGTTTCAGCAGGGCACTGTCTGGTAGAGCCAGGCCTATCCAGCCATGGTCTACTCAGTCTGCTGCCTAGAGACCCCTACAACCGCAGGCTGGCCTCAGTGGCAGCTAAAAATGACCTTGCACGTCATCGCCCAGGTCAGAATAGGCCCCTGGGCGTACAGTGGACACCAGGCCCCAGATAGAGGGGTTTCCTGGGGTTTGGCCAAAGGCTGAGGGCTGGGAAAGGCTTGGTGCCAAGATGAGCTATGAGAGGGAGGCCAGGTGAGGCTTGGTGCCGCTCCTGCCCCTGCCCCCGCCCCGCCTCTGCCTCTGTTGCCACAGCTGCCTGCCTTTCTAGGCCGCAGCCGAGGAGCCATCATCTCCCAGTACTACAACCGCACAGTGAGACAGCGGCACAGGAGCAGCCGGCCCGTGCTGGGGAATGTGACGCCTTCTGCCCGCCCCAGTCTCCGCTTGTATGACGTAGAGGTGGACGCTGCATCCCCGGAGGACGGTGAGCGTGCGGGGAGGGAGGTCAGGCCGCGGGGGCACTGAGGGATTAGGGACCTTGAGGTGGGATCTTGCATCCACGGCAGATAGACACTTGGCTGTCTGGTGCACACCCCACAAACACCCTCCAGTACTAGGTGGCAGCTGCTGGGCGTGGCCTGGGCATGGAATGGTGGCTGATAGGCTCCTGGTAGCTCTTAAGAAGTCCGTGAGACAGATGGAGCCAAAGAAGTGGATAAGCAGGCCCTCCCTGGCAGCTGATATGGACAGTCAGGGAAGGGGCCCTACAAGTTGAGCTCAAGCCAGGGGCTGGTAGCTCATGCCTGTAATTCTAGTTACTTGGTAGGCTGAGATAGAGAGGATCAAGGTTTGAGGCCAGCTTCAAAAAATTAGACGCCCCCACCTCCTTTCTCAGCCATACCTGGGTGTGCTGGTATGTTCCTGTCATCCCAGCTACAGTGAATCATAGGCGGGTCATAGTCTAAACACTCACCTGTGCAGTGCCCAAAGGAATCCTCAGCACTCTCACCACTGGGTAGAGTGCCAGAGCAGACATCAACACTGAAGAAAGAGCACTTAACAGTGAGCTAGAACATGGGGGAGGGAAGCTGGGAGCCAGCCTGCTTCCTGGAGGTGCCTGGAGCAGAGGGCACATAAACTTAGTCCATGCCTGGCTTTTCTGAGCCGCTCTGCGAGGGTGGAGGGAAGGGCAGCTGGGGCAGGCAGAACATCCCTCGAGTAAAAGGTCTCCTTTACTCCTCAGTTTGGGCTGTATTTCTGCTTGGGGTAATTATTTACAGAAAGTTGGGATTTAGAGTAAACTTTGGCATACTGGAGCTCTCGGTGATGAGTTCTAGGGGGCTCTGGTCAAGCCTCCTGGTGAGAGGATGATGAGCTGGGCCTGGCCTTGCTTCCTTGCAAGCTGAGTGCAGCTAGGCAGTGATGGGGAGATGGGGTTTTGCTGGTCCGGGAGGATGGCTTGGGGTCGGGTGAGGGAGGGAGGGCAGGGAGATGAGGTGGACTAGTGCTAGTCCAGGTCTGGCAGCTGCTGCATAGGCAGAGAGGTGGCATGCAGGCCTGGCGGGACCTGGCACCGGGTGAATGGAGACTGTGTCCAGTGCCCATAGCCAGCATAGACTAACCAACCTCGTTCCTATTGGCAGAGAAGCAGAGCCTCCTCATGAAGGAGCTTCAGGGGCTCTCGGTGGCCCAGCGGGACCACATGCTCCGGGAGATGCCCCTGAGCCTGGCTGAGAAGCGCTGGCTGCGGTAGGTGTCCACGGCTCTGTGCCGCCCTAGCCCCACTTCCTCGGCTGGCCTGGGTGGCCCGAAGGGGTCCTGAGCCTGCCAGTGGGTGACATGAGCTATGTCTAGACACCAATGCTGTCTCTGTCCCCAGAGAGAAGAGCTGGGCCTCTCAGGGGAGGTCGAGGGCCCAGCGGGGCCGTGGGGTCTCCTGCTGTAGCTGGCTCAGTTACGCCTGGATTCTGGTAGGCGGCTGGGGGCTGTGGGGAGAGGGCGGGCCAGGCCAGTCTGGGCAGGGCAGCCCCTTTCTTGCTGCTGTTCATCGGAGGGTCCCTAGGCCGGGCCCTGTGGTCCAGCCACTGTCGACAGGTTCTGTCATTCTGTCGCTGTCCTCCACAGGCCCTGCACAGCCTGGGGCTGCTGCTCTCTGGTCTGCACCGGGGGCGCCCGTGGCACTATGCCTTGAAACAGATTGGCGGTCAGTTCGGCTCCAGCGTGCTCTCCTACTTCCTCTTCCTCAAGACCCTCCTGGCCTTCAATGCTCTGCTGCTGCTGCCTCTGCTGGCCTTCATCGTGGGCATGCAGGCCGCCTTCCCACCAGCCCCACTGGACCCACCAGGCCCCTCTTCTTCCTTTACGGGGCTGGAGCTCCTCACTGGCGGGGTGCGGAGCCCAGTGGCACCCTCCTTCCTTCCCCTCTGCATTCCAGGGCTCCCCCAGTGCCCACAGCTGCAACTCCTCCCAACTGTCTGCTGGCCCTTTGTTTCTAGTGGGTCCAGTGCTAGGGAGCCCCCGGGGCGGGTCTGGGTGGGGAGGGGACCCTTGACTGGCCTGGCTTCTTGTAGGGCTGTTTCACCCACACCGTCATGTACTATGGATACTACAGTAACACAACGCTGAACCAGCCGTGTGCCCCACCGCAGGATGGCAGCCAGTGTAGCCCCAGGGCAGGCAGCCTGCCCTACAACATGCCCTTGGCCTACCTGTTCACTGTAGGGGCAGCCTTCTTTATCACCTGCATCACACTGGTGTACAGGTAATTCTCTGACGTATGACCCTGGCTCTGAGCACCATCCCTCCATCCATTACTCTATGCAGCCATCTGTCCATCCACACCCATCTACAAATCCATCCATCCATCCATCCATCCCTCTACACATCCACACACCCATCTACCCATCCATCCCTCTACACATCCACACACCCATCTACCCATCCATCCCTCTACACATCCACACACCCATCTACCCATCCATCCCTCTACACATCCACACACCCATCTACCCATCCATCCCTCTACACATCCACACACCCATCTACCCATCCATCCCTCTACACATCTACACACTCCTCCATCTACTGCTTTATCATCTGTGTATCCATCCATTCTTCTATCTGTGCCTTTCATCCTTTACCCATTCATCCACGCCACCCATCCAAAGATCCATCTTCTACCGTTCATGAATCTATTTAATCACCCATCTATGCTTTATCCATCCTTCCATTCACCTACCTGTTCATTCTTTCATTTACCACCTATCTCTATACCCATCAACCTATGGATCCATTCATCCAGCCACCAGTCTAGCCATTCTTCTACCACTGTCTACCCATCCATCCAGGTCTTTGCCTGTCTGCTCCCATCTCCCGACCTGCTCACCTCTATTCATCCATCTCTCACACATCCATTGACCCTTTTAACAGTGCGCCCTATAGGTGCTCTGAGATTAGGCCTGGACGGGAAGGTCATGGGGCATAATGCCTGCTCCAGAGGAACTTGCTTTTAGGGGAGGACACAGAACAGGGTCTGTGTGTTAGGAAAGCAATGAGATGGGGCAGGAAGAAGCAGGGAGGGTCTATGGTCACAGAGTAGGCAGTGCCAAGGCCCTGAGGTGAGCATGCCATCTTCTGTATTATTTAGCGGGGCAGTGGTGGGGTGGTGGTGGATGAAGCCCTGACCCACCTTCCTGTCATGGGACAGCGGCCTGTCCACAGCAGGACACTGGACTGCAGGGTGGGAGGCAGCAGGGGTGTCCTGCCTGGCTTCCTCCTTAGCTCTCTGCCTGTCTCAGCATGTCCCGTTCCTTTGGGGAGAGCTACCGAGTGGGCAGTACTAAGGGCATTCACGCCCTCACTGTCTTCTGTTCCTGGGACTATAAAGTGACCCGGAAGTGGGCCGTCCGGGTCCAGCAGGATGACATCCGAACCCAGCTGAAGGTGAGCAGGCTTGCTGCGGGAACCTGGCAGGGGGTGGGGGGCACCGTCCTGCCTCACGGGGCCCGGCTGGCACAGGTGGTATGAGTGTAGTCTGGACGGGGCCTCTAATGCTGAGCCTCTGGTGGGGAAGCTGGCCTAGGACACTGGTGATGGCCGTGTGCCCTCTGGCTGGAGGCCTCTGTTGTCTGCAGTAGGAGTGATGAGATCCAGGGCTCAGGCTGGAGAGGGTGTGTCAGCGGTGGTGAGGGGCCTTTCTCTCCTTGCAGGAGCTGCTGGCCGAGTGGCAGCTGAGCAGGAGTCCTCGCAGTGTGTGTGGCCGATTGCGGCGGGGGCTGACCCTGGGGCTGGCCTGGCTGCTGTGTCTGGGGACCACGGTGGGCTGTGCCGTGGCTGTGTTCACCTTCTCCGAGGTCACCATTCAGGTGTGGCAGGGTGTGGGGAGGGAACCCAGCTCTGGTCTGGGTCGCTCTGGCCCTGACCTGCAACCCCTCTTGCCTGAGTTCCCACGCCTGCAGTCAGTTGGTGGCAGGTCCTGTCAGGGTTCTTTGTTTTGGCCCCCTGCCCACTTCCTGTGTGGTTTGAGCTGAGCCCTGGGAGAGCTGAATGTTTTCCGACCAAGTGCTAAGCGGCTCCCCACCCACAGGCTGTCGGGTCACCTGTTCCTGTTGGGGGTGCTTCCTTTTCTTCTCTTTTCTGTTTTTGGGGTGTGTGTGGAGGGAGATGGGGTTTGAACTCAGGGTCTGGGTGCTGTCCCTTAGCCTTTTGTCCAAGGCTGGTGTTCTATCACTTGAGCCACAGTACCACTTGCAGCTTTTTGCTGGCTAAGTGGAGATGAGGGTCTCACAGGCTGTCCTCTTGAGAAGCTAAAGTGGCAGATGAGAGCCGGTGGTGCTGGTGTGGTGGGGTGCCCTCTGCAACCCAGCCCCCCATCCTTGCAGAGCCCTGCGACTGGCAGCCAGGAGGCTCGCTTGCTCGCCCTGCCCCTGGTGGTCAGTCTCCTCAACCTGGGGGCTCCCTGCCTATTTCGTGGGCTTGCCACCTTGGAACGGCACGAGTCCCCAGTCCTGGAGGTGTACGTGGCCATCTGCAGGTGGGTGATGGGGCACGGGGTGGCGTGGGGCTCCTTTGCCCCACCCTTGCATCTGCTGCCCCTGGCAGCCCTACCTCAGCCTTGGCGGCCCCGGCCCTGTGCAGGAACCTGCTTCTCAAGGTGGCTGTCCTGGCTGTCCTTTGCTACCACTGGCTGGGCCGCAGAGTGGCCACGCTGCAGGGCCACTGCTGGGAGGACTTCGTGGGCCAGGAGCTGTACCGGTTCACAGTGATAGATTTCTTCTTTTCGCTGCTCGACACACTGTTTGGGGAGCTGGTGTGGAGGTGAGGGGCCCCACCCACCCCTCATCCCCTCTCTGGTCCTCTGGGCTCCCACCTCTGCACCGGGGTTGGGGGGGTCTCTTAGCTCAGGGTCAGAGGAGGCAGCAAGTGTGCAGCTTTGGACTGGAGAGGAAGGGAGGGTTCCATGGAGTGTGTCTGGTCAGGGTGTTACCCGAAGGAGCCAAGAATGAGAGGGTGGGGCAGGGGCACTGGGTGTGGTTTCCAGCACTTGTGTTCTCCTCGAGCACATACAAAGTGAATAGTAAGGGGACTGAACTCAGGGCCTAAGCACTGTTCTTGGGCTCTTTCAAGGCTAGAGCTCTATCACTTGAGCCAGAGCACCTTCTCTAGCTTTTTTCAACGTATGTGGTACTGAGGAATTGAACCCAGGTCTTCATGTGTGCTAGGCAAGCACACTACCACTAGGCCACATTCCTAGCCACAAAACAGTTTTTGTGGTGCTGAGGAGATGGAACTTAGGGCCTTAGATATTACCAGGCGCATTCTCTGCTACAACCCCAGGCTTTGGCATTTTGAGAGGGGACCAGCTGTGTAGTTCAGGCTGGCCTTGAACTTGGAAGGCTTGTCAGTGCTAGGGAGGATGCATGCTAGGCTTGGGGTTCTTGGCTATCTCAGCTACATGGTGGGTCAGGACAGTATTGTGAAACTTGTAAGTTTAAAGTCAGCGTGGGCTATATAACAAGCCCTCTGGGTGGTGGGGAAAAAGTAAGATTTTAAAAATTTGTTAGTACTGAGGCTTGCACCCAGAGCTTGTATTCTTGCTCATCTTTCTTTCTCACGGCTGGTGTGCTGCCACTTGAATCAGGCCTTCAGTCTGGCTTTTTACTGGTTGTTTTGGAGGTGAAGGCTGTAGGTTTTGCTGCATGCACTTTTATTCTCTGGATCTCAGAATCCTGAGATAATGCTGCAGCTCTGACGCGCCTCTGGGTTTAGGGCAGGGTCTGACTTGACCTTAGAACACGTAAGAGACCAGTGCAGAGTGGCCCTGGCCAGGATGGCTCAGGGAGGGTTGGCATCACCTCACAGTGCCGTGGCTGGGGCCAGGCAGCAGAGCTCTCTGCCTACCTTCGCTCCTTTTTGTCCCAGGCTCATCTCAGAGAAGCTCAGGAGGAGGCGGAAGCCCGAGTTTGACATTGCACGGAATGTTCTGGATCTGATTTATGGGCAAACTCTGATCTGGTGAGGGTCCCCCGTGGCTGGTGCCCTCCCCCTGGATCCCGGCTGGAGGGAGGGAGGCAGCTGGGAGGCGGTGTTAACCAGCTGTGGCCCCCAGGCTGGGCGTCCTCTTCTCCCCGCTCTTGCCGGCTGTGCAGATCTTCAAATTGCTGCTGCTCTTCTACGTCAAGAAGGTGACTCATGGCCTGGCGCCCTGGCTGGGGATGGCGGTGGGTGTGGGGGGAGGTCTGGGGGGCCCGGCAGCCCCTTCTTCTCTGGGCTCGGAGCCCATGGGACCACAGCTTCCATGCAGGGGTTCCCCCGGTCTCACATGGTGCAGGAAGGGAATGGACAGTGGGCGTCTGTCTGTTCTCAGCTGTGTTGGCTCGGGCTGCCAGCCCGGGCTCTTGGCTCCTGGCTGGGGTCCTCTGTCACCCACCGCACGGTGGGGACAGTGATCCTGTGGCTGGTGGTGGAGGTGTGGGAGGGGTCAATACTGGACAGCATGGGGCCTGCATGCCTCAGTCTCCCTTTTGGGGATGAAACGGCACAGCAATTTTCCCCAAACTTAGAGTAACATCCTTGGAGAGCCTCCTGCGCATGTCTCCACGGCCTGGTGGGGAGAGAGGCTGGGTCTCAGGCCCCTTCCCTGCCCTCTGGGAGGCCTCAGAGGCAGGGACGCCATGGCCAGAGCCTCAGCCTGGCACAGAGTGCATCCTTTGTCCCCAGGCAAGCCTGATGGCCAACTGCCAGGCGCCGCGCCGGGCCTGGCTGGCCTCCCACATGAGCACCGTCTTTCTCACATTGCTCTGCTTCCCTGCCTTCCTGGGTGCTGCCATCTTCCTCTGCTACACCGTCTGGCAGTGAGTGGCTGTGTTCTCTGTTGTCCAGGGTCCGGTGGTGTGGGGTGCCTGGAAGAGGGGTGACGAGGAGGGGAGACACCGCGGGAGGGGGTGCCAGGGTTCTGCCTCCCTTCCTACCCTAGGGTGAAGCCCTCCAGCACCTGTGGCCCCTTCCGGACCCTGGACTCCATGTACTCGGCGGGCTCCGTGTGGGTGCGGCACCTGGAGGAGGCGGGCCCCGGGGCCTCCTGGCTGCCCTGGCTGCACCACCACCTGCTGGAGGACCCCCTCTTCATCTTCCTGGTGGCGGCCCTGCTGCTGTGGGTGCAGCGGGAGGGGGTGGGGGGTCCTGGAGGACAGCCTGGCACCAGGTCTGTGCCCTGCCTGACCACCCATCTCCTGCAGGGCTGTTATCTACCTCAACATCCAGGTGGTGAAGGGCCAGCGGGAGGTCATCTGCCTGCTCAGGGAGCAGATCCGGAATGTGAGTGCCCCACCCCCATGAGGGTCTGGTCACCCACTCATGGGCGCCACGCTCCTTATCAGTGCCGTCCAGGTCGACAGGCACCGGGGTGCCAGCTGGAAACAGCCTTAGGATGCAGCTCCATGGTGGCTCAGACCCTGTGAGGATCCTGAGGATTGCGGCCTCGGCTGACAGGGCAGAGCATGGCGGGAGGTTGAAGGGAGGAGAGCCAGGATTTAAAGCAGCCTGGGTTGGTCAGGCAGGAGCTCTGTCAGCCGAGCCAGGCTTCCAGCCCTTTGTTTTTTTTGTTGGTTGGGTGCTGTCCCTGAGCTCTTTGGCTCAAGGCTAATGCTCTAGCACTGAGTCACAGCTCCACTTCCGGTTTTCTGGTGGTTCGCTGGAGAGAAGTCTCACAGACTCTCCCTCCCAGCTGGCCTTGTCGCTTCATCCTTAGATCTAGGCTTCCGGAGTAGCTAGGGTGACACGCAAAGGTGCAGTGATGGTTTGGATGGACTGAGCATCACAAGTGGGCCTGGAAAGCTCCAGTGTGCCTCAGTCTCTCCCTGCCACTGGCAGGGCCCACTTCCGGGAGGAGGGGATCCCTCGAGCCTGGCCTGTTCCTGGCCTTCTAGAAGGTGTCTTGACACTGGGGCTCTGGCCCGTCCTGCTTATATGTCCTGCAGGCATGGCTTCCTGCTGGGATGAGAAAGGGACCTGGGGCTCTCCCAGGGCCAGAGCTGCACATGCATCTCAGCGTGCCAGGCCATGCCCTCAGCCTGCCCAGCCAGGCCCCTTTGCAGGCTCCAGGAGCCAGGACTGGAGCTGTTGGGCTGAGCAGGAAGCGCTGCGCTATGTCCAATGTCCAGGAAGGCACCCATCTGCCGCTGCCAAGGGCCACTGTGGCATCTTGATAATGGGAGTGGCCGAGGTGGCTGAGCTGTCAGAGGCAGATCCTGGTGCAGTGGCTCCTGCACAGGGGTCCTGGGCTGTCAGGTTGCCTGGCTGCTGGGTTGGCTTCTTGCAGGTTGTCTGCTCCTGTGCTGGTGGCCACTGGTGTGCGGTGCGGTCTTTGGTGTTGTTTGTGTGCACCTGGTTCTGTGCCAGATGCTCAGCAGGCATATGTCCCCTGAGCTGGAGCCCTGCTGTGCTGCTCTGTTGGGGACAGAGGGGGAAGGGAGGGGAGAACGGGGAGAGTGAGGAGGAAGAGGGGAAGGAGCTGAGTGCAGTGCCTTCAGAAGCAGGGCAGACCTGAAGTGGTTCTGCAGGGCCAACACCTTGCTTTCAGCCCTCTGATCTCCTGGGAGGGAAGGGTGAAGCCACTGAGTTGGTGGTAGTTTGCTGTGGCAGCCACAGGCCCCTCACACAGGCTCCACCATTTGTACCGTCCAGTCCCTTTTTCAGATGGTGGCACTGAGGTCAGAAGATGGGTCATCTGCCTAAGACAAGGTAGTTAGGGACAGGACCAGCTTGAAATCAGTCTCTGGTTCTGGGACCTTACTGTGTGGCCGGGTCGTCACATCTTTCCCTTTTCCTTGGGCACCAGGAGACATCCACAAGTGTGCCAATTTCTTGGTTATGGTCTTTTTTGTATGTGTGTGGGTCATGGGGCTTGAACTCTGCCTGGGCGTTGTCCCTGAGCTCTTCAGCTCAAGGCTACCACCCGACTTCCCATTTTCTAGAGGTTCACTGGAGATAAGAATCTCAGGTCCTTTGTGCCCAGGCTGGCTTGGAACCTCGATCCTCAGATCTCAGCCTCCCGAGTAGCTAGGATGACAGGCGTGAGCCACCGCTCCCAGCGGCTGTGGTCATTGTTTCTCCTCTTTCTGCTTGTGTGGTTGACAGCTTAAGCTCTCCCTCGTGCCATCAGGGAAAGGCCGGCCCTGGGGGACTGTGCGAAGGCCCCCTTAGTTCACACACCTCTTGTGCTCTGGCCTTTCTAGGAGGGGGAGGACAAAATCTTCTTGATCAACAAGCTGCACTCAGTGTATGAGAAGAGGGAGAGAAGCAGGTGAGGCTCCCTGAGGGGCGGAGCCTCTGCCAGGTAGGAGGGGCCAGTGCCTTCCAGGAGGGCTGGGCAGGAAAGGTTAGGAAGGAGAAAGTCGAAAGGAGAGAACTGCATACCCATGACCTGCACACACCCTCCTCCACATACACCCTCCACACACACACACCCTCCTCCACACACACACACACCCTCCTCCACATACACACACCCACCTCCACATACACACACCACACACACACACACACACACACCCTCCTCCACATACACAGCACACACACACAGCACACACACACACACACACCCTCCTCCACATACACCCTCCACACACACACACACCCTCCTCCACACACACACCACACACACACACCCTCCTCCACATACACAGCACACACACACACACCCTCCTCCACATACACCCTCCACACACACACACACACACACACCCTCCTCCACATACACCCTCCACACACACACACACACACACACCCTCCTCCACACACACCCTCCTCCACACACACACCCTCCTCCACATACACCTCAACACACACACACACCCTCCTCCACATACACCCTCCACATACACACACCCTCCTCCACACACACCCTCCACACACACACACCCTCCTCCACATACACACACCCTCCTCCACACACACACACCACACACACACCCTCCTCCACACACACCCTCCACACACACACACCCTCCTCCACATACACACACACACCACACACAGCACACACACACACACCCTCCTCCACATACACCCTCCACACACACCCACACCCTCCTCCACACACACACACCCTCCTCCACACACACACACCCTCCACACACACATACACCCTCCACACACACACACCCCCCTCCACACACACCCCTTCCACACACCCTCCTCCACACCTCTTCCACCTTAGCTCCCCTGGCCCGGGCCCTCCAGGACACAAGAGGAAATATCTGGTTTCTTTTCCTCCCATGCCCTTCTGCTACAAGGCCCTGGCAAAGCAGGGCTATGGCTGTAGCCAGCCCGCTGGGATGCAGGCACTGGCGCCCTCCTGTGCCTTTCCTGTGACACCTAGCCTCTAGGACGGTGGCAGGGTGGCAGCTGCCTGCTGGATGGAGGGAGCCCTAACCTGTGTTATCTTGCCGCAAGGGCCAGAGACGGAGGCCTGGTTCTGCCCACCTCCAGGTCCCACCTGGCAGGGCAGCAGGCTGAGGCTGCCCTGTTCCTCCTTGGATGTCCTGCCCACTGGCCCGGGCTCCTTGTAGCAGCAGGAGCTGCTGGGCTGACACCTTGCTTTCAGCCTCTGGTGTGCTGATGGGTTTGGATGTCCATTGGTTTAGCCCATTCCCTGGACTTGGGCCCTGAGTTAGCCTGGGGCCCCCAAGGCAGGTGTGAGACCACACTGGGTTGGGCCACAGCCTCAGTTTCTCTAGGTAGGTGAGGAGTTGGCACTGTCCAGCCCACATGGCTGGTGGATGTGAGGTGGTCCTTGCGCCCCCTCTCTTTGCCAGCATGCAACTCTGCTGCCCTAGGCCCAGGTCTGCTCTGCCAAATGGTGGGGGCACTGGCTTGCTGGCCTCTGACTTCTCTTTCCTGCAGGGCCGGCAGAAGCCAGGGGGCTGCCCCATCACCTGCCCGGCGGGCGGATAGAGGGGATGGCTGGAGGGATGGTGAAGGCTCAGCCCCTGACGCCACGGCCCTGCAAGCAGAAATGTGGACTTGAGCCCAGGCTGGGCAAGAATGGGAGGAGAAGCCTGTCTTCTGTGAACGACGGCCGAGCTGACGACCAGGGCGGTGGGGCAAGGAGGGGAGGCTCTATTTATTCCTGATTAAACCAGTTTTGCAAAGTGAGTCTTTCAGGAGACTGGGCCCATCATCTGGGGCTCGCTTTGCCCAGAGCCTTGGACACTGAGCAGAGCGCTCCCTCTCCTGCCTGAGCCCCTGGAGGTGGCTGCAGTCCTACCACAGTTCAGTGCTGTGTGCCCAGGCGTATTCGGCTACCAGCAGACAGGAAATCTACGGGAAGTGTGGGTAGGGGCACGGTGATGGTTGATGGGGGAGGGCCAGCCTCCAGTCCCCCGTGGGGCCACAGTGAGTGGGCACAGGCAAGAGGGATAGCCTGTGTTCATGCCCAATTCATGTCTGCAGTCAGGGAGCTCCTGAGTGGGTGAAAGGGGGCTAGTAGGCAGCACTGTCACCCCCACTGGACGGTGCTCACCTGGTGTGGCCTCTACCTGCCCTGCGGCACCCCTAGACATGAGCTCTGGGCTCCCTTGGCCCACCTGGGCCTGCTGTGTGGTCACTGGGGCCCAGGGCTGCCATGACTGTTGGCTGGTGCGGGCCATGGACACTTTGGCTACATCTTGGCATGAGTGCTAGGTGAGAAAAGGTGAGTGTTTCAGGAAATGTGGAGCCAGCCAGGGTCTCTGCCACACTCACCACATTGCTGCCTTGTCTCCACGCCTGGCCTCCTGGTGGGTCAGTCCTGGGCCTTGATGAACTCAGGGCCTGGACACTGACCCTGAGCTGCTTTGTGCGCAAAGTTAGTGTTCTTACTACGTGAGCCACAGAGAGAGCTACTTCTGGTCTTTCCTGTGTATATGGAACTGAGGAATGGAATCCAAGGGTTCAGTATGCCAGGCATTCTCCACTCAGCCACATTCCCAGCCTTAGCATCACTTTTGTGGCTGTTGGTTGTAGGACTTGAACTGGGCCTGAGCGTTGTCCCTGAGCTCTTCAGCTCAAGGCTACCACCCTACCCCTTGAGCCACAGTGCCACTTCCAGTTTTCTGGTGCTTAATTGGAGATGAGTCTCACGGGACTTTCATGCCTAGGCTGGCTTTGAACCTTGATCCTCAGATCTCAGCCTCCTGAGTAGGTAGAATTATAGGCGTGAGCCACCACACCTGGTGGCTATGGTCTTTTTTTCTCCTCTTTCTGCTTGTGTGGTCGATTGCTTAAGCTCTCCCTCGTGCTGTCTGGGACAGGCTGGCCCTGGAGGGACCGTCTGAGCCACTGGTCCTGGCCATAGCATCACTCTTCTTTTTTGGCCAGTCCTGGGGCTTGAACTCAGGGCCTGAGTACTGTCCTTGGGCTTTCTCAAGGCTCTACAACTTGAGCCATAGCACTGTTTTTGGCTTTTTCTATATATGTGGTACTGAGGCATGAAACCCTGGTCTTCATGCATGCTAGGCAAGCACTCTACCACTAGGCCGAACTCCTGGCCCTGGTAGCATCACTTTTGATTGACAAATGATCCTACCACAAGAAACACCTCAGCAAAAGATTTTAAAGAACTACCACGTGATCCGTTTTGTGTCCACCGGGCTGGGATTCAAACTTGAATCTCGGTTGCTGAGAAGGGACGCGGAGATGTGGTTATTGCTTGCAGGATTGTGCAGGTGGTGCCGCTCAGCTTGCTATAGCCTGTAGGGTAGAGGTGGGTTTCCTGCAGAGGGGCTGTGCCACTGCACGCCCGCACTACCCCTGCCTGGGTCTCAGCGTGCTGCGGCTGTGCCAGCCAGACTGCCTGCGCCACAGCTGGGGGGCTAGTGCCTCCTGTTTCCATACTTCGGTTCTTTGCATCTCCCCAAGGTGCTTCCCTGGGGGCGGGTGGGCTTGGATCGGCTGGTGGCCTTGCACATGGCCGTGACCTCCTGCTGCTGGATGAAACATCCCTGTGCCCACTCTTGACTTTGGCTGCACGTGTGGACCCTGTGCCTTCTTGGGGTTCTGCATGACGAAGGGAAGATGCTCCTGGCCCGGGGGCTGTGGATGTTTCCCAGTGCCTCTGCTGGTTGTGGTGCTCACTTGGGGTGTTCCACTGTGCTGGCTTCCGCCGTGTGCTTCGGAGGCCAGGCATGCATCCCTCACTTCCTTCAGAGAAACACCAGTGCCCACTGGCTTTTGTGCTCCACACCCCGAAGTCTCTTCCTTCCAGCAACACGGGCAGCTCTTATGGGGTCTCCCTGCACATCTTTTTCATCCAGACTCAGGGCTTGCCCTCCATTTCCTCTTCCTCAAGCCCTCTAGGCCTCTCTGCATCCACCATCCTCCTGTGCTACTGTTGAACCACAAAAAGGCAGCTCTGGGCCTGGTTTCCTTCCTTCTTGCCACCAGGCCTCATGGCTTTCCTGCCTGCCTGTCCTGGCTTCAAACCATGATGGTCAGATCTTGGCCTGAATAGTCAGGGTGACAGGCGGGAGTCCTTGGTGCCTGGTCTTTGACACCCACAGCAGGGCCTCAGTGGGAACGTGGGCCCCTGTTGCCTGGACCACACCGGTTCTGGCGTGAGATGTGGGTGGATCTGCGGTACTCCTGCGCCTGTCAGTGAGGATGACATGTTTAACAGAACAGCAGAGAAGCACACAACACAAGTGAGCCGAGACTGTGCGGATGGTCCACACATGAGCTGCGAGGACGTCACAAAGGGCGGGGGGGAGAGGCTGTTCCAGCAGGACGACTCCCCTAAAAACTACCCGTATGTCTTTGAAAAACAAAAAACCCACTAATCTGAATAGCCAAGAAAAATTGCAATTTATTTAAGATTCAACAAAGCATCGTAGTTTCGAAAGCAACTTTCGGTGTGTGTTCAACAATCACATTCTATGAGAAGAGACATTAAGAGTCACAAAGTTGTTTATCTCAGAGCCACAGACATCTTAAACTCAAAATAAAAGCAAGGGGAGGAGAAACAAACCAAACCCCAAACAAGCAGATCCTTTACTTCTAGCCCCGATGTTCAAACCACGAGTTTTCTACAACTCAGTGCTGAATGGCAGCGTGGCAGCTGTGTGGGGCACACCATGTGCACATGCCCATCTGGTGTGCGCGCGCGCGCGCGCACACACACACACACACACACACACACACACACACACACACACACACACACAGGTCTGCACACAACACAGAAACAGAATGCACGTATTGGCGATGAGATGGGGTCACTGAGGGCCTGCTCGGCTACAGAGATGCAGTACTAGACTAGATGATGCACTACCAGACTGGAGAAAAGAGTCGAACCCAGTTTGTGCATAGTTCATGATCCTCTATAAAACCAGCTTTTGTTGACCTGCAGTCTCGCAGGACTTTTTTTTTTTTTTCTTTTTTTGTTTTTGTTTTGACAAAACCATTAAAAAGCTAATTAAAAAAGAATGTAATGCACAGAGCCCTGGCCCTGTGGGCAGGCAGCACAACGTCCGTGTGTTTTTAAACATACTCGAGGGTATGTCCTTCCATTGTCTTTCTTCCTTGTAAAACAATCAGAACATCGATCATTTTAAAACATAAAGCAATTTTTAATATATAAAGCACTCTTCAAACATCTATTTCTTTTGAGTCCATTATTTGGTAAATATGTAACTGCTACACATTAGAGATTAGGTATTTTTCTTCTTTTGTGTTTTTTTTCCTCTTTTTTTCTTTTTTTTTTCTCTTTTTCATTTTTTTAAAATAACATCTTCAGTGCTAGGAGTGGGGTTTAAAAATACATGAAATGGTGTGGCGCTGCCTCGGAGCCCTGGCTTTCCTGAGAGTGTCCGGCATGTGCGAGACTGACCACAGTGCCTTGTCACCTCGACGAGGGCGAGGCCCGCCGGCAGAGTCCAGACGATGCCCGGTCCCAGAGCCCGGAAGTAACGTATCTGCATTCTGAAAATAGGTTCTTTACGACGAAAGTCTTTTTTTTTTTAATTCCTTTTTATTTTATTTTTAAATTTTAAAGTCTGAAGGAGAAAAAAGGTCTGTAAACAGGTGGAGCCCGAACCCGGCTCCTCCAAAAGCAGTCATCACCGCGTCCAAGTGCTGGCTCGGCCCCCGCACGCGCACATGCGCACGCGGCACCGCCGTTCTCTGCAAGTATCTATGGCCACAGTTCAGCAACAGTTCTTTCTCTAACTTTTATTCCAAGTGGAAATGGTGCAATGCTCTGGTAATAATGTTCTTGCATTAGTCCACGATAAAAAGCTGCTAAAGGTAGATATACATATTATTTTTCCAGAGATATACACTGTAACTTTAGACGCATAACAGAGTCCTTGAGTAAACATGTACACGTGAATTGTCGCCGCCCTGTCCTGTGAGTTCTCTGCATGTTTAAGATTTAGCTAAAGGAAGGGCAAGGACAGCTCAGTGCAGAGTTAGATGCTAACAACAACAATAACAACAACAACAACAAACATTTGACCAATGCGCCAAAAAAAGCATATACTGAGTAAAAGGGGAACCCAGATGAATCCCTCCCGCGCTGTCAGGCATGCGTCAGGCACGCACACAGGAACTGCGCTCTGTGCAGGAGCACTCGCACATAGGCAGTTTTGTGCATGCACGCGCGTGCGCGCACGCGCACACACACACACACACACACACACACACACACACACACACACTCTCTCTCTCTCACATACACATAGGCTATGAGCTTAGAAACTTTTCCTAGAGCCTGTTTCTGTGTTCTGCTGTCAACCTGGAAGTGTAGAATTAGACTTAGAAAGCGTTCACATTTCATTATTGGCCTGCTGGATTCAAGTATTTGCATGTTTGATATGTCTTTTTTTTTAACTTTTAAAAAATATTTTTTTGGGATAAAAAATGACATGAAAAAGTAATGAAACAAGGGTAATGTGCATAGGCAGATCTGGGGACAGAAAGCAGATGGAGGCGGTGCCGCCCTTGGCGCTCAGCTCCACACTCGAGCCACACCCGCCCGCCCCATCCTGCCCCTCCGCCTCTGGTAATGTGCATAATCATCACAGGCTCACTTTAAATAGGCTTCTCATCCCCCTCCCCCCTCCCTCCCTCCCTCCAGCCCAGCCCATGATAAAATAACCCTTTCCAGCCCACAATCTGAAAAGTGCCCTTCATGATAGAACTATTCTAAGCAGCTTTTATACTTAAAACTCAAAATGACAACACACTGTACGAACGTGAGACGACACAAAAATCAAAAGCTATGAGGAGCGTCCTGTGGCGTGCACACAGCCCGCACTGTTCCAACAGTCCTCCAGGCCACGGCCACGCCACGGCCACGTCTTCAGAACTGGACAGAGGTACTCAAAAGGGGGCAGCGCGGCCATCCCACAGGCCCTGGCTTGGGCCTGGCCGGGCCCGCTTCCCTCCCCACCAGGCTGGCTGGGCCCAGCTCTCCTCCTTGCTGGTGGCACCGAGCGGCCCTAGATGGACTCCCCGCTGAGCAGGTCCCCAGGCAGCAGCGTGGTCAGCGGGGTGGGGCTGCCGATCACCCGGCCGTCCTCGGTGCTAGGCGGCCCCCACAGGCTGCTAGAGTACTGGGGCACCCCACCCCACAGCAGCTCGCTGCTCCCTTTGCCACCCAGGCAGGGGGTGCTCCAGTGAGCAGCGTCACTACGCACCAGGCTGTGGGTACTGCCTGAGGCACCCAGCCGCGGCTGGCCACTCCCGCTACTGGGCTGCCAGCTGGAGGTGGGTGGCAGGGCCTGGCCCTGGGCCAGGAACCGATTCACTTCCTCCTCGCTGGCGAACTCAGCCAAGATGGTGGTGTTCCCCAGCACACACCTGCAACACGGAAGTCAGGGGAGGTCAGGTGAGCAAACCCTAGGTGTGAGGCACGGCCGATGGCCACAAGCCACAGACTCCGCCCACACCCCATGGCTGGGCCCTGGTGACTGCCCACTCTGACAGGCAGTGTGGGTGTGCGGGGTGCACGCCTCAGGGCACCACTAAGATGGGGAACGGGTGAGCGGCACGTGGGCAGTGTCCCCAGCTGTTCCAGGGAGGGCCCTTGCTTTGCTCACAGACGCCCTGGGTGCTCTTGGGAGCTTTTTCCTATGAAGAGAGCAGCCACAGACACAGCAAACGCAGGGACGATGAGCTGCACCAGCCCCGGGGCCTGGGAAGGGGGCAGCGTCTGGAGATGGTGGTGTCACAGAGATGATGACACTGAGTACGCCTGGTGCTGCTTACAGCCCCAGTCTCCAGAACTGCGAGAGGACAGACCTCTAGAGGGGATTGCCTGAGGCCCTCACAGGCACCGGGAGGGCAGCTGAGAACTCACATGTGCAGAGACTTCTGGGCCTTGGCAGCCTCCTCCTTGGAGCTGTAGCGGACCACGGCATTGCCCTGCGTGAGGTTCAGGTGGAACGTGACCAGGGGCCCATGCTGCAGGCACAGCGTCCGCAGTGTGGAGCCGTCGATCTGCAGAGGAAGCACAGGCACACCTGAGTTCTCCGCACGTGACGGGGCGCAGACCTGCTGGTGGCCTGTGGCAGCGCAAGGGGAGCAGCAGTCATCTTCTTTTCAGGTACTAGGGTCTGAAGAGGCCCTCTTGGTTGGTTACTGTTTCTTTTTTAGCATATGGAAACAGGTGGGACTCTCAGAGACATTTCTATGCATGTGTACAATGATCTTCAATCAGCCCCTTCTTTCACCTCCTAAGACAACGCCAACAGTCTCATTCTTTTATTTGCATACCTGAATACAAGTTGTTAGTCAGGACTCCCTTTCACTCCTTTGCTCAACCTCTTCCCATCTAGCAGCACAGCTCTAGTTATTTTCATCCAGGCAGGACTGCCATTCTATCCATGCATCCTCCTCCTGTTACAGCAGAGGTGAGCGGTGCACAATACCATACTCACTGCTGCTGCTGAGATGGGGACTTCAAATGTTTCCCTGGTGGGCTGGCCCTGAAGAGCAATCTTCCCTGTCTCTCCCTCCAAGGAGCCTGGGTTACAGGCGTCAACCATCATCATCTGGTTCTAGTTCCGAAGCATTTTTTTCTTTTTGCCAGTCCTGGGGCTTGAACTCAGGGCCTGAGCACTGTCCTTGGGTACTTTTTGTTCAAGGCTAGTGCTCTGCCACTTGAGCCGCAGCACCACTTCTGACCTTTTCTTAGTATGTGGCACTAAGGAGTTGAACCCAGTGTTTCCTGCATGCTAGTCGAGCACTCTGCTACTAGGCCACACTCCTGGCCCTATAACATAGGGCCCTTTGACCTTGCTAGGAAGGTGCTCCACTACAGAGCTGCACTGATTCCTTGGCAACCCTGGGGATCTGAACTTAGGGCCTCATGTATTCTAAGCTGGTAGAGGCATGCCTCCAGCCCTGTTCTTCACCGGTTATTTTTGAGATTAGGAGCTCCATCATTCTTCTCAGGCCTGTGCCTGGACCTTTTTTTTTTTTTTTTTTTTTTTTTTTTGGTGGGTCATGGAGATTGAAGTTGGCCTGGGCACTGTCCCTGAGCTTTTCAGCTCGACTATTGCCCTACCCTAGAGCCAAGCCCCACTTCCCGTTTTCTAGAGGTTAACTGGAGATAAGACTCTAAGGTCCTTTTGTGCCCAGGCTGGCTTTGAACCTTGGTCCTCAGATCAGCCTCGTGAGCAGCTAGGATGACAGGCGTGAGCCACTGCGCCCGGCTTGTGCCTGGATCTTAACCTGTCCATTCTAGGCGCTCCACTGTAGCTGGGATGCAGGCATGTACAGCCATATGCAGCTTCTTCCTTCCTTGACCAAGTCCCATGGGCCTTTTTGGTTATTGTTTCCTGGGTTGGCCTGACACTATGATCCTGTAAATCTCACTCCCATGTAGGGTCAGAGGCATGAGCCACAGGCTTGCCCAGCTCCAAATCGCTCTTGAATGGACAATTATATGAGAGGCAATTCTGTTTACAAAATTGTAAACAGAATTTCTTAGCCACAAAGGATAAATGAACAACTCAAAATAGGCTAAATGAAGCTCACTGGCTATGTCTGCTTCCTGCTACCTGAACTTTATTTCATAACTCACAAATCTGGTGTTTGTGGACCCTGAACAAAGGCCCCCTCCATAGGCCTCTGCACCAGGGATGGAGCAGCACCTTCCTGGCCAGGTATGTCCAAAGGCCTGTGGGCCCCACACTGCCCTTCTCCTGCGGCACCAGTTCCTGTACCTGGGGTGTGAGGTTGCGAAGCACGAGCCAGCTGCTTGTTCTTCCTGAGGTGTCAGTACTCCATGCAGAACCTGTGTTACAAGCCCAGGAGACAGGAACTCAGTTGATAGGCCATAAGGGAACCAGGAGCGACGGTCCCCACCAGGTCTATAACACTGCCCAACTACAGCACCTCTGACAGACCTAGACCTCCTAATGCCCCGGGGCTCTGCCATCAACTGGGCACTGTGACTCTGCCTAGGACAACCCATTTGTGCCTTGAGGGGTGGGCAGACTGGGAAGTTCTGGCCTCCACCTCAGCCTGCTTCACCCCCACTTAGAATCAAAGCACTAAACTGCTTGCTCATGAAACAAGTGTTACTCTAGAATGTTCTTCTACCGGTGGCTGTGTGAGGCCTTCAGTGCCCTAAGTCCAGGATACCTGGCTTTCCTCCCTCACATTGACCGACAGGGCTGTGGGAACCCAAGAGTGCCCTCTGAAGGCTGCTGAGCTGAGTTACTTTCTGGCCTGGAAAGCCCTAAGGTTCCATTAAAATCTTGCGGAGAAGCAAATACAAGGAGAAATGAGGTCCTGTGCTAGCTGACAGGGACACAGTGGAGATGCAAGTCCAGGGATCTCCTGGCTCAGACAGAGCCTCTGGGAGCTGTGTACCCAGGGCTGACACGGCTGGCTGTAGGCTGAGCCAGCCAAGGCCCTGCCAGTCCAGGTGGCTGCTCACAGGCAGAAGCTGTTGTCTGCTTCCTGTGGCTAATGAAACACCGAGAGGAGACCCCGGTGAGGAAAAGGGTCCTAGTGCATAGAAGAGCAAGACCCAGCCTAAGATCAGTGCTCCCACCCCTTCCTCACTATGGGTAACGAGCACCTCCCGAGGGCTGAGCCCAGCAGCTTGGAGGGGCCCACAGCAAGACAGGAGGAAGAACTTACCCGAGGAGTAGGAGCTGGTCCAGCCGAGGGGGCTGGCACCCCAGGTGGAGGAAGGCTTGGGATTAGCTAACCCTGGAGGGGGCCTGGTGGGTGCGGTAGTGTTTCTGGGCACCTTCCACAGCTCGTGAGACAGGGAAGCTTGCGTGTGGGAGGCTGGGCCAGAGGACCAGTTTGACTTAATGTCCGACAGCTTACCTAGAAGACAATGGAAAGAACACGTGCAACCACAGCCCAGGAGGAGGGGCCGCAGAGGCCCCCCGACATCAGAAACTAGAGGAAAACACCAGCACAGGGACCCAAAGGGAGGCCCACAGTGCACTCCACTTTTTATGATTCCTTTTCTTTACTTTTTCTTTACACCATTGCACAAGAGACTGTGTGGCACAGCCTGACTTTCAAATCCAGGCTCAACCAACCTTCTGGAGAAGCTGTGGCTAGAGGTGTGGGCCACTGGGCCCAGCCACATCCTTTAACTTCTGCTCAAAGATGCAATCTGTAATTCTGGCACAAGCCATGCCAGTGCTTCTGACACTTTCCCAACCGGGTGAACTTTGTCATAGGAAAACAATGCTCTGAAGGTCAATCTTCTTTTTTTGCTGGCAGCACTGGGGTTTGAACTCAGGGCCTCACACTAGCCAGGCAGCTACTCCACCACTGAAGCCACATCTCTAGTCCCTTTTTCTCAGTTTAACCCTTAAGATAGGAGCTTCTGCCCAGGCCTGGAAGTGCTATCTTTCTTAACTCTGCCTTCCACCTAGCTGGGATGACAGGTGCCAGCCATGGAGCTCAGGCACTGGTTGAGATGGGAGCCTCACTAAGGTGTTGCCTCGGCTGGGCTCAAACGACGATTCTCCCAATCTCAGACTCCCAAGTAGCAGGTACACCAGCATGCTCTGCTACTGGATGAGGGTCTCACAAACTTTACACCACAAGCCTTGCCATCTCCCCCTCCTCTTCAGTAGTTAGGATTATAAGCGTGAACCACTGGTGCATGGTTATGAAGCTCAATCTTCAGGCCAGCTCAGCAGGGCAGCTCTGACCACAGGCAGTCCAGAACAGCACCCGTGTATACAAGCAACCTCTCAGCAGCCACTATAATCACCAAAGGTTCTAGAGATGCTTCTGCCCACCACACCGGGAGGGATGCGGCACGCCACTTTGGGTTGAGTGTGGTAACTGGCACGCTGGCAGTAGATGCACTGTGTAAAGCACTGGGGGTAAAAATACTGATCACAGCCCCACCCTAAATATTCTTATGTGCCCTGCAGGACGTGCTGCAGTGGCACAGAGCTTGGCGGGGAAGGGCTGAAGCTCAGTGAATGAGCACTGGCTTGGGAAAAAGGAGTCACTGGTGGGTCGGGAGTGTGGCCTAGTGGGAGAGGGCTTGCCTAGCATGCACGAAGACCCGGGTCAATTCCTCGGTACCACATACATAGGGAAAAAAAGAAAAGCCGGAAGTGGTGCTGAGGCTCAAGTGGTAGAGCTCTAGCCTTGAGAAAGTCCAAGGACAGTGCTCAGGCCCTGAGCTCAAGCCCAGGACTGGCAAAAAAAAAAAAAAAAAAAAAAAAAAAAGGTGTCTCTGGCTAGAAGAAAAATAATCCCGTTCTCATTCTTTAACACTATGCTATAAATATTAAAACTGTCCTGGTATGACAAGAATTCCTAGGGAGAGACTACTTGGAGGCACCGTAGGTGTAGCTCAGGGCAGCACACTGGCTTAAACTCATGTGGACAGGAAGAGAAGGCTTCACAAACAAGCTGCGAGGTTGTATGTGTGTTCATGTCACGACCTTCTCTAAAGTGTTTTAGATTCAAATTCCCTTTTTTTTTTTTTGCGGGGGGAGAGGGGAGGGCACTGGGGACCAAAACCAGGGCTCTGCACGTCCTAGGCAAGCCCTGTGCCACTAAGCCCTATCCTAGGCCTTTGGGTGGAGATTGGGCCAGACTGGCCTTTAGTTTATCAGTTTGTGAGCTTGGTCCTCTCACTCGAGAGGACCATACATGTGACCACCACTCTGGGCATCTTGGGAGTTGAGGTTTTTGTGGTCGGTCATGGGGCTTGAACTCTGGGCCTGGGCACTGTCCCTGAGCTCTTCAGCTCAAGGCTAGTGCTTTACCACTTTGAGCCACAGCACTACTTCCAGTTTTCTGTTGTTGGTTAAGTGGAGTAAGAGTCTCACAGACTTTCTTGATCAGGATGGCTTTGAACTGCAATCCTCAGATCTTAGCCTCCTGGGCAGCTAGAATTACAGGCGTGACTTGCTGGTGCCTGGTTCCTCTGGAGTTTTTATGACAACTGTCCCTTGAGTCTGAAGGATCTGTGCGGTCTGCAGGAGTACGGGGAGTGCATCAGGTACCACACTGACCTGAGAAATGGAATGTGGTGCACTGCAGGACTGTGGCGGCCTCCATACCTGCAGTAAGCTTAAGAGACAGCAAGTTCCAGGCTGCTGTGTGTTTCTAAAGTCTCACCAACTTGCTGTCTTATAGCCAGGTCTGTACATGGTGTGAGGAGACTCACCTCCATGCTGTAGGGGCCCACAGCTATGTTGGCTAGGCCCCCTTCCCAGCATTCTCCCCTCACAGCCTTCCAGCTCAGGACAGGGCTCAGGGACCAAAAAGTTGGGCCTGTAATGATGGTTTGGGGAAAGAAAGAAAATGCTACCTGCACAAGGGGGCCCAACCGTACCTGCAGCGCTGGGCGCGGGTGCAATGCTGCTCAACGAGCCGCTGCAGCCGGAGGCACTGAGCGGCCAGGCACTGGAGGAAGGCAGCGTGGCGTTCTGAGAGCATGGTGGGGAGGACCCTGCAGAACCAAACACGGCACTAAGAGAGGGGCAGCAGCGTGTGGTAAGCAGCTGCTCCTGAGCAGTCGCTGCTAGGGGAGACTGGGCGGAGAGCTGTGGCATGGAGAGGAAGCTGAGGGGTCCCCCTTGATCTGAATCCTGCTGCCCCTTAGAAAGGACTGTACCGGACCTTTTAGAAATCCCAGAGGACTGAAGTGGCACAGGGCAGGCAATGGCTAAAGTGAGGCTAAGTCACTGGGGGAGAGAATCACCATCAGTTGGTGCCACAGTGAGTGACCTTCACAAAAAGGATAAAAATGTAAACATAGGACAATTTCCCTCATTCTGTCATCAGGAACAGGCCCAGGTGAATCAAGGTTTTCACTATAGTTTAGTCACAGAACCAGGGGACCTCTCGTGAGATGGCCTCTGGGTACTGGATGTGTGAGCTCCAGTCTCCCCATCCTGGGCTCACGTCCCGCCTATATGCCTGGCAGCCTTGTCCTTCACTCTCCCTCATACACATCTGGAAGGTAACAAGCCGCTGTGGCACACTGGATGGAAGAGAAGAGTCAGTCCGGTCAGAAGCAGGGTGCCAGAGCTTCTGACTTGGGACATGTGAACATCAGGCTGTCCAGCTCACCACATACACAATGTGGAGCTGCACGTGGTGCCTGGCAAGAGTGCGGCACAGCGGCAGGCTCCGCCGACAGCCTCAGCTGCACTTCTCTCTACAGTCAGTACAGAGGATCCCAGGTCACGCTCACTGGCCCTAGATGGTGTTTCATTTGTTAACAGTTAACAGCAGGTTGCTGGTTTTGAACTTGGTTCATAGACACCATTTCCCTTCTAGATGACATGACCCATGTTCCAAGAATCACTCCATGACAGACCTTGCCTAGTTGTCTCTACCACCCCACTTCTCAGCAACCATTTCTCAAGTGTGCATACAAAACTAGCATCTAATCAGCCGTGCTGATGGAGATATTTTCTCCCGGGCACTCTACCACTGTGCATTCTCCCAGATTTCTTTCATTTTTTTTGCATTGGTTATTTTTGAGATTAGGTCTTATTTCCTGTCTGGATTCTTGCCTATCTGTGCTTCTCATTGTAGCTGGGATGAGAGATGAGAGCCATTATGTAGAGCTTCTTCTGCTGAGATGGAGCTGTGGATTTTTCTGCCCAGGTTGACCCAGAATTGCAATTCTTCTGATCTCAGCCTCCCACAATTCTAGAATACACATGCCACTGTGCCATGGGTTGAGAAGGGGGTCCAGGGTACATGATGGACTGGCATGGAATTTTGATCTTCCTGATCTCAGTCTCCTAAGCAGTGAAGATTACAGATGTGAGCCACCACGGTCAGCCTGAATTTTAAATGTAATTTAGAACTCAATGAAAATGACAAGAAAACATAAAAACCTAATAAAAATGCTAAGATCTAGCCTACTCAATTAAAAATAAAATTCCACAATAAACATATGTAAAGCAGGCCACTGTTAAGAGAACTGTGGGTATGTCCTCATTGTCTTTTTTACTCTCCGTACTTTGGATCAGGCTGGCCATTCAGTGACAGGATGGCCTTTCATGGCTGGGAGCTGAGCTAGGTCCAGGGCCTCTAGGAGAGCCACCTGGCTGCTGCCCAGTGGAGATGCAGGGCTATGGGCTGGCAGGGGTGCAGGAGGCCGACTTGGTGCAGTCACTCTTGCTGTGTGACAGAGGAGGGGAAGCACCCTGTGGCTGTCAGCATCCGGGACCCAACTACTCTATTTCTGGTTCTGTCAGAGACAAACCCCGATACAATTCCTCCACAGCCCTGAGGGTTCCCAGCACACGGCACAGGGCTCCCCAGGGACTGGGTGGGGATGCTGGGAGTTCCTAGGACCACTCGACACACCTCATGCCATGCCAAAAGAGCTTCCAGTCACTTGGTGTGATGCTGGCTGATATCTTCCGTGATAGACTGGGTTCTAATTTCTTGCCTTAATGATGGGTGTCTCCTTTCCCTTTCTCCTCTTTTCCTTCCTGGTAGCACTGAGGACTGAACTCAGCCTCCCGATTATCCATTAGAGATGCCTCTAGTCTATTACTATTATTGTTGGTGGTGGTCATGGGGCTTGAACTCTGGGCCTGGGCGCTGTCCCTGAGCTCTTTGGCTCAAGGCTAGTGCTCTGTATCTATGAGCTACAGCTCA